>NC_041390.1:556509543-556563445 GCF_002162155.2 Triticum dicoccoides | reverse complement strand
GCAGTCAGGGGGAAAATATTTTTTTCACAAAATACTGGTGGCCCGTCCGGTGGGTCCCCGCTGTCAGGTGGAGGAATAATTATTTTGCACGTAATAAGGAGGCACTTCCTTGCTGTGGCCGTGGACCTAGCTGTCAGCCTCTCCACGTACAGTCCACGTCCGATGGAAGCCATTCCTTGACCACGTTAACCACGCCGCGCCGAGAGCACCAAGGCGGTGGACGACGGCGAGGCCTAGGAAGGGGACGACACGGAGCCGGGGAAGATGCGGTAGTGGATGCCCACACGTAGAGGAGTACGAGGGTTCATTGGTTCGCTGTGGTGTGAGGCTGCCGTCGCCACAGAATAATAGGGGGTGTGGGTGAGTAGAGGGATGGCCTGGCCAGCAGTGGGAGTAGTAGGGGGCGGTGAGGCCTCCGCCGCATTGCGGCCGGCCACGGGAGGCAGGAGCACGAGGCACGACTGGCGCTGGTTTGGGCGGCTGGAGCAAGAAGACCAGAGGTTGAAGAAGCACTACAGTCGTTGGATGGACATCGTACGGTCACTGGAGCTAGAATCGTGCATATTGACTAAGTTGACAAAGTCCTCCGTCCCCGTCAACTTAGTAGGCCCACAAGTCAGCCTGCCACTAAGGTGGGTCCCAGCTAGCAGGGGGTATTCATTTTTTTGTGCGTAATAAGGAGGCACTTCCGGTGGGTCTGAGCTGACAGCAGGGGGAACATTTTTTTCGCGAAATACGGTGGCCCGTCGGGTGGGTCCCAGCAGTCAGGGGCAAACGTTTTTTTGTGATATACTGGCGGGCGTCTTGTGGGTCCCTACTATAAGGTGGATGAATAATTATTTTCCGCGTAATAAGGAGGCACTTCCTTGCGGCTGCCGTGGACCCAGCTATCAGCCTCTCCATGTACAGTATTCTTCCGATGGAATTTGGTCGTTGACCACATTGACCACGCCGCGCCGATAGCACCACGACGGTGGACGATGGCGAGGCCTAGGAAGGGGACGACGCGGAGCCGGGGAAGACGCGGCAGTGGATGCCCACGCGGAGAGGAGTACGAGGGTTCACTGGTTCGGCTGCGCTGCCGTCGCCACAGAATAACAGGGGGTGTGGGTGAGTGGAGTGGAGGGATGGCCTGGCCAGCGGTGGGAGTAGTATGGGGGCGGTGAGGCCTCCATGACAACACAGCCGGCCATGGGAGGCAGGAGCAGGCGGCACGACCGGCGCTGCTTTGGGCGGCTGGAGCAAGAAGACCAGAGGTTGAAGAAGCACTACGACCGTTGGATGGACATCGTACGGTCAGTCGAGCTACAATCGTGCATATTGACTAAGTTGACAAAGCCCTTCATCCCCGTCAAATTAGTAGGCCCACTATACTGGGTCCCAGCTAGCAGGGGGAGTATTCATTTTTTTGCGTAATAAGGAGGCACTTCCTTGCGTGCGAAAATATAGCTGGTGGGTCCGAGCTGTCAGCGGCGGTAACATTTTTTTCGCGAAATACGGAGGCCGTTTCGGTGGGTCCCAGATGTCAGGTGGAGGAAATCATTATTTTGCGCGTAATAAGGAGGCATTTCCTTGCGTGCGGCCGTGGACCCAGCTGTCAGCCTCTCCACGTACAGTCCACTTCAGATGCATGTCGGTCGTTGACCACGCTGACCACGCCACGCCAAGAGCACCAGGGCGGTGGACGATGGTGAGGCCTAGGAAGGGAACGACACGGAGGCAGGGAAGACTCGGCCGTTGTTTTTGTTTTCCACGCGGAGGGGAGTATGACTGTACGAGGGTTTACTGGTTCGTGTGCCATCGCCGGAGAATAACAGTAGGTGTGGGTGAGTAGAGGGATGGCTAGGCCAGCAATGGGAGTATGGTGGGGTGGTGAGGCCTACGCGGCAGCACAACCGGCCGCAGGGAGGAGGGAGCAGGCATTCCCTCCAGCGCTTGTTTGAGAGGCTGGAGCAGGAAGAGCAGAGATTGAAGAAGCACGACAGCCGTTGGATGGACATCCAATAGTATACATGCCATCTATGGAAAGCCTCAAATGTGTGGAAAACAGCATACATCCCATCTGCCATTATTTCAAATAATTTACAGCCCATTTGCTAATTCTTACGGGTTTTTTTGGAGCCCATATTCTTTATGTTAGCATTACAGCCCATATTGTGGCCACGGTTAAAAAATTATACGAAATTTTGCATATGTCGGTGCGGTCTGAACTGTTTTTAATCCCGAAATTTCGAGTCACATTCAGACTGATTTTAAAAATCAATGTATATCAATATAAAATCCAATAAATTGTCCACGCATAAAAATCAATGCAATTTAAAATCTCGAAATGAAAAAAGATATTTGAAAATAATTGCCGGTTTGATGTGTTTTAAAAATGTACAACCCATTTCTCATTACTGATAGGCCATTTTCTCGGCCAGCCGAATGAAGCTCTCCTCGTCTTGAAAGATTTGCAGCCCAGCAGGCCTGATAAAGCGACTTACTTGACAAATCACAAAAGAACTGGGCTAGCCATTTTCAGAAAGAAAAAAAAACTACTGGGCTGGTCTGTGGTAAACATAAAAGAAACGGCTGTCTAGACAGGCCAGAGTGTCCCGCACAGCCCAGTTGACACCCTGCTTCCGTCTCAAAAACAAATTGGATAAATTCCACTCCAATTATGGCGATTCATAAAAATGCCACTGCAATTTCCAAACTTTGAAAAATGCCACTGCAATTTTTGCAAACTTTGAAAAACGCCACTGCAGTTTGCAAACTTTGAAAAACGCCACTCCAGACTTCGAAAAATGCCACTAGAAATGGCATGAAATGGCATTTTTCAAAGTTTGGAAATTGCAGTGGCATTTCTCGGATACACCAGATTTGGAGTGGCATTTATCAAATTAACCCAAAACAAAAATAACTGGGCGAGCTGCTAGGTCCCTGGTGTCAGTCGCTCGTTGTGCAATTCTCTCATTTATTGACTACGTTGACAATGGCATGGGACCCAAATGTCAGAAATCCACTAGGAGGAGCCATTTTTTTATTGGCTTGAAATAAGGAGGCACTTGCTTGCGTACCGCCATGACCTTGGCGGGTCCCTGCTGTCATCCTCTCCACATACAGTACCAGTTAGTCGTGCTTCAAAACTGATCGGCATGCCATTAAAAAAATAAAGGTCGATAACTAATGCGGCACCTCGGGCCAACGCGGCCAGATCGAATTTTGCACGAGAAATTACATACCATGTTTCGTTGACATGTGGTCCCGTTCCAACATATCAGTGAGACGATGACGAGTAGTAGGAGTATTTCCGAACGGACGTGTAGGTCGGGGCGCCTCTTCGTGAACCGTGGCAAACTCGCAACCGTCCACCGACTCTTCACATTTCCCTCTTGATTTGGAACTGATGTCGCACGCCCTTCCTCTCCCTCCTCCATTTTCCTTCAGCCCTTCACCCTTTCTTCTGACATTGTTCGATCGTCTTCTCCATGGAGGGAACAGGCCGGAAATGACCTCGTTATTCTTGCCCCGATCTGAAAGATGACGTGGTGGAGGAACTCACTGATCGGTGCGACGTCATCACCTCGGCTAGCATGGCAGGTTCATTCAAGCCCATTCTCGACTCAACTAATAACATCATTACAAAGAACCCAAGAGTCAAGGAGCGGTTTGATCTCCCCTATCTTCTTCGCCGTGACCCTGATGACTGGCGCCGGCACGACGGAGGCCTCGCCCTGTGCCAGTTGATGCCGCTTGGTAATGATATGTATGATGTTAATATGCCATCGCTCGAGGGCAAGGCTTGGGCGGGCGCAAATGGAGATTGGGTTGTTTACATTGGGTCCAACTGTGAGTGGGAACTTGTGAATGTGTACACTCGTCACTGGGTTCCACTT
This sequence comes from Triticum dicoccoides, assembly GCF_002162155.2. Classification (NCBI taxonomy): domain Eukaryota; kingdom Viridiplantae; phylum Streptophyta; class Magnoliopsida; order Poales; family Poaceae; genus Triticum; species Triticum dicoccoides. The sequence goes on along the minus strand of NC_041390.1, from coordinate 556,559,564 downwards.
CCAAAAATCTCAGCACACTGCCCAGAGGTTGAGCACACCGGTAATGTACGCATGTTCAAATACGATCATGGTGACTGTCTTCTACGGAAGATAGCAATTTGTCGAGTTCCCAACCGCTCTTGGAATTACAACAACTATCAAGTTGTTGCTATCTTCGACAAGCTTGTTGCCGTCCTTCGTGGTTTGACTCGATGGATATTGCTCAAAAATCAGTTTCTGTACATGGATGAGTACTGTGATGCAATTCAATACGAGGGCCTTGTGTTTGCTGCCACCACTCATGGCACTGTTTTTGCATGGCATCCTAGTAGTTTCAGTATGTTTGTATTCCACCATAATTATAATGTTTTCATCCACATGCATGCGGGTTAGCAAGTTTCCCTTTACTAATTAACCTTCTTCTTGTGTTTCCAAGGCCCTGTGAACATCTCACCACCTATACTTGAAAAAATTTATAACCAAGGGGGAGATGACGATGGTGATGATCACGAGCATGAGGACGAGCAGTGCCGATATACTCTGTGGCGCCTGGCAACTAATTCCGATGGATCACCTCTTCTTGTGTGTATACAGCCCACTGATGGTGTTACTGGTAAGGAAGCAGGTGTCTCCCATGGTTGCACTCTCCGGACCTATTCCAACACCCGTTGCATGGTATTCGGGATGGATAATAGTGTGCTAGCGCCAACTCCTTCTCCCTGGCACAGAATTGATAGTCTTGGAGAAAACTCACTCTTCCTTGGATAAAACTATCCGATGATGGTGAAAGGCGATCCAACTGCTGTTGACACATTTATGAGAAGCAACTGTGTCTATACCTCGGACATTTGGGTGGTTCCCTACCCTCGTACTAATATAGTAGGCCGCTTCAGCCTAGATGATCGGTCTTGCGTTGGTCTCCAAATCGACAACAGATGGCCCGTCCCAGAGAATCAGTTGTGGTTCAAAGCAAGCGTTTCCAACACCGCGGAATGGTTGAGTTGAAGTTCATTTCATGGCTTGTTATTTGTTGTGTGGTGAAAACTTTAGTATTTATAATGTATCCTCGTTGTCGACGTGGGTTGATGACCTATTGTATGTAATAAATGATATGCCTGTGATAAACTTACTAAATTTATGAATGGCTTTCGAGTCGCTTCTCTAAATTTGTACTAGCTTCACATGCTTCGCGCGTCGGGCGGGTGTTTTTACTGTAGCCATATGTTAATGTGTTTGTTGTACGTAACCAGCACCTCGAATCCTCGATACTAGTATACTATATACTACTAGGAGTAAGTAGGAGGAGTAGTAGGGTGGCATGGGCCAGAACAAGCATTCACGTCCAGGAGTACGGCACACGCCACCACCACGACATCCATCTGACACCATATTATTTCTTGGAGTCCGTGCTAGAGCAATCTCTTCAACCTCGTCGTTTCTCTAACTTCAGCCATCACGCGGCGGGCGAGGTGGGGGTTTGCCGATAGTCGGTTTCCTTAACTGCGGTCCCACTTGTAAGGCCAACTCCAACGCGCGACCCCAAATGCACCTCCATTTTGCATGAACTCCAACGATAATTTTGACTAGAAAAGCAAGACCAAAGAAAACAAGAACCACAAGAATACATTTTACTACTCCTGTAAGTTGGATTAGTGCCTTCTCGATGCATTCATTGTTGATCTACAGAGGCTCGATCTTGCGTGCTTCTTTCTTATTCGAGTGTAAAGAAGTAGACGTTGCTTCCTCGCATCTAGTATCATGTCTAGCCTCTATTCTAGTAGGAGTATCAACAAGTGCACTAATCTCATCCGATAGCAGAACCGAAGATTTGGTCGGGTTCTTCCTCCTTTTGCCAACACGTGGGACATCCAGCATCCAGGTCGTGTCATGAAAGAAAATAGAGTGGTAGTCGAAGCCACGAGATGTGCATCTTGGGTTAAACTGTAAATAGAATCTTACTACTCTTGAGTAACTCCAAAAGCGGCCACCGAAGATCTTCATTGGATTTGTTTTTCATCACCAGCACGTCAAGGTGAAAGATGTGTAGGTTTAGTGGGCCCTCTTGCGTTTTCACTGACATGTGGGGCCGCATGTGAGCAAACAGACGATGGGCTCCGCGCGTCCGCTGGCTGGCTAAGAAGAGAGATAGAGGAGGGCTGAGCATGGACTGCAGGAAATTTGTTCTACGTACCTCGATATAGTGGGGTGGCATGTGCCATAACTCAGTATCATTCACGTCTAGCAGTATGGCACACGCCACCCACACGAGTCCCATCCGACACCAATTTTCTTGGAGTCCGTGCTACAGCCATCTCTTCTCCCTCCTGTTTTCTCAGCCATCTGACAAGATAATTACTGTAGTATCATATACTACTACATGGATTTGACGGAAAGATAAAAATACATACGGATCCATCAACGTTCAACGACATCCTCACGCCCTAGTGCGCCGGGTCACCAACCGACGTGTGAGGAGCAGCGGCGTTGGCGGCGAGCTCAACGTGCTTCTGAACAGTGCCGTCCAAGGTTGCCCTTCGCTCCAAGAAGGACATGGTCCTACCGTTCTCCTCTTGCATGTAGTAGTCCTTGTGGACGATTTGCGCGTAGACGTGGGTGATTATGTCGATGGTGTCTTGCTGCGCCAGGCGCTGCGCGGTGAGCGCGACCTTGAGGTGGACATTCTCCGGCGCGACGGCGGGCAGTCGCAGGGCCACCAGTGCGTCGAAGAGGTTGTTACCATAGTGGCCGTTGAGGGTGGCGGGCATCGCAGAGCCTGGGCGCGTCGGCTGGAGGCTTACGTCAAAGTCGTCCGCAAGCTTCTTGACGACGGTGAACTTGTCGAGGAAACCGACGAGGACCTCATCGAACAAGGAGACGAAGCTGTCATCCAAGTGGCCCCTCGCCCTGGAGGCCTCAAGCAATACTACCTGGAGACGTTCCTCGGTGCCGGTGGACGTGGTAGTACTCCTAAATCCAGACGGTGGTGCTACTAGTACTAGTAGTAGTACTACCAATGTAGTAGTAGGAGTACTAGCACTGTACTACCCGTTGGTCAAATTATTACGTGCTGCTCCTCACAGTGAAGTGACAAGACCCTGTGCCGGAGATGACACCTGAGTATAGGCGCCGTGTTCAGCATACCATAGTTAGCCTCACCGTCTGCAGTCACTATCATCATGGTTGTAGAGCTAGCCTGCTTACAACTAGCCCTGTTCGACATAATTTCCCGTGCGTAGATGCCCGTGCATTGCACGGAACACCAAGATTGGGGATGGACGGCTCCGGCAGCGGCCATCGCGTCAGATTTTTCGACGGCCTTCTACTCCTAGATTGTGAGAGACAAGGAGTTGTTTGTAAATAGGGAACAAGTGCGGGCATCTTTTTGCAAAAATGGAGAAGCTTGGGTTGTATGCGTCAGATCTAGATCCGACGGCTATTGGTGAAAGCTGGGAGGCACAACATCATCACCAACTCAGGACCTGTTTGATTCACATGATTTTGAAAACGCAGGAATAGGACACGGCAATATTACAAGTTTCAAACTGATATTACAAATGTTAGGAGTAATGCTGCACCTACGAAGAGGAAATTACTAAGAAGTTTATGTAAGGACTTTCGTTACTTTAGGTGGATGCAACATTATCGTACAAACTAAAATCCACCGCCTTGACAAGTCACTAATGGGCAAATAAGTTTTCGAGTCTCTGGCCACTTGATGTTTCAAAAACAAATTCAGCTTCTGCGGAGAAATGAGCTCCACCGTGTACTCGCGCAGGTGTGGCTGGGCACGAAGCGTGAGTACGTGCACGGTGCACCTATTCTCTTCTTGTATACGTGCACCACCTACGTGGGGTTGTGTGAGAGAGATACAAACCTAGAGAGATATAGTGTGTGGGTTCTTGAGAGTTTTTTTTGGGGGGGGGGTCAATCAAAAAATTTAACATATGCAATGTGTGTGAAATAGAGTCCTGGATATAACATATATATATAGAGGGGGCGATCCACGAGAAGAGAGTGGAGGTATCATCGGCTTGAGGTGTCCCATAGAATCGAAGAGAGGGATGATGTGTGTGTGTGCGCGCGCGGTCGATAAAGAGTGCCATCGAATTTGTGTGTGCCCACGTCAAAGATATAGAGTGGCTGGCCTACTAGAACGTGAGATGGGACATGTGCAGTTTGTCTCTGTGGCATGGATACCTACCTGCAGCGCTCAACTATCGGTGTGTGGTGGGGGAAGAGGGAGGCCCAATTAACTATAGAGGTACAATGGCTGGTATAAGTGTGGAGGAGGAGAGCGGCCTACCTCATGTATTAAGGGGATCGATCTGCCTCATGTATTAAGGGAGATCGATCGGCATCCATGCATATGTGCAGGAGATGAATAAGGTTGGGAGAGAGACAGAGCTAGAGTGTTGGAGGGGGTGGTAGTGGAGTTGCTTCTAACAAATGGTGGGATAGGCTTGCTAGACAAACGGAGGGCACGCCCGCAATATCAATAAGAGAGGAGATGGCTGCTTGTTGTCTGTGCATGTGCGTGTGAGAGACGGGTCAGGAGGCATGCACGAATGATGAGGGGGGACGATGTGGCTGTGGTAAGCAGACGTAACTACATAGGAAGATCAATCACCCTTTGTAAGATAAAGGAGAGACATAACTTGTGAGGTACGTCGATCGATGGGGGGGGGTAGTTAAAGTCGATCTAGGTATATGTTGGGAGATCGATCGGTATACATGCATGTGTGTGTTAGAAGCAAATGAGGCACGATGAGAAGGATAGAGAGAGAGGGATGCATGTAGGAGGTGGTACGAGAGGCATACTATATCGAGGGGGAGGAGTGTGCGGGTACGAGAACGATGAAAAGAGTGGTGTGAGTGAGGCATGGACGGTGACAAGAGAAGAGGGGAAGCTTGTGTTTGTGCTAGGCACACCTGGCTAGAGAGGCATATCGATTGATGTGTGCCGTAAAGAAGGAGCAGGGGGGGCCTACACACACCGTGGGTGAACGACCTAATGTGAAAAGACGAATTTGCGCGATGGAGCTAGAGAATGCTGAGGGAGGGTGAGAGGGATGCGGGCGTGTGCATGCACAAGAGAAAGTTAGCGTTAGCTACAAAGATAAGAGGGTTGTGTGGGTGTAAAAGACAAATAGAGATCATATATACTTCATTATAAAAAGCGAATTCGGATATTTGAAGAATTTATCATAGTGTTTCAAACCGACGGATGTGTGAATATATATAACGGTGATACACATGGTGTGGTTATGAACATGGTATACTACATTTAATATGTTTTATCTCTACTCTTATAAAAAACAGAGTTGTTGATGATGGTGTGCCTGCCATCCTGCATTATAGGCCGTCTGATTTATATCTGGCGGATAGCAAGGAAACTATGATGGTTGAAGTTGGCAACAATCATGATTGTAGATTCTTATTGAAATAGAGAAATGAATTCAAATTTAGTTCGAATTGCAGCGGTAGTATAGACATTTGGAATGCACTAAAATGTTGGTATGAGTAGGTTACATGCATTATACAGCAAGCGAAAAAATTTAATCGGACATAACATGGATTCATACTCCCTCCTTCCATCTATATAGGGCGTAATGAGATTTTTAAGACCGCCTTTGACTATTGACAAGATTAATAGTACATGACATGCACAATGTGAAAATTATATCATTGAAAGAACCTTTCATAGACAAATTTAACGGTGTGCTTTGTGTAAGTTGCATGTCATATATCATTGCTCTAATATTTGGTCAAAGTTAGCATCGAAAAACGCATTAGGCCCTATATAGATGGAAGGAGGGAGTAGCTTTGAATAGCATTTGTATAGTAAAACGGGGCAAGACTCTCTCTTTGTGTGGTGTGAACAGTTTTATTTTTTTCGTTTTCTTTTTGGTTGAGGGAAGTGCGAATTAATTTGGTACGTAAAAGTTGTTGACACCTGATTTTGGCAAGATACAGATTGAAATCAAGATGGTCTCGAGTGAATGAGTTTCAGCATAAAAATATTCACGTCACCGAGTGGAACCACTTTGATGTTTCGGTTATATTCATTCGACTTTATCTTACTGACCGAAACTATACTCCGAGTGGCATAGTTCAATGTTCCGAGTGGTTTTTGGCCAATCACGTCTTCAATATGACCTCGGATGAAGGAGCACTCTTAAGGAATTTTCTTCGTCTCGTCAAGGCAATCGATTTTGATATATAAATCATCTCAATCCGAGTTCATATGCAAAAGTTAGAGGCAATATACTGCAGACTGAACCTCAACAGAAATATGGCGCGAGGTGCCAGACACTTGTCTGATAGGTTGCATGAGTAATTCGGCCATCAATACGGCCTTGAATCGAAAAACCTTCAACATGGAAAAGTTTCGTCTCGTCGAGCCGATCGATTTTCATATATAATTCGTCTCAATCCGAGATCATATGAGGCCTGGAGAGACAAATCAAGATCGGGCTATGTTTTCAGTCGGAAATCCGAGTGAAAAGTTTACCATCGGAGTGAAAGTTTACGGGAGTGAAAGTTTGCTGACCGGATGAACTTATTATTATCCAAGTGGAAATGTAGTCATCCAAGTGAAAATATGATCATCCGAGTGAAATTGTCGTCCAGGTGAAAATATTCCGAGTGAAAAGATTACCATTGGGACGAAAACTTGCCGATTGAATAAGATAGTGCCTTCCGAGTGGAAATATAGTCATCCGAGTGAATAAGATAGTGCCTTCCGAGTGGAAATATAGTCATCCGAGTGAAAGATTGTCTTCCGAGTGAAAAAGTCCAATCGGACGATCCGAGTGAAAGTATCTAATATCCGAGTGGATGAGCTCAAGTCCGAGTGAAATTGAACATGTGCTCGAAAGTTTATCAAAATGACCTTGGATGAAGAAGTGTCCAATACAGAAGTTGTGCGTATCATCAAGACATTAAATCTTCATTTTGGAGTCATCATCATCAGAGATAATATATAGCTTACAAATTCACTACGAGACTCGGATAATCCAGTCTACTGCAAAACCGAGTCCGACTGAAAGATAAAGGTGACCTCGAAAAGTATTCAAGATGGCCTTATTTGGAAAAATGATCAACATGAGAGTTGTTCGTATTGTCGAGGCGCACAAGTTTGATATTTGGGCCGTCTCGATCAGAGGTCATATGCAAGCCCGGCGGCCCGCGCAAGAAGGAAGACAGAGTTTGGGCCAGATTCAGACTGAATCCGAGTTGGAATAGAATTAGGACTCTAGGACGTGAATTGATGTAATTTTTCTTGTAAGGAAAGCCTAGATGAATCCTTTACTTGTACGGGAAGTCCAGCCGCCTCTTATATATGTTGGGGGTGACGGCCGATTGAATAACACACAATCGAACAAATCAATATACTACTTTTTCATCTACGTTTTATCTCTCCACCGTTTTTCTATCTCGTTCTTCGCTGTTCTTCGTGTTTGAGAGCTGCGAATCCCGAGGCTCTAGGGGCGAGCGAATCGACCTAGGGCAGCCCATAGCCGCCGCACTCCCTGATGGGGTCCCTCCCGGGGGTGTGGGGTTTTCGGGTCTGCAAAAGCGCCCGTCGACTGTCTTGCGTATCGCGCTGTCGGCCGGGTCTCCTTCGACGTGAGCTACGGTGCATCACCCCCAGCGTCGAGGGTACACGTGACGTGTTCATTTGTCAACACACTTTTTGGCGACTCCGCTGGGGAACGAAGATCAATCGTCATCATCCACCATGTCTGATATTCCCAAGCCATCTGAGGTAGACGCTGATAACATCATTAAGCCCAGTCTTGATGAGATATCGGCCGATCATCGCCAAGTTTATGAGGAGTACAAGAAGGCGCGCGAGGAGAAGGACTTGCAGGAGTTCCTTGCAAAGTTCAAGAAGGATCGCCAAGGCAACATCACTCCGATTGAAGAAATCAAGTTCCCTCCTCTTCAAGCCGAGCAGGTTAAACCCTCTGTAAGTACTGCCTTTTCTCCTGAGCAGTGGGCTGAGATTGAAAGTCGTATTGCTAATGGTAACAATCTAGTCTGTCAAACTTTTATAGAAAATACTAATGCTCAGAAGAATATATCTCAATCGTCTAGTGGTAATAATGGTGTAGCTGCTAGTGTGCAAAACCCTAATCTGGCTTTACCTATTGCATGGGCGCCTCCCATGCCGATGACTTATTATCCTACCCAAACAAATCAGATTGTGACTACACCCATTAATCCTATTATGAGCATGACAGGTTCGGTGGCAACGCCGAACCAAACTCTACCTATAGCTACAACCACTCGACCACTACCAAATTATGGGTCGACATACATGCCACAATTCCTACCCAAAACTAGCAACCCTACTCCTTCTATGCCACTGCCACAAGCTGTATCGTCCACTATGGATGATGGTCTAGCTAATCTTAGAGAGGAGATGGCTAAGATGCTTCGAGAAAATTGGTGTCGCAGGATATACCCCGAGTACTTTGATGGCATCCAGTGCCCTCCGGGATATAAGATTCCAGATTTTGTTAAGTTCAATGGAGAGGGCACAAAAACCACATGGGAGCATGTTAGTAAATACTTAGCACAACTAGGTGAAGCAGGCTCACTAAATGAGTTGAAAGTGCGTTTGTCTCCTTTATCTTTAACTGGTACTGCATTCTCATGGTTTTCTTCTTTACCACATGGTTCCATTCGGGTTTGGTCACAGCTAGAGCAGAAATTTCATGATCACTTTTATAGCGGCGACAATGAACTCAAGTTATCACATCTAACATCGGTTAAACAGAAGCATCATGAATCGGTCTCCGATTACGTCAAGAGATTCAGAGAAACAAAAAACCGGTGTTTTAGTTTGGTGATAACCGAGAGAGACTTGGCAGACCTAGTGCTGAGTGGTTTGAGAACTCCCATTAGAGAAAAGCTAGAAGGTTATGAGTTCTTAAATATCAACCAAGTCTTACAAAGGGCTTTGGCTCAGGAAAGCCGAAGCAAAGATCTCAAAGAAGTGCATAGATACAAAGCCGACCGTCCAAAGATGAATATGGTGGAATATGATAGTGATCACTCTTACCATGAGGGTGATGTTTTTTCTACTGAATTTGTTTGGCCATCTAAGGCCAAACCCTTTACTTGCAATGATCTGAAACCGATTCATAAGAATCGTGATGAAGAGATGAAGTTTACTTTTAACATTGCTAAGTGTGATAGAATATTTGATGCTTTGCTGCAGGCTAAGATTATTAGAATATCTCATACTTTACCGCCGTTTGAAGAGCTAAAATGGCGTGCTTATTGCAAGTATCATAATTCTTTTTCTCATGCTACTAACGATTGCAATGTTTTCGACGACAGATACAATCGGCCATTAATGACGGACGATTGAACTTTTCTGAGATGCAAGTTGATAAACAGCCTTTTCCAATGAATACCATGGATTTGGAAGGGAAGAAGCTACTCATTCGGCCGGAGGTAGCCGAATCTACTAATAAAGCTAATGTCATTGTTGGTGAGCCCAGGAAAGACAAGGAGGACAACAAGGTCTTGGGGAGACAGGTTGTGCTTGGTAAGCAACCCGATGGCAAGGAAGTGATCAAAATCACCATCAAGAATCCTACACTCGGGGGGCAACTGCAAGTGCAGGAAAATGCTCGTGTGAGATTTGTCAAGCCCAAGAGTCCAGAAATTGGCAAGTGGAAAAGGAATGAAGCTAAAGTACAACGCAAGCGGATCAAGCCAACTTTTGATATGTTGCTGTCCAAGTACACCAACCAGTCGGCCGGTTCTAGCTTTAATCGGCCGACTCATCTGAAGCGACCAAGGACACCATCAGCTGATATGTTCAGTCAGTATATGAAACCGAGTGGACCGAGGGTGCCATTTCCTGAAGAGCATACGCAATCTGTTTGGGATCGACTTAACTATTTATATAGAGGCCGACTAAACATCGGTAACTATCGGTCGGCTGGTCAAAACATGCGACCGGATGGAAATTATCCGAGTGTAAGAATGCACCCAGGTGGAAGCTATCCGAGTGAAAAAATGTGGCCGAGTAGATTCCATCCGACTGAATTCCATCCGAGTGATATTCATCCGAGTGGATTCCATCAGAGTAAAAAGGTGCACCCGAGTGGAAATTTCATGCATCTGGAAAGTCGAAAAGAATGGCGTGTTAAATCACCAAGTGTTGCAGCAGTTGAGTCGGGAAAAGGCAAGGAGAAAATGGATGCCGACTCACTTATCTTGGGCACCGAAACATTCGCCATACAACAGCCGATTGTGCATAGCAATCCGACTGAGCCGATACTTGCTATCGCGCCAAAGCACTCGGCTAATGACCATGAAGCAAGCACCAGCCGAGTAAAAACGAGAGATCCTAAATACACTCAGCCAAAGTGGTGTCCTCCCGGGCTAACAAAGACACAAAATAGGAAACTACGGAGGTTAAGGAGTCGAGAGATGGCAGAACAGGAGGCCGAGAAACAAAGGGATAAGTTGTTCAATGACACTCGACCCATGGTTCCACCAAAACAAGTGTGGAGGCCTAAACAAATACAAGATACAGTAGCTTCTACATCTATCACAGCAATACCTACATCACCAAAGGAGGACGATGCAACAGATATGACATCGTCTGCGACACTTCTTACTTATCCATCACTCGGACAAATTTCAGAATCGGTGGATGCACTCGAGGAGGAGGCTGATATGTTGGACTATGAGTGTACGCCGGTTCATGAAGGTATGGATATCAATATGGTGTACTACTTACCTGCTGAGTTTCGTGTTGTAGATGAAGAAGGGGAGGTGGCTCAGCTGGATTTTGGCCCTAAAAACGCAATATTCGAGAAGCCAAAAGAACCAGTAACGCATCTTAAACCATTATATCTCAGAGGTCATATCAATGGGTCGCCGCTCACTCGGATGCTTGTTGATGGTGGTGCTGTGGTAAATCTTATGCCCTATTCGGTCTTCAAGAGATTGGGTTTGCCTGATGAAGAATTGATCAAGACCAATATGGTGCTCAATGGATTTGAAGGCAAAGAGAAAACTGAAGCCAAAGGTGTGATGTATGTGGAGCTTACAGTCGGAAGCAAAACTTTGGCTACTGCATTCTTTGTCGCTGAGGTGCAAGGTAACTACAACGTCATACTAGGCCATGATTGGGTTCATGCAAACCAGTGCGTGCCATCCACTATGCACCAGTTTTTGATTCAGTGGGTTGATGATGAAGTGGAAGTTATTCACACGGATAACTCGGCATGTGTTGCTTTGGCCGATGCATCGGTGGATTGGCAACATCCCAATGCTACTTGCTTGACGGGACGTGACTTATCAGAATTTGATTTTCTCAGCGCAACCAAGAATGGTTTTGTGCCCGTCTCTTTAAAGCCGAGTGAATGCAATCGACTCCAAGGTATGATATGTTTAAATGGATCCTAATTCTGAGTGGTTACAAAAACGTCTTGTAAAGTATCGGTCCAATGAGAATGATATGTATGAGTCTATAGAGGAGTTGGATGACATGGATAAACTTGGACAAGGTTTTACATCAGCCGATCCGTTAGAAGAGGTAGATATTGGAGATGGTTCAGTCACTCGATCGACATTTATAAACAAAAATTTGAAAGCCGATTGTAAGGCTAAGTTAATCGAGCTACTGAAAGAATATGTTTGTTGCTTTGCATGGGAATATCATGAGATGCCAGGGTTAAGCCGAGAGCTAGTGGAACATCGGTTGCCTATAAAGGACGGTTTTAGACCTTATAAACAGTCGGCCAGAAAATTTAATCCGAAAACATATGACCAGATCAAGGAAGAGATTGGTCGGCAGCTTGAAGCTAATTTCATTCGACCTTGTAGGTATGCCGAGTGGATTCCTAACATTGTCCCAGTAGAGAAGAAAGGATCTGGCAAGTTGAGGGTGTGCATTGATTTCAGAGATTTGAATAGGGCTACACCCAAAGATGAGTATCCTATGCCAATAGCCGATATGCTTATTAATGATGCTTCTGGACATAAGGTTATTAGCTTTCTAGATGGTAATGCCGGATACAATCAAATTATTATGGCCGAAGAGGACATGTACAAAACGGCTTTCCGATGTCCTGGTTTCCTTGGTTTATTCGAGTGGACAGTGATGACATTCGAATTAAAAAATGCTGGCGCCACGTATCAAAGGGCTATGAATTTGATTTTTCATGATTTACTCGGTGTCATACTTGAGGTTTATATTGATGATATTGTTGTCAAATCGGATGCTTTTGAATCTCACTTGGCCGATTTGCGTTTAGCTTTTGAAAGAATTAAAAAGTATTGATTGAAAATGAATCCTTTGAAGTGTGCTTTCGGCGTGTCAGCTGGCAAGTTTTTGGGTTTCATTATTCATGAAGATGGTATAAAGATTGATCCCAAAAAGATAGAGGCTATACAGAAGGTGGAGGCTCCAACATGCAAGAGAGATATGCAAAAGTTCCTTGGCAAGGTCAATTATTTGAGAAGGTTCATAGCTAATATATCAGGGAAAGTTGATGCATTTACTCCTATCCTTCGGTTAAAGAATGATGCTGATTTCACTTGGGGGGCAAAACAGCAAGAAGCATTTGATATGATCAAGAATTATTTGTGCACTCCTCTGGTGATGAAAGCACCCAAGCATAGGGAACCCTTCAGACTTTATATTGCAGCAAAGGAAGGAGTTATTGGTGTTGTTCTAACTCAAGAGACCGAAGGAAAAGAGCATGCCATCACTTATTTGAGCCGCCGCTTATTGGACGCAGAGACAAGGTATACATTTATTGAGAAATTATGTCTATGCTTATATTATGCTTGCACAAAACTGAGACATTATTTAGTGCCAAGTGTTTGTGTAGTAGCTTGTCAAACCGATGTCATTAAATACATGTTGCATAGGCCAATTCTTAGTGGTAGAATTGGCAAGTGGGCTTATGCTTTGATTGAATATGATTTGGCTTATGAATCTCTAAAATCCATGAAAGGCCAAATTGTTGCTAATTTCATTGTTGAACATCGGGTTAATAACAAGCATGATGTTGATATGAACCTTGTTTCATTAGTACCATGGAGATTATACTTTGATGGTTCAGTTTGTAGCAATGGCCAAGGTGTTGGTATTGTTTATATATCTCCTCATGGTGCTGTTTTTGAAGCCTCATGCTGCTTAGAATATTTTTGCACAAACAATCAAGCCGAATATGAAGCATTGTTATTCGGCCTAGAGATGTTACTTGCTATAGGTGCTACACATATTGAGGCTTATGGTGATTCGTTACTAGTGGTGCAGCAAATATCCAAAGTCTTTCAGTGTTTGGATGAATCACTTCATGTTTATCTTGATAGGTGTCTAGATATAATTTCTACTTTGGATTGCTTTAGCATTGCTCATATATCTAGACATGACAATTGGAAAGCAAATGAATTGGCACAACAAGCATCCGGATATCATGTTGATCATGGCATGTTTCATACCTCTCAAAGACCGATGTCTTGTCTTGCCAATATGGGAGAGGCCGAACCTGAACCCACTGATTCGGCCATTAACAAAAAGTCTAGTGTAGGTGACAATCCCGACTGGAGGAAGCCCATTGTTGATTACTTGTGCAATCCGAGTGAAAGGGTGGACAGGGTTGTTCGGCGTATGGCTTTCAAGTATATAATAAGAGATGATGGTCTTTATCGCCGAACCGTCGATGATATTCTTCTAAAGTGTTTGGACGAGGACCAGGCAAGAGTTGCTATGGGAGAAGTACATGAAGGTATTTGTGGCACTCACCAGTCGGCTCCCAAGATGAAATGGTTATTGCGACATGCTGGGTTTTATTGGCCGACTATGATTAATGATTGCTTCAGATATTATAAGGGGTGTGAAGCTTGTCAAAAGTTTGGTGATATTCAATTGGCTCCTGCTGCTATGTTACATCCTATTATCAAACCGTGGCCTTTCAGAGGTTGGGGTTTAGATTTCATTGGACAAATCCATCCGTCTTCCTCAAAAGGGCATCGGTTTGTATTGGTGGCAACTGATTATTTCACTAAATGGTCTGAAGCAGTACCTCTCAAGAACATGACGCATACGGAGGTAATTCAATTCATAACCGAGCACATTATTCAAAGATTCGGTATTCCTCAAACGTTAACTACAGATCAAGGTTCATCTTTCATGTCACACCAAGTCAGAGAGTTTGCCGAATCTTATAACATAAAGTTGCTCAATTCCTCTCCATATTATGCCCAAGCTAATGGACAAGCTGAGTCTAGCAATAAAATTTTAATCAAGCTCATCAAGAAGAAGATTGAGGATAATCCAAGGAGATGGCATGACTTGTTGTCTGAGGCATTATGGGCACATAGAATCTCAAGGCATGGTGCTACGAAAGTGACTCCATATGAGCTAGTATATGGTCAGGAGGTTGTTTTACCGGTGGAAGTAAATTTGAATGCTTTGAGAATAGCCAAACAAAATGATTTATCGACAATAGACTTCTATAACTTGATGATGGACAACATTGATGAGGTTGCTGATAAACGTTTGGCTGCTTTGAATGCCATAGAGAGAGATAAGTTGAGGGTGGCAAGGGCTTACAATAAGAAAGTCAAGTTGAAGAATTTTCAAGTTGGTGATCTCATTTGGAAAGTGATTCTGCCGATTGGTTCAAGAGATAGAAAATTCCGGAAGTGGTCTCCAAGTTGGGAAGGTCCTTTTAGAATTAAAAGAGTTGTTCCCGGAAATTCATATTTGGTGGAATCAATACAAGGGGCATTGTTACCTCGAGCTCTCAATGGCAAATATTTGAAGAAGTACCACCCGAGTGTGTGGCAGGAAGCCTAAGTGGGCAATGGCCGATATACGATTATCGCCCTTAGCACAAACATGGCCGATACATAATTATCGCCCTGAGAAAAATAAATGGCCGATGGAGTGTTGATATCATCCTTAGAACAAACACTATGCATATTATTTTTCGGCGTGCAAGCTTTGCCAAAAAACAGGGGGGCATGTGTTGACACCTGATTTTGGCAAGATACAGATTGCAATGAAGATGGTCTCGAGTGAATGAGTTTTCAGCATAAAAGTATTCATGTCACCGAGTGGAACCACTTTGATGTTTCGGTTATATTCATTCGACTTTATCTTACGGACCGAAACTATACTCCGAGTGGCATAGTTCAATGTTCCGAGTGGTTTTTGGCCAATCACGTCTTCAAGATGACCTCGGATGAAGGAGCACTCTTAAGGAATTGTCTTCGTCTCGTCGAGGCAATCGATTTTTATATATAAATCATCTCAATCCGAGTTCATATGCAAAAGTTAGAGGCAATATACTGCGGACTGAACCTCAACGGAAATATGGCGCGAGGTGCCAGACACTTGTCTGATAGGTTGCGCGAGTAATTCGGCCATCAATATGGCCTTGAATCGAAAAACCTTCAACATGGAAAAGTTTCGTCTCGCCGAGCCGATCGATTTTCATATATAATTCGTCTCAATCCGAGATCATATGAGGCCTGGAGAGACAAATCAAGATCGGGCTATGTTTTTAGTCGAAAATCCGAGTGGAAGTTTACGGGAGTGAAAGTTTGCTGACCGGATGAACTTATTATTATCCAAGTGGAAATCTAGTCATCCGAGTGAAAATATAATCACCGAGTGAAATTGTCGTCCAGGTGAAAATATTCCGAGTGAAAAGATTACCATCGGGACGAAAACTTGCCGATTGAATAAGATAGTGCCTTCCGAGTGGAAATATAGTCATGTGAGTGAATAAGATAGTGCCTTCTGAGTGGAAATATAGTTATCCGAGTGGAAATATAGTCATCCGAGTGAAAGATTGTCTTCCGAGTGAAAAAGTCCAATCGGACGATCCGAGTGAAAGTATCTAATATCCGAGTGGACGAGCTCAAGTCCGAGTGAAATTGAACATGTGCTCGAAAGTTTATCAAAATGACCTTGGATGAAGAAGTGTCCAATACAGAAGTTGTGCGTATCATCAAGACAGTAAATTTTGATTTTGGAGTCATCATCATCAGAGATAATATATAGCTTACAAATTCACTACGAGACTCGGATAATCCAGTCTACTGCAAAACCGAGTCCGACTGGAAGATAAAGATGAGCTCGAAAAGTATTCAAGATGGCCTTATTTGAAAAAATGATCAACATGAGAGTTGTTCATATCGTCGAGGCGCACAAGATTGATATTTGGGCCGTCTCAATCGGAGATCATATGCAATCCTGGCGGCCCGCGCAAGAAGGAAGATAGAGTTTGGGCCAGATTCAGACTGAATCCGAGTTGGAATAGAATTGACTCTAGGACGTGAATTGATGTAATTTTTCTTGTAAGGAAAGCCTAGATGAATCCTTTACTTGTACGGGAAGTCCAGCCGCCTCTTATATATGTTGGGGGTGACGGCCGATTGAGTAACACACAATTGAACAAATCAATATACTACTTTTTCATCTACGTTTTATCTCTCCACCATTTTTCTATCTCGTTCTTCGCTCTTCTTCGTGTTTGAGAGCTGCGAATCCCGAGGCTCTAGGGGCGAGCGAATTGACCTAGGGCAGCCCATAGCCGCCGCACTCCCTAACGGGGTCCCTCCCGGGGGTGTGGGGTTTTCGGGTCTGCAAAAGCGCCCGTCGACTGTCTTGCGTATCGCACTGTCGGTCGGGTCTCCTTCGACGTGAGCTGCGGTGCATCACCCCCGGCGTCAAGGGTACACATGACGTTTTTGTGTGTCAACACAAGTACAATATTACTACACGTTAGGCTTGTCCCTAAAATTCAACCCGCGTCTTGTTATATCCCGAAAATTCAGATATCGTGCTCCCAAAACTGGCGCCTTCACAACCCGCGCCTTGCTATCCCAAAATTACAACGCGTGCAAAAACTCCCTCCAGCTGCCAAATCCCGACACGCGAAATCCCCCATTAACCCTGAGCCGAAAGGGCCGCTAGTTCAAATTGGTGGGGGGTACTTTTGTAACACACCCTACATTTTGGACAAGCGCATTCCTAAGTCATGCTTCACCCCCTCCTATCGCCCCCTTTTCGCCATTCGAAATCCCAGGCCGCCATAAACTCTCCGCTCCAGCCGTGAAACCCCACCCTCCTCCGTCCGCCATGTCACCACTGCCCAGCCGGAGCCTCTTACCCGACGATGTCATCCAGCGCAACAGCTCGACGTCCCTCGCCCACCTCCCTAGATGAGGATCCGCCATCCATCTCGCCGTCCTGCCGGTTCAGCCGCCCCGTCCTCCACCTCCAAGGAGATGCTCCGACAATCGCCTCCTTTATCGCGGCTGCTCCTTCCCCACAGCGCCGCCTCAACCTGCTCCATCGGAACCGTAGCATCCTCACCGACTCCTCGGACGAAGCCGAGGCCTACTCGGCACCACCAAAGAGGTTGTACACTCATCGCATCGCAACTTCTCCTTAACTCGACCTCCCGGCGCCGACGGTGCTCCATCCCGCACCCCCATGGAGCGGCTACCTTGAAGCCAGCGCCGCGGGCGACATCTCCACGGCGGCTCTCCCCCAGTGCGAGGCCCCTTTGGCGGCGGCGTCCATACCAGCCGGATCTACTGCTGCTGCTCCGGCTCTCGCTCGATCGCTCTCTCGCCCAGCTGTTGCTGCTTCTCTCCCCCTCGCTCGTGCTGCTACTCTGCTCCGATTAAGCCATACTTTAGTTGACTGAATCGACTTTTGGGTCAGTCGATTTTCAGGGGTTGGGGGGGGGTCGTCGGAGTTAAGGAAGAACCACCCGCAGTGGGGACGGGGGCTCGCCGGAGAGGTACCCCACTATCTATCTTAGGGTTCAGGGTGGGGGGCGGGGGACCTAGAGGGCTGGCCGGGGCGGCGGTGGCGAGTTGTTTCGGGGCGGCGAGGCGGCGCTGGGGCCGGCGGTTCGGCCGGTGGTGGCTGGCGGCTCAGGAGGGTGCGGGTTGAAGATGAACTGCAGGCCCTCCCTAAACTACATGTCAAGTGCCTCTCTGCTACCATTGCGTTCAGTTTTGACAGTAGCATTCAGATTCCACAGTAAATTTCAGTTTTGACAGTTAAGTTCAGAGTCAACAGTTTTTACCTCATCTGTTGAAGTCAGGTGGTTTTTGGTGATGTTAATTTTACATCCATTTTACATCATCTATTGGAGATGCTATTAGAATCCCACTTGAGATTGACGATGTCTGTCTTGTGCTGCTTCAGCCTTGACGTCTTACGGCTCACCGGAGCTGCTCCGACGACAGAACGATCTGTCACAATAGAGCAGTTCCCTGGACGCCATCTACAGATTCCTGAGATCTTCCTACACACCTCCGACAGCCACCTCTGCCTCAACTGCTTCAGCGACCAACCCAATGATGCTGAGGTCGACACAGCTACGGCAAAGAGGTTGTACACTTGTTGCATCACTTATTACTATACATTCACGTCGATCCATTAGGGCTATTTTGGTTCAACGGAAAAACGTTGATCCACTGGTTGTTACCATCACTCTAAATTTCTGCATGCTCTCCTTACATAATCTCACCATATTTTTTCGTATGCATGTCAGATATTGTACAAAATCATGCTGAACATGTAGAGAAAAAGAGAAGAGTTTTGCGCGGTAATACAATGTCATGCAGACATCACTCCATGGTGGGTTCAACGGCAAACCCTCCCCACCCCTCTCCAGATTGTAATCCAGAGGAAGATATCTGTTCTGAGGCGTCTTCGGATGCCGCTCACCACTCCTATTTACCCCCAAGGTGTTTGCTCTACCTTGGCATGATGATGTTAGTCATATCATGCATATGTTGCCTTGCAGTGCCTACTTTTGACATCATATATGTCATCTGCTTAGTTTAGACATGTTCTGTAATGCTACATGTTTAGTTTCTATATCATATATGGGAATTATGCAGTCTCATGTCTTTTAGCCAGCCATAATATATGTGAAATGTGCAATGCCATCCTGTTTAACCAGGCATCATATATTTGAATGATATCTTGCCCATCCTTTTCTTCATTACATTTCCATTTGTCGATAATGTTTGTACATTAAACTACTCTTCCTGTGAATCAGCCATTTGGGTGGGAGATGGAAAATCTGGAGTGAAAACAAGGCCTTCAGAGCAGACAGTGCTACCTGTTGAAGCAGATCTCTTGTTGGTTCCCGATATCTCCTCAGAGATGGATTCAGAGATAGATGACCAATCCTATTCCCCCACTAAGGTGTATGCTCTAACTTGGCACGGTTATACTGCTCATATCATGCATACGGTGTCTTGCATTGCATAGTTTAGACATCATATACACAATATTCAACACCATGTTCTTAGTTCAGACATCATATCGAATGCCCTCTGTTTAGCATATAAATCACATATGTGAATTAAATGATGCGATCCTGAGTACTTAGATAACATGTAGGTGAATTATGTCATGCGATCCTGTTTAGTTATTCATCATATCTTTGAATTATGTTATGCTATGCTATCCAGTTTAGATAGACATCATATATGTGAAATTATGTCATGCTATCCGTTTTAGTTAAACAATATACATGTCAACTATTTCATGCCCTCTTTTTTCCACACTATCTATTGCATCTGTCTCTCATACAATGTCTGTACATTCAACTATGTTTCCTGTTTATCAGCCATTTGAATTGGAGCGGGTGATGCCAGTATCTAGCGGACTAAAAACACGGTCTTCAAATAAAACAGTGCTACCTCTTGGTGGAGATAGCACCCCGGTTGTACATGCACAAGAACCAGCCCTACCACATATAACCCAAACACTCGCAGATTGTACCCCTACTACGATGGACAAAGAACCAGCTTCACCCAATCTAACCCCAACCCCAGCCGATAGTAACTCAGTTCCTGTTGACACAGCACCATCTCCACCACAGAGCTCCCAAACAAGAGCAGTTAGTAAGGCACCTCCAGTGCCCAAAGGGCCAGTACTATCACGGCGAACCCCAACTCCACCAGTTAGTACGCTTATTCCTGTGGAGGAAGCACAACCAGCTAGTCGTAGTTTAGCATCTATCGCATTTGATGTTGTTAAATCGTATGTGTGTATCTTCCCATCTTGGAAATATTATACTGAAGATGAAGGAAAATGCCAGTTGCAGGTGTTTGTCCAGGAGTTATGTGTAAGTAATGTTATTCATGGCAATTACTTTGCTTCGTCCCATACATCCTACCTCCATGATGGTTATAATACAGCAAATTTTCCCATTTTTCTCTATAGAGAAGGACCGATTTGGAAACTCAGGATGAGGTAACCTGTGCTAATACCTCTGCTATCTTCAAGAATGCTTGGTGGCAGTATCGGAATTACCTGAAGAAAACATACTTCACCGGCAAAGAAACTCATCAAATTCCCTTACGTTCTCCTGAGACACATTTACTGGACGATGACTGGGAACGCCTTGTTCTGTACTGGTCCCGAACCAAGAATGTGGTAAGGTCTATGAGCTCATTTTCTATTTTAAGTATTATATTCTTGCGTCTTACTGTACTCTGTTCATGTAGAACAAGTGCCTAAACCTGAAGAATAACTGTTCTAATTTAAGATTCCATTGCTACCATAGGACATAGATATATGTTTGTTTGATCCTTTTATTATGTACTAGTACTTGGCAATAGAGGAAGTTTCATCATGTTTTATGATACGGAGCCGCCGCCACCTCCTGTTCTTCATTGGGAGGCCAGGTCTGGGGCCCGTTCATGGCTCTAAAGATGGGGGATCTTCCATCTTCGTCATCATCAACCATCATTCATCATCAATTTCATGATGCTCACCGCCAGGAGTCAGTAAGTCCTCCGTAGGCTTGCTGGAAGGTGGTGGGTTGGATGAGATTCATCATGTAATCGAGTTAGTTTTGTTAGGGCTTGATCCCTAGTATACTCTATGTTCCGAGGTTGATGTTGATATGACTTTGCTATGCTTAATGCTTGTCACTAGGGCCCGAGTGCCATGATTTCAAATTTGAACCGTTTATGTTTTCATCATTATATCTACGTTCTTGATCCGATCTTGCAAGTTATATGCACCTATTACGTGTTATGATCCGCATACCCCAAGGTGACAACAATCGATGAGAACATAGTATTGAGAATCAAAGAGAGAGAGAGAGAGAGTAGAAGCTATCTAGCTAATAGCTATGGACCAGTAGGTCTGTGGTAAACTACTCATGCTTCATCGGAAGGGCAATGGAGTTGATGTAGATGCCCTCCGTGATCGAATCCCCCTCTGGCAGGATGCCGGAAAAGGCCCCAAGATGGGATCTCACAGGAACATAAGGTTGCGGCAGTGAAAAAGTGTTTTTGTGGATGCTTCTGGTGTTTCTGGAATATATGTGAATATATAGGAGGAAGATCTAGGTTAGGGGGGTCACGAGGGGCCCACAAGGTAGGAGGCGCACCCTACCCCCTGGGCGCGCCCTCCACCCTTGCCGCCACCTCGTGGCTCTTCTGACTTGCACTCCAAGTCTCTTGGGTGTCTTTTGGTCCAAGAAAAATCATCATGAAGTTTTATTCCATTTGGACTCCGTTTGGTATTCCTTTTCTGTGAAGCTCAAAAACAAGGAAAAAACAGAAACTGGCACTGGGCTCTAGGTTAATAAGTTAGTCCCAAAAATAATACAAAAATAGCATATTAATGCATATAAAACATCCAAAACAGATAATATAATAGCATCGAACAATCATAAATTATAGATACGTTGGAGACGTATCAAGCATGCCCAAGGTTAATTCCTGCTCATCCTCGAGTAGGTAAATGATAAAAATAGAATTTTTGATGTGGAATTCTACCTAACATATTTATCCATGTAATATTCTTTATTGTGGCATGAATTTTTAGATCCATAAGATTCAAAAGAAAAGTTTAATATTGACATAAAAACAATAACACTTCAAGCATACTAATAATCAATCATGTCTTCTCAAAATAACATGGCCAAAGAAAGCTATCCCTACAAAATCATATAGTCTGGCTATGTTCCATCTTCATCACACAAAATATTCAAATCATGCACAATCCCGATGACAAGCCAAGCAATTGTTTCATACTTTTGATGTTCTCAGACCTTTTCAACTTTCACGCAATACATGAGCATGAGCCATAGACATAGCACTATAGGTGGAATAGATTATGGTGGTTGTGGAGAAGACAAAAAGAAGGAGATAGACTCACATCAACTAGGCATGTCAATGGGCTACACAGATGCCCATTAATAGATATCAATGTGAGTGAGTAGGGATTGCCATGCAACGGATGCACTAGAGCTATAAGTTTATGAAAGCTCAAAAAGAAACTAAGTGGGTGTGCATCCAACTTGCTTGATCATGAAGACCTAGGGCCAATTTGAGGAAGCCCATCGTTGGAATATACAAGCCAAGTTCTATAATGAAAAACTCCCACTAGTATATGAAAGTGAAAAAATAGGAGACTCTCTGCTGCTTCTTGAGCTTGCGTTGGTTTTTCCCTTGAAGAGGAAAGGGTGATGCATCAAACTAGAGATAAGTATTTCCCTCAGTTTGAGAACCAAGGTATCAATCCAGTAGGAGACAACGCACAAATCACCTAATACCCGCACAAACAATCAAACAACTTGGACCCAACATGATAAAGGGGTAGTCAATCCCTTCACGGTTACTTGCAAAAGTGAGATCTGATAGAGATAGATAAATGATAAAGTAAATATTTTTGGTATTTTTGGTTTATAGATCGGAAAGTAAAAGATTGCAAAATAGTAGATCGGAAACTTATATGATGGAAAATAGACCCGGGGGCCATAGGTTTGACTAGAGGCTTTTCTCAAGATAGAAAATATTACGGTGGGTAAACAAATACTACCGAGCAATTGATATAAAAGCGCAAAGTTATGATGATATCTAAGGCAATGATCATGAATATAGGCATCACGTCCGTGTCAAGTAGACCGTAACGATTCTGCATCTACTACTATTACTCCACACATCGACCGCTATCCAGCATGCATCTAGAGTATTAAGTTCATAAAGAACGGAGTAACGCATTAAGTAAGATGATGAAAACCCCATCTTTTTATCCTCGATGGCAACAATAGAATACGTGCCTTGCTTCCCCTGCTGTCACTAGGAAAGGACACCGCAAGATTGAACCCAAAGCTAAGCACTTCTCCCATTGCAAGAAAAACCAATCTAGTTGGTGATACGTCCATTTTGCATCATGCTTTTATATCAATATTTATTGCATTATGGCATGTTATTACACATTATGTCACAATACTTATGCCTATTCTCTCTTACTTTACAAGGTTTGCATGAAGAGGGAGAATGCCGGCAGCTGGAATTCTGGGCTGGAAAAGGAGCAAATATTAGAAATCTATTCTGCACAACTCCAAAAGTCCTGAAACTCCACGGAAGTAATTTTTAGAATATATAAAAATATTGAGCAAAGGAAGCACCAGAGGGGGGCCACCCACCATCCACGAGGGTGGGGGCGCGCCCTACCCTTGGGCGCGCCCCCTGTCTCGTGGGCCCCCTGGCAGGCCTCCGGTGTCCATCTTTGGCTATATGAAGTCTTTTGCCCTAAAAAAATCATAAGCAAGCTCTCGTGACGAAACCCCGCCGCCATGAGGCAGAACCTTGGCGGAACCAATCTAGGGCTCCGATGGAGCTGTTCTACCGGGGAAGCATCCCTCCGGGAGGGGGAAAACATCACCATCGTCATCACCATCGATCCTCTCATTGGGAGGGGGTCAGTCTCCATCAACATCTTCACCAGCACCATCTCATCTCAAACCCTAGTTCATCTCTTGTATCCAATCTTTGTCTCAAAACCCCAGATTGGTACATGTGGGTTGCTAGTAGTGTTGATTACTCCTTGTAGTTGATGCTAGTTGGTTTATTTGGTGGAAGATCATATGTTCAGATCCTTTATGCATATTAATACCCCTCTTATTATGAACATGAATATGATTTGTGAGTAGTTACATTTGTTCCTGAGGACATGGGAGAAGTCTTGCTATAAGTAGTCATGTGAATTTGGTATTCGTTTGATATTTTGATGAGATGTATGTTGTCTTTCCTCTAGTGGTGTCATGTGAACATCGACTACATGACACTTCACCATTGTTTGGGCCTAGGGGAAGGCATTGGAAAGTAATAAGTAGATGATGGGTTGCTAGAGTGATAGAAGCTTAAACCCTAGTTTATGCGTTGCTTTGTAAGGGGCTGATTTGGATCCATATGTTTAATGCTATGGTTAGGTTTACCTTAATACTTCTTTTGTAGTTGTGGATGCTTGCAAGATGGGTTAATCATAAGTGGGATGCTTGTCCAAGTAAGGGCAGTACCCAAGCACCGGTCCACCCACATATTAAATTATGAAAGTGTCGAACCCGAATCATATGAGTGTGATGAAAACTAGCTTGACGATAATTCCCATGTGTCCTCGGGAGCGTTTTCCTCTATATAAGAGTTTGTCCAAGCTTGTCATTTGCTACAAAAAGGATTGGGCCATATTGCTGCACCTTATTTACTTTTATTACTTATTACCCGTTACAAATTACCTTATCACAAAACTATTTGTTACCGATAATTTTTGTGCTTGCAGAGAATACCTTACTTAAAATTGCTTATCATTTCCTTCTGCTCCTCGTTGGGTTCGACACTCTTACTTATCGAAAGGTCTATGATATATCCCCTATACTTGTGGGTCATCAAGACTCTTTTCTGGCGCTGTTGCCGGGGAGTGAAGCGCCTTTGGCAGGAGGAATTTGGTCAGGAAAAAATTATATAGTGTGCTGAAATTTAATGTCAATTGTTACTATGGAAAGCAATCCTTTGAGGGGCTTGTTCGGGGTATCTTCACCCCGACCAGTAGAGCAAAGAGTTGCTCCTCAACCTACTGAACCTACTGAAAATGTTTACTATAAAATTCCTTTGGGTATGATAGAGAAACTGCTAGCTAATCCTTTTACAGGAGATGGAACATTGCTTCCCGATTTGCACTTAATCTATGTGGATGAAGTTTGTGGTTTATTTAAGCTTGCATGTATGCCCGAGGATGTTATCAACAAGAAGATCTTCCCTTTATCTTTGAAGGGACGGGCATTGATATGGTTTAGGCTATGTGATGATATTGGATCATGGAACTACAACCGATTGAAATTGGAATTTCATCAGAAGTTTTGTCCTATGCATCTGGTTCAGCGTGATCATAATTATATATATAATTTCTGGCATCGCGAAGTAGAAAGCATCGCTCAAGCTTGGGGTAGGCTTAAGTCAATGTTATATTCATGCCCCAATCATGAGCTCTCAGGAGAAATTATTATTCAAAAAATTTATGCTCGGCTTTCTCTCAATAATCGCTCCATGCACGATACTTCTTGTACTGGTTCTTTTATGATGAAGACTATTGAATTCAAATGGGATTTATTGGAAAGAATTAAACGTAACTCTGAAGATTGGGAACTCGATGAAGGTAAGGAGTCAGGTATAACACCTAAGTTTGATTCTGTTAAATCTTTTATGGATACCGATGCTTTTCGTGAATTTAGCACTAAATATGGACTTGACTTTGAGATGGTAGCTTCTTTCTGTGAATCATTTGCTACTCATGTTGATCTCCCTAAGGAGAAGTGGCTTAAATATCATCGTCCCATTGAAGTAAAAGTAGTTGAACCTATTAAAGTTGAAGAAAAAACTATCACTTATAATGTTGATCCTATTGTTCCTACCGCTTATATTGAGAAACCACCTTTCCCTACTAGAATAAAGGATCATGCAAAAGCTTCAACTGTGGCTCATAAGAGTAATACTAGAACACCTACACCCTCTGAGCAAATTAAAGTTGAACCTAGTATTGCTATGGTTAAAGATCTCCTATCCGATAATATTGATGGGCATGTTATTTACTTTTGTGATGAAGCTGCTAGAATTGCTAGACTCGATACTAAAAATAAACATAGACCTATTGTAGGCATGCCTGTTATTTCTGTTAAAATAGGAGATCATTGCTATCATGGCTTATGTGAGATGGGTGCTAGTGCGAGTGCAATACCTCATTCTTTATATGAAGAAATTATGCATGATATTGCACCTGCTGAGATAGAAGGTATTGATGTTACAATTAAGCTTGCCAATAGGGATACTATTTCACCGGTTGGGATTGTTAGAGATGTTGAAGTCTTGTGTGGGAAAGTTAAATATCCTGCTGATTTTCTTGTTCTTGGTTCCCCACAAGATGACTTTTGGTATATTTGGTAGACCCTTTTTGAATACTATTAATGCTAAGATAGACTGCAAAAGGATATTGTTTCTGTTGATTTAGGGATATGTCTCATGATTTTAATTTTGCTAAATTTCATAGACAACCCCATGATAAAGAATTGCCTAGTAAAGATGAAATTATTGGTCTTGCTTCTATTGTCGTGCCTCCTAATGATCCTTTAGAACAATATTTTCTAGACCATGAAAATGATATGTTTATGAATGAAAGAAGGGAAATAGATGAAGTATTCTTTAAACAGGGACCTATTTTGAAACACAACTTGCCTGTCGAAATTCTAGGGGATCATCCTCCACCCAAGGGTGATCCCATGTTTGAGCTTAAACCATTGCCTGATACTCTTAAAAGAACATATATCCTGTTATTATTAGTGCTAACCTTTCAGAGTAGGAAGAAGAGAAATTATTTAAGACTCTAAAGAAGCATCGTGCTGCTATTGATATACTCTGGATGATCTTAAGGGCATTAGTCCCACTCTATGCCAACACAAAATAAAATTGGAGAAAGACGCTAAACCGGTTGTTGATCACCAACGACTGTTAAATCCCAAAATGAAAGAAGTGGTAAGAAAATAAATACTAAAGCTTCTTGAGGCAGGTATAATTTACCCCATTCCTGATAGTCAGTGGGTAAGTCCTGTCCATTGTGTCCCTAAGAAGAGACGTATTACTGTTGTTCCTAATGATAAAGATGAATTGATCACACAAAGAATTGTTATAGGTTATAGAATGGTAATTGATTTCCACAAATTAAATAAAGCTACTAAAAAGGATCATTACCCTTTACCTTTTATTGATCAAATGCTAGAAAGATTATCCAAACATACACATTTTTGCTTTCTAGACGGTTATTCTGGTTTCTCTCAAATACCTGTGTCAAAGAGGATCAGGAAAAGACCACTTTTACTTGTCCTTTCGGTACCTTTGCTTATAGACGTATGCCTTTTGGTTTATGTAATGCACTTGCTACCTTTCAAAGATGTATGACTGCTATATTCTATGACTTTTGTTAAAAGATTGTTGAGGTATTCATGGATGATTTTTCTGTATATGGAACTTCTTTTGGTGATTGCTTAAGCAACCTTGATCGAGTTTTGCAGAGATGTGAAGAAGCTAATCTTGTCTTGAATTGGGAGAAGTGCCACTTTACGATTAATGAAGGCATTGTCTTGGGGCATAAAATTTCTGAAAGAGGTATTGAAGTTGATAAAATTTCTAAAAAGATACCGTGTCCAAAGGACATTAGAGGTATAAGAAGTTTCCTTGGTCATGCCGGTTTTTATAGGAGGTTCATTAAAGACTTCTCAAAAATTTCTAGGCCTCTGACTAATCTCTTACCAAAAGATGTTCCTTTTTTCTTTGATGATGATTGTGTAGAAGCATTTGAAATACTTGAGAAAGCCTTGATTTCTGCACCTATTGTTCAGCCTCCTGATTGGAATTTACCCTTTGAAATTATGTGTGATGCTAGTGATTATGCTGTAGGTGCTGTTCTAGAACAAAGAGTTGATAAGAAATTAAATGTTATCCAATATGCTAGTAAAACTCTAGATAGTGCCCAGAGAAATTATGCTACTACTGAAAAGGAATTTTTAGCAGTTGTATTTGCTTGTGATAAGTTCAGACCTTATATTGTTGATTGTAAAGTAACTGTTCATACTAATCATGCTGCTATTAAATATCTTATGGAAAAGAAAGATGCTAAACCTAGACTTATTTGATGGGTTCTCCTACTACAAGAATATGATTTGCATATTATTGATAGAAAGGGAGCTGAGAACCCCGTTGCAGACAACTTGTCTAGGTTAGAGAATATTCTTGATGACCCACTACCTATAGATGATAGCTTTCCTGGCGAACAATTAGCTATATTAAATGCTTCTCGTACTGCTCCATGGTATGCTGATTATGCCAATACATTGTTGCTAAATTTATACCACCTAGTTTCACATACCAACAAAAGAAAAAGTTTTTCTATGATTTAAGACATTACTTCTGGGATGACCCACACCTTTATAAAGAAGGAGTAGATGGTGTTATTAGACGTTGTGTACCTGAGCATGAACAGGAACAGATCTTATGCAAGTGTCACTTCGAGGCTTACGGAGGACACCATGCTGGAGATAGACTGCACATAGGGTATTGCAGTCTGGTTTTTATTGGCCTACTCTTTTCAATGATGCCTGTAAGTTTGTATTGTCTTGTGATGAATGTCAAATATATGGTAATATTAGTAGACGTTAAGAAATGCCTATGAATTATTCACTTGTTATTGAACAATTTGATGTTTGGGGCTTTGGTTATATGGGGTCGTTTCCTTCCTCTAATGGGTATACACATATTTTAGTAGTTTTTGATTACGTTACTAAGTGGGTAGAAGCTATTCCAACTAGTAGTGCTGATCATAACACCTCTATTAAGATGCTTAAAGAAGTTATTTTTCTGAGGTTTGGAGTCCCTAGATACTTAATGACCGATGGTGGTTCACACTTTATTCATGGTGCCTTTCGTAAAATGCTTGCTAAGTATGACGTTAATCATAGAATTGCATCTCCATATCATCCACAGTCTAGTGGTCAAGTAGAACTGAGCAATATATATCTTAAATTAATTTTGCAAAAGACTGTTAATAGATCTAGAAAGAATTGGTCCAAGAAACTTGATGATTCATTATGGGCCTATAGAACTGCATATAAAAATTCTATGGGTATGTCTCCATATAAGATGGTTTATGGAAAAGCATGACACTTACCTCTTGAACTAGAACATAAAGCATATTGGGCCATTAAAGAGCTCAATTATGATTTCAAACTTGCCGGTGAGAAGAGACTATTTGACATTAGCTCACTTGATGAGTGGAGAACCCATGCCTATGAGAATGCCAAACTGTTAAAAGAAAAAGTTAAAAGATAGCATGACAAAAGGATACAAAAATGTGAGTTTAATGTAGGTGATTATGCATTGTTATACAACTATCGTTTGAGATTTTTTGCAGGAAAACTCCTCTCTAAATGGGAAGGTCCTTACGTTATCGAGGAGGTCTATCATTCCGGTGCCATAAAAACTAACAACTTCGAAGGCACAAATCCGAGGGTGGTGAACGGTCAAAGAATCAAACATTATATCTCAGGTAATCCTATAAATGTTGAAACTAATGTTATTGAAACCGTAAACCCGGAGGACTATATAAGGGACACCTTCCAGAACGTTTTAGCCTCCGAAAAGGAAGAGGTATGTGGTACGGTAAGTAAACCGACTCCAAAACAGTTCTAATAGCAATTTTACTCCATTTTGGAATATTTAAGAAAAAAGGAAAATATGAAGCAGTCCGGGAAGGACACGAGGCATCCACGAGGGTGGAGGGCGCGCCCTACCCCCCTGGGCGCCCCCTGCCTCCTGGGCACCTCGTGTGCCCTCTGGACTCCGTTTTCTTGCACGGT
This sequence comes from Triticum dicoccoides, assembly GCF_002162155.2. NCBI lineage: Eukaryota > Viridiplantae > Streptophyta > Magnoliopsida > Poales > Poaceae > Triticum > Triticum dicoccoides. Next base: position 556,529,853 of record NC_041390.1, on the reverse strand, counting down.
ACTTCTTTTGGTCGGTAAAAATTCATTATATAATCACTTGAAGGTTTTGACCACCGTACCACGCGATTATCCTCTGTTTTTGATTCGAGCTGTTTTCTGCCAGAGTTGTCAAGGCTAGGCATCATGTCGTACCATTTCTCCAACAATGAGGGCGACGATGCTTGGCTAATGAAGATAGAGCTGAAGAGATAAGAACCCAGGGAGATCAACAAGGATGATGGGATAAATAAGGCAACGGAGGATCAAGCTCCGGCAGCAGAAGAAGAAGACATCCTTCAATCTCATCACAATCTTCTTACCCCTACTAAAATTGAAGCTTTCAAGATTATTGAAATAGCTCGGGGTGCAGAACAAGTATCTAACTCGTGAAAATATTCTGTTGCAAGAGCATATCATCGCACTCAAGGGCATTATTCGTAAGTTGGAGCATCTCCTACGCTCGATGCTGGACGACAAGCCTACATCATCAACAATCTCTTCTTCACCACCAAAGGAGAACTGAGTATCGGGTATGGGCACTCCCCTTGGCAACTGCCAAGCTTGGGGGAGTTCCCTAGTATCGTATCACCATCACACTTTTATCTTTACCATTTTTCTTAGTTCGATCCTTTTGGTAATATCTTGATCTAGTAGAATAAAGTTTTAGTATGATTTAGTTTTGAGTTTTGCTTTATGATCCTTCTATGTAATCGAGTCCATGAGCTATATATAATAAAGATTAGTTTTGAGTCAAGGGCTTGGTTATCTTGCTATGATCTTGAGGGAATAAAAGTAAGAATAAAAAGAGATAAGAGATCATATTGATCTTATGGAGAGTAATGCTTCACATATAAAGAGTATGATGAATAAAAGTTGTTGAGAGTTGACAAACATAGTTTTGGTCATCGTTGCAATTAATAGGAAGTAATAAAGAAAGAGAAGTTTTCACATATAAAAATACTATCTTGGACATCTTTTATGATTGTGAGCACTCATTAAAATATGACATGCTAAAAAGTTGATGTTGGACAAGGAAGACAACGTAATGGGTTATGTTTTCTTACATCCAAAATAAATTATATTGTCATGGATCATCCAACATGTTGAGCTTGCCTTTACTCCTCATGCTAGCCAAATTCTTTGCACCAAGTAGAGATACTACTTGTGCTTCCAAATATCCTTAAACCCAGTTTTGCCATGAGAGTCCACTATATCTACCTATGGATTGAGTAAGATCCTTCAAGTAAGTTGTCATTGTTGCAAGCAATAAAAATTGCTCTCTAAATATGTATGATTTATTAGTGTAGAGAAAATAAGCTTTATACGATCTTGTGATGTAGAAGAAATAAAAGCGACGGACTGCATAATAAAGGTCCATATCACAAGTGGCAACATAAAGTGACGTTCTTTTGCATTAAGATTTCATGCATCCAACCATAAAAGCACATGACAACCTCTGCTTCCCTCTACGAAGGGACTATATTTACTTATGTCCTATACTTCTTGCAAGAGTCATGGTGATCTTCACCTTTCCTTTTTACATTTTATCCTTTGGCAAGCACTATGTGTTGGAAAGATCCTGATATATATAGCTAATTGGATGTGGGTTTTCATAAACTATTATTGTTGACATTACCCTTGAGGTAAGAGGTTGGGAGGCAAAACTATAAGCCCCTATCTTTCTCTGTGTCCAATTAAAACTTCATACCCATAAATATTGCATGAGTGTTAGCAATGGTGAAAGACTAAATGATAGTTGAGTATGTGGACTTGCTGAAAAGCTCTTATATTGACTCTTTCCGATGTTATGATAAATTGCAATTGCTTCAATGACTGAGATTATAGTTTGTTAGTTTTCAATGGAGTTTTTGATTCATACTTGAAATTGTGAATGAATTGTTACTTTAGCACAAGAAATCATATGAATATATATATATATATATATATATATATATGTGTGTGTGTGTGTGTGTGTGTGTGTGTGTGTGTGTGTGTGTGTGTGTGTGTGTGTGTGTGTGTGTGTGTTGCTGTTATAAGAATGATCATGATGCCCTCATGTCCGTATTTTATTTTATCGACACCTCTATCTTTAAATATGTGGACATAGTTTTCAATATCGGCTTCCGCTTGAGGACAAGCAAGGTCTAAGCTTGGGGGAGTTGATACGTCCATTTTGCATCATGCTTTTATATTGATATTTATTGCATTATGGGCTGTTATTACACATTATGTCATAATACTTATACCTATTCTCTCTTATTTTACAAGGTTTTGTAACATCCCAAATTTTCAATTTGGAATGTTATACATAGATCATTCTTGCATATCATATTTTATTGCTTTTCGTCTCGCGATCCTCGAAATCCTAAGCAACTCAAGGACCCACGGAGAGAGTTGGGGATTTCCCCGGTTTTAAAATTTGATTTTTATCAAATTTCGACACAAGGATTTTGGTTTTAACTATTTTTCTCTCCGAAAATATTTCCTATTAATACATGAGAGGAGATAATATGACTTCTCCAAAATAAATGAAATATTGAAGGAAAAAATATTAAAATCAATTTTTTCTTTTATTTGGATTTTATTTGCAATTTTGGTTGCATTAGAAAAATTACACGTTTTCAAAATTGCATTTTAGGGCCAAGAAAATGTTCATCTCGTTCTAAATATTTTATTTAGACGGAGAAAATTTGTTTTGGCATTTTTAGAATTTTATTTTATTTTCTAGGATTTTTTTAGTTTTGGCGGAATTATTTAAAAAAACGCGCCAAGCCCTAGCTAGGCCGAAGCCCAACGCCGGCCCACCTCCCCGCGCCGTTGTCTCCTAGCGGGAGACCGCCCCCGCACCGCTAAACCGGAGTCTGGTTCGGACTCTGTTTCCCCCGCGCCGTGCCCCCTTCCCCAAGGCACCACCCCCTCCTTAAAAGTCGTGCCCCGCCGCCCCTGGGAGCCACACCACCCCGCCACCGCGAGCCGCCGACCCCGCCGCCGCGCCGCCCGTCGCCCCTGCCGCGCCGTCCCTCGCTGTGAGCCACCACCGCCGCCCGTTGCCCGCGAGCCGCCGCCGCCCCGCGTTGCGCCGCCCCTCGCTGGAGCCGTCGTCGTGCCAGACCTCGTCGGAGGTATAGCGCCGTTCGGTTTTTTTAGAAAATCGGTTCGGTTTTTGTAAAAAACCCTAGTCGTTTTTTTCGGTTTTTCTTTTTAGCGGACGTTCGTCCGGACGTTCGTTTTAACGAACCGTTTTCGCTCGTTAGTTACAGATAACGAACGCTCGTTCGTTAGCCTGTTCATCAGTTTTCTTTTATCGGATTATTCCGTGATTATTTCTGATCGTGATTTCTGATCCGATTTTCGTTCTAGTTTATATTTTCGCTCGTTAGTCGGAATCAGGCGATTCAAGCGCCTAGATCTTCGTCTCGAGACCCTCTTTTCGTTTAACCAACTTGCACAAGTTTTTGCTACTGTAAAATTTGACCTCGGTACAGATTAGTAAACGGATCTTGTTTCTTTCGCCGTTTGAGTTTCGTTGATCCGTTCGATTTGATTCTTTTTGTAAACTAGAGTTCTTAAGTTGAACTTTCTGGTTAGATCTTCTTATTTGAGATTTACTCGTGTGTCTTTGCTTGATTGCTTATGTATGCTATTTTTTGTTTGCGATAGAATCCCCGAAGTGCGAAGCATGTTATTTGGAGTCCCTAGGTTTCGCGGATCATCAGCAAGGCAAGTAACACTTTGATCATACCCCTTTATCACCCAGTTTTTATGCATTAGTACCAATCCTCAAACATTGCATGGTTAGGATGTCATTAACATGTGGGTTGGGAAGTAGTTGATGAGGTAGAACCTATTACCCTGTTATATTCAAACCCTTGGGAGTTACATCTACGTGTTGCTTATATTGCTATGCTATGCTCGTAGACGTGGTTTGGGTGAGTGAAATCCATGACAGATGTGAGATTGATAATTAATGGTTCAACTTAAGGTGGCAACTTAAATACACATCTGGGTGGATTGAGGTACCTCGAGTACCCGGTGTTGCCTGTATTTTTTTGGAAAGCCCAGAGTACCCGTGTGATCTTCCTATGGACCGCCACCCAGGCTAAAAGGGAACTGAGATTATTCATGCTAGAAACTTCCATGTGCAGCCACAAGCTATTATGGGCTCTAGCATAGTTGAGTAAGTTATGTGAAGCTTTTGAAGAGGTGGATCAGCAGGTAGTGGGATTGTAGGTTTGGTATGGTCTGCCCGGAGTAGAGAGTTAATGTTTCTGAAAGACTGTGTCTCGGTCATCTGTTTCTCAAACACCCTGTAGTGTGAGAAAACCAACGGAGGAGATCGAATCTTATGGGGAAAAGTGCGCAAACCTCTGCAGAGTGTAGAAACTAATCATGGTTAGCCATGTCCCCGGTTATGGACAATCTTGAGTATCTAGTACTTGGAGTATCTTAAGTATCTCATCACACTAAATTAATATTGTTGGGTTGATAATTACTTTAATTGGGATTGAGTTGGAGGAACCTTCTCAACGATGTTTCAACTACCATGATAGTTAAATTAAAAATCTATTCCTTTGTTGTAGGAAAAAGTTGGCTTTTCACAAAACTATAACCATAGAGCTTTCCACCAGCCAAATATGCATGTAGTGATAGCATTATTCTGTTCTTGCTCTACTGTGTTATTTTGCCAGCATATTCCATGTGCTGACCCGTTTTCGGGCTGGAACGTATTATGTTGCAGACTTTTCAGACGAGGAGTAAGGTTCGTTAGGTCGTTGCTGTGCAGCTCAGCTATGCCGTTGGAGTTGATGGACTCACTTTATCTTCCAAGCCTTCCGCTGTTATCGTATTAGATGGCCTTAAGCCATATTTATTGTAATAAGTTCTCTTTGGAGACATTCGATGTAATAAGTGTGTGATTGCAACTCTGTTATAAATCCTCGAGTACTGTGTGTGTCAGCATTATCGATCCAGGGATGACACTGAAGCACAGAGACTTGACCGTTTGAGGTCGGGTCGCTACAAGATGGTATTAGAGCACACGCTAAGTGTAGGACACGACCACTAAGCTAAAGCTATAGATCACTATTCTCTTCTATTTTCTGACTCCTCTCCATTTTCTACTCTTTAGGATGGCGGATGCAAGGAACAAGTTTGCACAACCGGAGGAAGAATCACCTTTTGGACGACACCTGAAGGAAGTCACTAGGTACCTGAACATAGGAATACCAAGCTTCACCGGGACCTACAATGCCACTTTACCAGAAGAGGAGCGATGGATGATTCAAGTTCAAGTTCCAGGAAGGACCTTCACGCCAGTCACTAAACCCATAGAGTTTTCCTTCGATGCACCAACCTGGAGTCTAGGAAAGAGTATGGCAGCTCACATCATCATGGGACGCATTGGAGAAGTTTATCAAAAGGAGCTTAAAGACACTATCTACCAGATTTGTGGGCGCCAAGATGAGCAATGGGAGATGATCAGCACCAGAATGGATAGATCAATTGCAGCTTTCATCCAGGAATTAAACCAACATATTCGATGCCAGGAGAATTAGATGTGCGCAGGCATGATAGATCTAAAGAAAGCAATGACTCGGATTACGGAACTGGAGGAAGAACTCAAGGCTACATGTGAAGATTATGAGGAGGAAATCGTCGTACTAGTGGAGAAGAATGACGACCTGATTAAGAAGATCGGAATATTGATGGGAGACCCCACACCAGTAGAAGAAGACGAAGAACCCAAGGAGATTCGCCCGAAAGACTACATCATCATCGACGACACCGACTCTGACCTTAGCGATGATGACTATGAAGACGAAGCTGGAGAAGATATCATGGAGTCTGCAACCGAGGAATATTTCTAGTAGACCACCACATCAGTAGTAGTATTCCACCATGTAAATAGAGTAGTCCGAGCACTTTTGTGATAGTTAGACCTATTGTATGACTTGATTGATTGATTGAGTGAAATGTTTGTGTTTGTCTCATGTGCATATGGGTAGTGTTTTCTCATTAGACCTCATTCTATTCTAATCTGTTCCCTCTAAACCCATCAGATGCCTTTGAGACGTGACCCCTGATTTGCATTCCCACCGGAGCTTACTCAGTTAATCCAGCAGCAGAATACCCTGATGCAGTTGTTAGTCGAGAACCAAGGCAACAACAACAACAACAATCCACCACCACCACCACCAGTTGACAACTTAGCCCGTTTTCTGAGGTTGCAACCGCCAGTGTTTTCTAGTAGCATCGAGCCTATAGTAGCAGATGATTGGCTCTTCAGGATTGGAAGGGAGTTAACCACTGCAGGATGTACTGATGCTGAGAAGGTGCGTTTTGCCGCACATAAGTTGGATGGACCAGTAGCATCATGGTGGGAGAATTACACTGTCACCTACCCTATAGCCACGGTGACATGGGACCAATTTCAGCAAGCCTTCCGGACAGCCCATGTCTCAACTGGAGCCATGAATTTGAAGAAGCGTGAGTTTTGCAACTTACGCCAGGGGAACCATATTGTGGCTCAGTACGCGGATGAGTTTAGCAAGTTATTTCGCTATGCCCCTGATGATGTGGCCACAGATGCCGCAAAGCAGGAGAAGTTCATGGAAGGGCTGAATGATGAGATGAGTATGCAGTTGATGGTGGCAACATTCACCAACTACCAGGAGTTGGTAGATAAGGCTCTTATGATTGAAGGGAAGCAACGGCAGATTGAGAGCCGTAAGAGGAAGTATGGACAAGGGAGGTATAACTCAGGAGCTCAGCAGAAGCCTTGCCTAACCCCGAACTCGGGAGGACTTGTTCATAACCATGGAGGCCACACCCATAATGGAGGGAGTAACCATAATCATACTGGCACAATGAATGGGAATGGGAATGGAGCAAGCAACAATCAGAATCGCCCTAATCCAGCCACACCCACCAAGAGGGACCTAAGCCACGTTACTTGTTTCAAGTGCGGGAAGACTGGACACTATGCCACGGAGTGCCCTGAAGGGAAGAATGGAAATGGAAACGGGAGCGTTGGGAAGAAGCCCAACCCATTCAACAAAGGACAAGTGAACCATGTTAACGTGGAGGAGGTTGAAGAGCAGCCAGACGCGGTTATAGGTAAGTTTTTGGTTAAGTAATTTACCGCCCTTGTTCTTTTTGATACTGGTGCATCACATTTATACATATTAAGGGAATTCGTGGATAAGTTTAAACTACCGACCCAAACCCTTAGGACCCCTCTGTTAGTAAGTTCACCTGGAGCAGAGTATATGGCTAGTCGATGGTGCGACCAGATACCCTTAACCATTGGTAGCCATGTTTTTCCGTCCGACCTAATAATCTTGGAGTCACAAGGATTGGATGTGATATTAGGAATGGACTGGATGTCAACGTATGGAGGAAACATTGATTGTGTTAGTAAGTCAATTTGTCTCATCACCCCAGAGGGAAAAAGGATCAAGTACATATCTAGGCATGCGCCACGAAGTAGGCAAGTAAATACCCTCACGGGAGTTGTTCAAGAGGAAGTGCGTGTAGTAAAGGATTTTCCTAGAAGAGTTACCAGGTGTCGGTGTCAAAACCGGCAGATCTCGGGTAGGGGGTCCCGAACTGTGCGTCTAGGCGGATGGTAACAGGAGGCAGGGGACACGAAGTTTTACCCAGGTTCGGGCCCTCTTGATGGAGGTAAAACCCTACGTCTTGCTTGATTAATATTGATGATATGGGTAGTACAAGAGTAGATCTACCATGAGATTAGAGAGGCTAAACCCTAGAAGCTAGCCTATGGTATGATTGTATGTTGTCCTACGGACTAAAACCCTCCGGTTTATATAGACACCGGAGAGGGCTAGGGTTACACAAGGTCGGTTAGAAAGGAGAAGATATGTATATCCGTATTGCCTAGCTTGCCTTCCATGCCAAGTAGAGTCCCATCTGGACAGGAGACGAAGTCTTCAATCTTGTATCTTCATAGTCTAACAGTTCCGCCAAAGAATATAGTTCGGTTGTCTGGAGACCCCCTAATCCAGGACTCCCTCAGTAGCCCCTGAACCAAGCTTCAATGATGATGAGTCCAGCGTGCAGTATTGTCTTTGGCATTGCAAGGCGGGTTCCTCCTCCGAATACATCACGGAAGAATTTGAATACAAGGATAGTGTCTGACCCTGCAAAATAAGTTCCACATACCACTGTAGAGAGAGAATAATACTTCCACAAATCTAATCTGCTGAGACGTCTTGGCAACATGACATTATGTCATGGCCCGGTGATTATTCGAACCGTTTCCTTTAACTAGCCCCGCACATAACGCGAGGCAGTTTTTTGACACGTCTTGTCAAAGCAGAGATTGTGTCCCCTTATCACGGGATTCTCATCAATACGGGCATGGGTAACCCAACCGCGCCATCGATTACGACACTTGGGGGATAAGCGAGTTTTACCAGGCTAGTGGGGGCGCATAGTTTCGGCCGCCCATATAAAGGGACAAGGATTCACCTTTTCATCCACGCCTTCTTCCTCCTTTGCTCATCCACTTTCGCACACCCGAGCTCCAGCGCCCAAGTCCGCATTTCCCACCTCGACCTTCTCCAATCATGTCCGGAGCGGGAGGCAGGAGGATGGTCTCCTCCGTCATGGAGGGACACATCAAGAAGCTGAGGAGAGCCGGATACCTACCCGACGACATCACACACTGGCTCCCAGATGAGGGACAGCTCATCCCCACCCCAGGCCCCATGAGAGGGTAGTGTTCCTTACCCACTTCCTCCGTGGACTGGGATTCCCTCTCCACCCATTCGTCCGGGGGCTCATGTTCTACTACGGCCTGGATTTCCACGATCTGGCCCCGAATTTCATCCTCAACATCTCGGCGTTTATCATCGTTTGCGAGGCCTTCCTCCACATCAAGCCCCACTTCGGCTTATGGCTGAAGACCTTCAACGTCAAGCCAAAGGTAGTGAGCGGCCGCCAGGCGGAGTGCGGAGGCGCCATGGTGGGCAAGATGCCCAATGTCTCATGGCTCGAGGGCTCCTTCGTGGAGACCATAAAGGGGTGGCAATCGGGGTGGTTCTACATCACCGAGTCGCACGACCCTAAATGGGCAGCTGCCCCCGAGTTCCGATCTGGCTTCCCCACGTGGCTCACCTCCTGGCAAGAGAAGGGCCTGTCTTGGGGTAGTTCGGGAGAGCTGAACGGACTCCAAACATGTATTCAAAACATGGTGAACAAGAAGCTCAAACTTGTCAATGTGGTCTAGGTCATGCTCATCCGCTGGATCCTCCCGTGCCAACAACGGGCTTTCAACTTGTGGGAGTTCGACCCGGCCCAGCACCGAACTCTGAACAGGCTCTTTGACACAACTCATGAAGATGCATGGAAAGTGCTATTCAAGAGCGCCGAGGTTCCCCCTCCCACTACCGAGGACCATGGATTCTGCGCGAAGCGCCAAGCCAGCGTGGTAAGCTGTTTTACCTCTCACAGGATACTTGTTTTCCATAGTTTGACTCTAAGCGGGATCTAAGCTCCCGTACCTTTGACAGGACTGGCAAAAGATGGCCGGACAGATCGACTGTCAGGCTCCTTTGCCCGAAGGCCCAGCAGACGCTCTCCTGGCGAAGATGCTGACTCTGGCTCCTTATATGGTGCCAGAGAAGACCAAGAAGGCCAAGGGAACCCGAAAGAGTTCCCGACGCTAGGCGTCATCGGACTCACCATCTGATGACTCTACGGCACACTCCTCCCCCGAAGACGAGGAGGAGGAAGAAGATGCTCCCCCTCCAGGTGGGGGAGACAAGAAAAGGAAGGTCGCCCCAACTGGGGGGGCGAAGGGTCCAAGAAGGGAAGGACTCTCCTTCCGGACAGTTCCACCGCCGCCGTCGAAGGCGAAGACGAGTGGTTGCCCAGGGCCAAGCCCCTAGGGAGGTTGTAAGTATTCGGATACTAGAGTAACTCATATCATTCCTTTGTCGCACTACTTTCCCTAATGCCGAATATGATTATGCAGGCCGCCACGAGCCCGTATCGATGTATCGTCGGACGGCTCCCTGGGCTCGTCGGATATGGATAGCTATCCGCTTCCGACCGCCACCTCCCCTTGCCCTGCGGACGACGCCAAGGTGCTGTCTCAAGAGGCACCGGGTCGAGAGGAGACAGTCCCGGAGGCGCCTCAAGGCGACCTCCCAGACTCCAGGAGCAGAGGGGACAAGGCCCTTGAGGGCTCCGAGTTCGGCCCTCAGCCGAACACTGGGCCAGAACCTCCAGTGGTTCCGGACTCGGGCAGGCGGCCTCCTTCAAAGAGGGGCGAGACGCCTGTGCTGATGACCTCTGTCCATCCAGAGGCGCCGGACAATCTGCTGGGAGCGCTTCGCAGCGCTTCCATCGACGAGGAGCACCATACTATTATGAGTGTGGTGGTCCAGAAGGTTCAGTCCGCCAAGAGCGGATTGACTGAAGCCTGTGCCAGCCTTCTAACAGGCTTTGAGGTAAGTGTTTAAAATATAGGAAAAATATTACCGCATAGACAGTAGCCACTGATGCTTTGTTCGGTGTTCACAAAGAAAAGCCGAACAGAGGATCAAACAACATTGCAGGAGTCTAATATAAGTATGTCAATATGCATATGCAGGCTTCGCTATTGGCATCTGCCGCACTGACTGCGGAGGTCGCCGCACTGAAGCAGGACCTTGAAGTGTCCAAGGACGAGCTCGGCCTTGCCAAGAGGCAGCTTGAGGAGAACAAAGGTAAGTAATACCTAGTTTATGGATATGTATAAAAAGAATACGATTGCAAAATGATAGGAACATCATGAATTTACCAGGGGCCACGACTGAAGTGGCAACCTTAAGGCAAGCGCTTTCCGAGGCCGAAGATAAAGTGGCCAAGGAGCGCACTGAGCGGGAAAGGCAAGAGGCTTGGTTGGGCAAGGTGCAGCAAGAGCTCCAAGCTCTCGTGATGAAGCACGAGGCGTTGGAGCTTGACTCGAAGTCGCGAGAGTCTGAGCTTGCCGCGGCCCTCGAGAGTGCGAAAAGTGCCAAGGCCTAAGCCCCAAAGGCCCTCCAGGAGATTGACGCGATGAAGAAAATAGCGGCGGGTAAGGCATTCTATATGTAAAGCAAGCATGTGAAAGTAAATTACCTATTACTTACCCGAATCCGGAGCTCTCCAGGAGCATTCGCAGATTTGCCCCGCAGCGTGTCGGATGCCGCACAGTTTTACCAGGCCGAGGAGGGAAGCTCAACAGAGAAGTTGTTTTGGTCTCAGTATACTGGGACCGAACACCCGGTGCCTATGAGCGAACAGCTGAAGCAGCTGGTCGAGCTACACAAAGAGGCCGAACAGGCCATGGAGGGCTTTATAGTCCAGATGTGACCTGGCGACGCCCTTCTGAGCAGCTACTTCGGCCTGGTGAGGCGGCTTGTGGACGCCTACCAACGGCTGGAGGTCATCAACTGGTCTGTCTGCATCGAAGGTGCACGCCGGGCTTTCGCCCGCGTGAAGGTGTAATGGGCCAAGCTAGACGCCGTGAAGCTGATCAAGGAGCGACCGCCGCAGGGCAAGGAGCATCACACCCCTGAAATTTATTATGAGGGTGTCCTGAAGGGTGCCCGTCTTGTAGCGGACGAATGTTCAAAGGATGTAATATTTTGAGTAAACTTGCTCGTGTGATCCCGTATGATGAAAACTTGTTTCTTATGCGCTATGCAACACTTGTTTGAATTTAAAATATTACCTTCGATTTGGCAGTTTATCCAATCTGAGAGATGGCTAGTCCTCGTCTTCTGCCCCCATGCTGCGAGTGCTGGGGTGTTCGGGATAAACCTGAGCACTCTTCTTCCCATTGTTGGGTCCTTCGAGGGAGGTGCTCAGCACAGCGAACAAGGCAACCAGACTAATAATGCTTTATCACTCTCACTTAGCCATAGAATTCTATAATTTTAAATTTCGGCGAAGCCCCTGGTATTCGGAAGGCCGAATTCGGGGCGCGATACACACCTTTAAGTCGGACAGGACCGGCTCCTCGCTCTAAGCGGCATAAGTCTTTAGGGACTCGAAACCTCGCCGAACAGCGACCAGTCTCTCGCCTTATCATGACAGTCAGTTTTAGCTTTCTCTACTGAGGTGCTTAGCCCAGCAGAACCGGGGCACAATCGCAGTAGTTCTCCTAGCGCTACCTTAGCCGATAGAGCGGAACGTAAGGTACCAAAACATAGGAGCCGGGCAAACCCAACATTTGACCAAAGACATGATTCGGAGTTGATGCATATAATGCTATAAGTTCGGGGTGCCGCACTTGCAAAAGTGTTCGGACTTCTCACACCATATTATGGGGTACTTAAGCCCCTGGTGTGTTGGCCGTACCAAAGTGTACGGTTGCAAGGCGTCATTAATGAACACATATATATAACAATAATGCCATAATAGTCGTAATGTTATGCGTTGTTTATTCAAAGAGGTGCGTTAAAGCAGAATGATACAGATAGTGTGATAAGCAAAAAGTAGGACTATGTCCTTTCCAAGGGCAAGCTGAGGAATAGTATTAAAGCAAATATTTCACTTGTTATCGTAATCCACCTGGGAGTTCCGTGGTGTGACATAGCTTTCTGCCTCTCTTGGTTGCTGCATCATGTGTCCGGCAATCATGCTGCCGGACAAGGTTTCCAGAGATTAAAGTCCTGAAAGAGAAAATAACAAAGCGGGAAGCCCCTAGTTCGGTTTAGGCCATGTTTTGGAGTGTGCCGTGGTTGTGCCCCCTCCCCACCTGTGCCCATGGTATTTTTAATGCGTAATTATGTACGTGTGGCACGAATTTCGTCGTTTGGCTTGGGCCTGGGTGGGGGCCGCATTGCTACGCGAGCTCAGACCGTGCCAGGCGGTCTAGTTGCTGATTACTCTGAGCGTGTTTGAAGGTGTCCGGGTATTGAAACGCGAAATAGTGGATTGCCTTGAGAGGCTGCTTTGCGCTTCTGCTGCGAGGGCCGCAGTTTGCTCCTCCGTGCGGAGAGAGGGCTCTGTGTTTCCGTTAACTGTGACGACCCCCCGGGGTCCTGGCATCTTGAGCTTGAGGTATGCATAATGCGGTACCGCATTGAATCTCGCAAATGTGGTTCGCCCGAGCAGTGCATGATAGCCACTGCGGAACGGGACTATATCGAAGATTAATTCTTCGCTTCGGAAGTTATCCGGGGATCCGAAGACCACTTCCAGTGTAATTGAGCCTGTGCAATGGGCCTCTACACCTGGAATGACGCCTTTAAAGGTCGTTTTTGTGGGTTTGATCCTTGAGGGGTCTATACCCATTTTGCACACTGTGTCCTGGTAAAGTTGGTCCAGGCTGCTGCCGCCATCCATAAGGACTCGAGTGAGGTGAAATCCGTCAATGATTGGGTCTAAGACCAGTGCGGCGAATCCGCCGTGCGGATACTAGTGGGGTGGTCCCTGCGATCGAAGGTGATCGGGCAGGAGGACCATGGGTTGAACTTTGGGACGACTGGCTCCAACGCATATACGTCCCTGAGCGCATGCTTCCGCTCCCTCTTGGGGATGTGGGTTGCGTATATCATGTTAACCGTCTGCACTTGTGGGGGGAACCTCTTCTGTCCTCCGGTGTTTGGCTGCCGGGGCTCCTCTTTGCCATTGCTGTGTGACCCTTTATCTTTATCTTCGGCAATTAACTTGCCGGCCTGCTTGAACACCCAACATTCCCTGTTGGTGTGGTTGGCTGGCTTGTCAGGGGTACCGTGTATTTGACATGAGCGATCGAGTATGCGGTCCAAACTGGACGGGCCCAGAGTGCTTATTTTAAATGGCTTTTTCCGCTGACCGGGTTTAGAGCCTTTGAATCCGGCATTGACTACCGTATCCTCAATATTATCGCTGTTAATGTGGTGCTTATGTTTGTTGCGACGTGACCTGCTATTGCCGTCCTTGGTATCTGAAGTACCATGGTTTTTTGATATGTTGTTACTGCGAGCCAGCCAGCTGTCTTCTCCCGCATAAAAGCGGGTCATGAGTGTCGTGAGGGCTGCCATAGATTTCGGCTTTTCCTATCCAAGGTGCCAGGCAAGCCACTCGTCGCGGATGTAATGCTTGAAGGCTGCTAGGGCCTCTGCATCCGGACAGTCGACGATTTGATTTTTCTTTGTTAGGAACCATGTCCAGAATTGCCTGGCCGATTCTTCTGGCTGCTAAATTATGTGGCTCAAGTCATCGGCGTCTGGTGGTCGCACATAAGTGCCCTGAAAGTTGTCGAGGAATGCGGCTTCCAGATCTTCCCAACAGCTAATGGACTCTGCTGGCAAGCTATTGAGCCAATGCCGCGCTGGTCCTTTGAGCTTTAGTGGGAGGTATTTGATGGCGTGTAAGTCATCGCCGCAGGCCATGTGGATGTGGAGGAGGAAATCCTTGATCCATACCGCGGGATCTGTTGTGCCGTCGTATGATTCAATACTTACGGGTTTGAAACCCTCTGGGATTTGATGATCCATTACTTCGTCTGTGAAGCATAGGGGGTTTGCGGCGCCTCAGTATTGGGCTATATTGCGATGCAGCTCGAATGGGTCTTGTTCACTGTGTTCGGCCCGGCCGGATTGACTTTTACTGTATTCGGCGTGATGTTTATCGTCTCGCATAGTGGCGCACCCTCGTGATCCGTAGATCGATCTTGCCTGTTTTGCTTTTTCCTCCAATACGTCTCACAGGTCTGGCGTATTTCCCCATGCCTTTTTTATTTGAATGGCGTCGGGGTGCAGGCTGAGTTTTTGGCTGGAATGCCTCTCTATCACGGCCACGAGGTGGCCGATCAGCCGCGTCATACGCTTCTTCCTCCAGTCGGGGTTGCAACCTGCATTTTGGGTAACTCTTGGAGGGACGCTCGGGTTTATATTCCTCGGCCGCAAGGACTTCAGTCCATCTGCCAGCTAGCAGATCTTGATCAGCTTGAAGCTGCTGCTGCTTTTTCTTAAGGCTATTTGCCGTGGCTATAAGTCGGCGCTTGAAGCGCTCTTGTTCGATGGGATCCTCTGGCACGGCGAATTCGTCATCGCCGAGGCTTGCCTCGTCTTCGGAGGGGGGCATGTAATTATCATCCTTCGGTTCTCCATCTGCCGCTCTCTCAGGAGGGCTGGCTCCTCCATCCTCCTGCTCTAAATCTTGTTGGAGGGGATTGTTGTTATCTTCTGCACTATCCGGAGTGTTATTATCTCCTGTGCTGGTATCACCACTTTTGCTTTGGCGGGACTTAGAGCGGCGCCGCTGACGTTAGCTCTTGGGTTGCCTCTTGGAGGGGTCATCCGCCGCTGTCTCGTCGCCATTGCCTTCTTTGGGTGTGTCCACCATGTATATATCGTATGATGAGGTGGCTGTCCCATGCCCTGTGGGCAGTGGTTCATCTTCATCTCCCGCATCGTCGTCCATACCGTCGATGTCTTCGGAGTCAAAGTCGAGCATGTCGGTTAACTCATTGACAGGGGCTACTAAGTGGGTGGTGGGCGGGCCGCGAATTTCTTCGTCGTCCGCATCCCAATCCTGCCGGACATAGTTCGGCCAGGATCCTCCTGACAAGGAGAGAGACCTTAACGAGTTCATTATGTCGCCAAAGGGCGAGTGCTGAAAAATATCCGTGGAGGTAAACTCCATGATCGGAGCCCAATCGGATTAGCTAGGAACGGGCGCAGGCGGTTCGGAGTCCGTGGCCGGAGAGAGATCCGGCCATTTGTCAACACGGCTCTTGTGCAGAGTAAGGTTGATGTTCGGCTCGATCACCGATGAGGGTAAGGCCTCCGTGGCGGGGTCCATCCACCCGTCCATGGATGGCGCAACTGGCTCCAAATTGAGGGTCAGAGCGGCTGCTGGTGCGATCTCCTGAACACTGTCGGATGGTAGAGCTAAATCGTACTCATCATGACCGCGTGACGCACAAGGCAGAGGCTCGAATCCGTCAAAGATCAAGTCTCGGCGGATATCGGCCGTGTAGTTTAAGCTTCCAAACCTGACCTAATGGCCAGGGGCGTAGCTTTCAATCTGCTCCAGATGGCCAAGCGAATTGGCCCGCAGTGCAAAGCCGCCGAATACAAAAATTTGTCTGGGGAGAAAAGTCTCACCTTGGACTACATCGCTAACAATGATAGAAGGAGCCATCAAGCCTAACGGCGACGACACAGAGGAACTCTCAATGAAAGCACCAATGTTAGTGTCAAAACCGGCGGATCTCGGGTAGGGGTTCCCGAACTGTGCGTCTAGGTGGATGGTAACAGGAGGCAGGGGACACGAAGTTTTACCCAGGTTCGGGCCCTCTTGATGGAGGTAAAACCCTACGTCCCGCTTGATTAATATTGATGATATGGGTAGTACAAGAGTAGATCTACCATGAGATCAGAGAGGCTAAACCCTAGAAGCTAGCCTATGGTATGATTGTATGTTGTCCTACGGACTAGAACCCTCCGGTTTATATAGACACCGGAGAGGGCTAGGGTTACACAAGGTCGGTTACAAAGGAGAAGATATGTATATCCGTATTGCCTAGCTTGCCTTCCACGCCAAGTAGAGTCCCATCCAGACACGAGACGAAGTCTTCAATCTTGTATCTTCATAGTCTAATAGTCCGGCTGTCCGGAGACCCCCTAATCCAGGACTCCCTCACCAGGCATGCCACCGGATCGAGATATTGAGTTTTTGATAGAACTATTGCCAGGCCCAGGGCCAATATCCAAGAGACCCTATAGGATGCCCGTGAATGATCTGGAAGAGATTAAGAAACATATCAAGGAGTTATTGGAGAAAGGATACATTCGACGGAGTTCATCACCATGGGGAGCTCCAGTGCTCTTGGTTGAGAAGAAGGATAAATTCCTAAGAATGGTTGTTGATTATCGAGCCTTGAATGAAGTGACGATTAAGAACAAGTACCCATTGCCGATGATCAATGATCTGTTTGACCAACTACAAGTAGCTAAGGTGTTTTCGAACATCGATCTACGATCAGAATATCATCAGTTGAAGATACGAGAGAAGGATATACCAAAGACAGCCTTCACCACACGGTACGGGCTATACGAATATACGGTCATGTCATTTAGATTGACTAATGTCCCTGCCTATTTCATGAGCATGATGAACAAGGTGTTCACGGAATAATTGGATAAGTTTGCTGTGGTGTTCATTGATGATATAATGGTATATTCGAAGAATGAAGAGGAACACAAGGAGCATTTGCAATTAGTTCTCGAGAAACTCAGGGAACATCAGTTATATGCCAAGTTCAGCAAATGCGAGTTTTGGTTGAAGGAAGTCGGATTCCTTGGACATGTTATATCAGGAGAAGGTACAGCAGTAGATCCCACCAAGGTTCAGTCAGTCCCTGAATGGTTGGCACCCACTTCAGTTAGCGAGATCCGCAGTTTTCTTGGACTCGCAGGATACTATCGGAGATTCATTAAGAATTTTTCAAAGACTACAAAGCCCATGACAGAATTATTGAAGAAGGATACCAAGTTTAAATGGATGGAAGATTGCGAGGCAAGTTTCCAGGAGCTGAAGAAACATTTGACTACAGCCCCAGTGCTGACACTGCCGGATATACGTAAGGATTTTCAAGTGTATTGCGACGCCTCTCGCTTAGGACTTGGAAGTGTGCTTATGCAGGATAGAAGAGTTGTTTCGTATGCCTCACGACAATTAAAACCACACGAGTTGAATTATGCCACGCATGATTTGGAGCTAGCAGCCGTAGTGCATGCGTTGAAGACTTGGAGACATTACCTTATTGGAAACCATTGCGATGTGTACACGGATCATAAGAGTTTGAAGTACATTTTCACCCAGAAGGAGCTGAACCTTAGGCGGAGAAGATGGTTGGAGCTTATAAAGGATTATGACATGAAGCTCCATTATCATCCAGGAAAGGCCAATGTCGTAGCCGACGCTTTGAGCCGGAAGAGCTATGCTAATACCCTAATAAGCACGGGATTGCCGAAGGAGTTAGCAGAGGATCTCCGGGAACTTCGATTGGAGATTGTTCCTAGAGGTTTTGTTGCAACAATGGAGGTGCAGTCTACATTGTTGGGAAAGATTCGAGAAGCTCAGAAGGATGACAAAGAGATTGCTGAGATAAAGGAGAAAATGAGCGAAGGAAAGGCCAAAGGTTTTCGTGAGAATGAGCACGACACCATGTGGTTTGAGGACCGTGTTTACGTTCCCAATAACACAGTGCTCAGGAAGTTAATACTTCAGGAGGCACATGACTCACCATACTCGATACACCCCGAAAACACCAAGATGTATTTGGATTTGAAGGAACGTTTCTGGTGGACAGGGATGAAGAAGGATGTCGCCGAGTATGTGGCCGTATGTGATGTATGTCAGAGAGTGAAGGAAGAGCATCAAAAGCCAGCAGGATTGTTACAGCCTATGCCGATACCCGAATGGAAGTGGGATAAACTTGGCATGGATTTTATCACCGGATTGCCCAGGACCAAATTAGGATATGATTCTATATGGGTATTAGTTGACGGTTTGACCAAAGTGGCACACTTTATCCCAGTGAAAACAACTTATACTAGTGCAAAGTTGGCCAAGATATATATGACTAGGATCGTATGTCTGCATGGGGTTCTGAGGACCATCGTATCGGATAGAGGGACACAGTTTACCTCAAAGTTTTGGCATCAGCTGCACCAGACTTTGGGAACAAGATTGGATTTCAGTACATCATTTCACCCGCAGATGGATGGACAGACCGAGAGAGTCAATCAGATTTTGGAGGACATGTTGAGAGCCTGTGCGCTAGATTATGGATCTAGTTGGGATGACATTCTGCCTTACGCAGAGTTCTCATACAATAATAGTTACCAAGCCAGTTTGAAGATGGCACCGTTCGAAGCCCTGTATGGTTGAAGGTGCAGAACACCGTTGATGCGGGATGAAGTCGGAGACCGATAGTTGTTTGGACCAGACTTGATCAAAGAGTCTGAGGAGAAGGTTAAACTGATCCGGGATAGACTGAAGATAACCCAGTCCAGACAGAAGAGTTATGCAGATTCGAAACGCAAGGAGGTAACCTATGAAATTGGAGACCGAGCATATCTGCGAGTATCGCCTTTGCGAGGAGTGAAACATTTTGGAGTTAAGGGAAAGTTAGCCCCGAGATTTGTTGGACCATATCGTGTTTTGGAACGGATAGGAGAAATTGCCTACAAGTTGGAGTTACCTGAAGGACTGTCAGGAGATCACGATGTGTTTCACGTTTCCCAGTTGAAGAAGTGCCATGCTGAGATGGCCGACATACCGCTAAGAGATACCGTACCCTTGGAGGTGATTCAATTGGACAATGACTTGACTTATGAGGAGAAGCCAGTCAAGATTTTGGAGTTTGCTAGTCGAGTCACCCGCAACAAGGTCATCAAGTTTTGCAAAGTTTAGTGGAGCCACCATACCGAGGATGAAGCCATGTGGGAACAAGAGGATGATCTTCGCAAGGACCACCCACACCTATTGTCTAGCCAACCCGAATCTCGAGGGCGAGATTCATCTTAAGGGGGGTAGGTTTGTAACATCCCAAATTTTCAATTTGGAATGTTATACATAGATCATTCTTGCATATCATATTTTATTGCTTTTCGTCTCACGATCCTCGAAATCCTAAGCAACTTGAGGACCCACGGAGAGAGTTGGGGATTTCCCCGGTTTTCAAATTTGATTTTTACCAAATTTCGAAACGAGGATTTTGGTTTTAATTATTTTTCTCTTCGAAAATATTTCCTATTAATATATGAGCGGAGATAATATGACTTCTCCGAAATAAATGAAATATTGGAGGAAAAAATATTAAAATCAATTTTTGCTTTTATTTGCAATTTTGGTTGCATTAGAAAAATTGCACATTTTCAAAATTGCATTTTGGGGCCAAGAAAATGTTCATCTCGTTCTAAATATTTTATTTAGACGGAGAAAATTTGTTTTGGCATTTTTAGAATTTTATTTTATTTTTTAGGATTTTTTTTAGTTTCGGCGGAATTATTTTTTAAAAAAACGCGCCAAGGCCTAGCTGGGCCGAAGCCCAGCGCCGGCCCACCTCCCCGCGCCGCCGTCTCCTAGCAGGAGACCGCCGCCGCGCCGCCGAACCGGAGTTTGGCTCGGACTCCGTTTCCCCCGCGCTGTGCCCCCTTCCCCAAGGCACCGCCCCCTCCTTAAAAGTCGCGCCTCGACGCCCCTGGGAGCCACACCACCCCGCCGCCGCGAGCCGCCGACCCCGCCACCGCAAGCCGCCGCGCCGCCCGTCGCCGACCCCGCCGCCGCAAGCCGCCGCGCCGCCCGTCGCCGACCCTGCCGCCGCAAGCCGCC
>NC_041390.1:556447622-556508799 GCF_002162155.2 Triticum dicoccoides | reverse complement strand
GCCTCGCCGCCCTTTGCCCGCTGCCGCGCCGCCCCTTGCCGCGAGCCGCCGCCGCCCCGCATTGTGCTGCCCCTCGCCGGAGCCGCCGTCGTGCCGGACCTCGTCGAAGGTATAGCGCCGTTCGGTTTTTTTAGAAAACCGGTTCGGTTTTCGTAGAAAACCCTAGTCGTATTTTCAGTTTTTCTTTTTAGCGGACGTTCGTCCGGACGTTCGTTTTAATGAACGGTTTTCGCTCGTTAGTTACAGATAACGAACGCTCGTTCGCTAGCCTGTTCATTGGTTTTCTTTTACCGGATTATTCCGCGATTATTTCTGATCGCGATTTCTGATCCGATTTTGGTTCTAGTTTATCTTTTCGCTCCTTAGTCAGAATCAGGCGATTCAAGTGCCTAGATCTTTGTCTCGGGACCCTCTTTTCGTTTAACCAACTTGCACAAGTTTTTGCTACTGTAAAATTTGACCTAGGTCCATATTAGTAAACGTATCTTGTTTTTTTCGCCGTTTGAGTTTTGTTGCTCCATTCGATTTGATTCTTTTTGCAAACCGGAGTTCTTAAGTTGAACTTTCTGGTTAGATGCTCTTATTTGAGATTTACCAGTGTTTCTTTGCTTGATTGCATATGTATGCTAGTGTTTGTTTGCGACGGAATTCTCGGAGTGCGAAGCATGTTATTTGGAGTCCCTAGGTTTCGCGGATCATCAGCAAGGCAAGTAACACTTTGATCATACCGCTTTATCACCCAGTTTTTATGCATTAGTACCAATCCTCAAACATTGCATGGTTAGGATGTCATTAACATGTGGGTTGGGAAGTAGTTGATGAGGTAGAACCTATTACCCTGTTACATTCAAACCCTTGGGAGTTACTTCTACGCGTTGCTTATATTGCTATGCTATGCTCGTAGACGTGGTTTGGGTGAGTGAAATCCATGACATATGTGAGATTGATAATTAATGGTTCAACTTAAGGTGGCAACTTAAATACACATCTGGGTGGACTGAGGTACCTCGAGTACCCAGTGTTGCCTGTATTTTTTTGGAAATCCCGGAGTACCCGTGTGATCTTCCTATGGACCGCCACCCAGGCTAAAAGGGAACTGAGATTATTCATGCTAGAAACTTCCGTGTGCAGCCACAAGCTATTATGGGCTCTAGCATAGTCGAGTAAGTCACGTGAAGCTCTTGAAGAGGTGGATCAGCAGGTAGTGGGATTGTAGGTTTGATATGGTCTGCCCGGAGTAGAGAGTTGATGTTTATGAAAGACTGTGTCTCGGTCATCCGTTTCTCAAACACCCTGTAGTGCGAGAAAACCAGCGGAGGAGATCGAGTCTTGTGGGGAAAAGTGCGCAAACCTCTACAGAGTGTACAAACTAATCATGGTTAGCCGTGTCCCCGGTTATGGACAATCTTGAGTATCTAGTACTTGGAGTATCTTAAGTATCTCATCACTCTAAATTAATATTGTTGGGTTGATAATTACTTTAATTGGGATTGAGTTGGAGGAACCTTCTCAATGATGTTTCAACTACCATGATAGTTAAATTAAAAATCTATTCCTTTGTTGTAGGAAAAAAATTGGCTTTTCGCCAAACTATAACCATAGAGCTTTCCACCAGCCAAATATGCATGTAGTGATAGCATTATTCTGTTCTTGCTCTACTGTGTTATTTTGCCAGCATATTCCATGTGCTGACCCGTTTTCGGGCTGCAACGTATTATGTTGCAGACTTTTCAGACAAGGAGTAAGGTTCGTTAGGTCGTTGCCGTGCATCTCAGCTATGCCGTTGGGACTCACTTTATCTTCCAAGCCTTCCGCTGTTATCGTATTAGATGGCCTCAAGCCATATTTATTGTAATAAGTTCTCTTTGGAGACATTCGATGTAATAAGTGTGTGATTGCTACTCTGTTATAAATCCTCGAGTACTGTGTGTGTCAGCATTACCGATCCAGGGATGACACTGAAGCACAGAGACTTGACCGTTTGAGGTCGGGTCACTACAGGTTTGCATGAAGAGGGAGAATGCCGGCAGCTCGAATTCTTGGCTGGAAAAGGAGCAAATATTAGAAACCTATTCTACACAACTCCAAAAGTCCTGAAGCTCAACGGAAGTCATTTTTAGAATATATAAAAAATATTGGGCGAAGGAAGCACCAGAGGGGGGCACCCACCATCCATGAGGGTGGGGGGCGCGCCCTACCCCGTGGGTGCGCCCCCCTGTCTTGTGGGCCCCCTGGTAGGCCTCCGGTGCCCATCTTTGGCTATATGAAGTCTTTTGCCCTGAAAAAAATCATAAGCAAGCTCTCGGGACGAAACTCCGCCGCCACGAGGCGGAACAAATCTAGGGCTCCGGCGGAGCTGTTCTGCCGGGGAAGCATCCCTCCGAGAGGGGGAAATCATCACCATCGATCCTCTCATCGGGAGGGGGTCAATCTCCATCAACATCTTCACCAGCACCATCTCATCTCAAACCCTAGTTCATCTATTGTATCCAATCTTTGTCTCAAAACCTCAGATTGGTACCTGTGGGTTGCTAGTAGTGTTGATTACTCCTTGTAGTTGATGCTAGTTGGTTTATTTGGTGGAAGATCATATGTTCAGATCCTTTATGCATATTAATACTCCTCTGATTATGAACATGAATATAATTTGTGAGTAGTTACATTTGTTCCTGAGGACATGGGAGAAGTCTTGCTATAAGTAGTCATGTGAATTTGGTATCCGTTCGATATTTTGATGAGATGTATGTTGTCTTTCCTCTAGTGGTGTCATGTGAACGTCGACTACATGACACTTCACCATTGTTTGGGCCTAGGCGAAGGCATTGGGAAGTAATAAGTATATGATGGGTTGCTAGAGTGACAGAAGCTTAAACCCTAGTTTATGCGTTGCTTAGTAAGGGGCTGATTTGGATCCATATGTTTCATGCTATGGTTAGGTTTACCTTAATACTTATTTTGTAGTTGTGGATGCTTGCAAGAGGGGTTAATCATAAGTGGGATGCTTGTCCAAGTAAGGGCAGTACCCTAGCACCGGTCCACCCACATATCAAATTATCAAAGTACCGAACGCGAATCATATGAGCGTGATGGAAACTAGCTTGACGATAATTCCCATGTGTCCTCGGGAGCGTTTTCCTCTATATAATAGTTTGTCCATGCTTGTCCTTTGCTACAAAAAGGATTGTGCCATCTTGCTGCACCTTATTTAGTTTTATTACTTGTTACCTGTTATAAATTACCTTATCACAAAACTATCTGTTACCGATAATTTCAGTGCTTGCAGAGAATACCTTACTGAAAATTGCTTATCATTTCCTTCTGCTGCTCATTGGGTTCGACACTCTTACTTATCGAAAGGACTCGATAGATTCCCTATACTTGTGGGTCATCAGTTGGCCAAACCAAACCGGTAGTTCATAGAGAATTGCAAAGATATCAAATCATGCATAAAAGAATTTGGAGAAGATTTAAATATTATTCATTGATAAGCTGATCATAAATCCACAATTCGTCGAATCTCGGCAAACACACCGCAAAAAAGTATTACATCAAATAGATCTCCAAGAACATCGAGGAGAACATGGTATTGAGAATCAAAGAGAGAGAAGAATCCATATAGCTACTAGCTATGGACCCGTAGGTCTGTGGTAAACTACTCACACTTCATTGGAAGGGCAATAGAGTTGATGTAGAAGCCCTTCGTGATCGAATCGCCCTCCGGAAGGGTGCCGGAAAAGGTCCCTAGATGGGATCTCACGAGTACCGAAGGTTGCGACGGTGGAAAGTTTTTCGTGGATGCCTTTGGTGGTTTGGGGATATATGGGAATATATAGGCAAACGAATTAGGTTAGGAAGTGCACAAGGGGGCCCACAAGGGTGGGAGGCGCGCCCTACCCCCTGGGCACGCCCTACGTCCTTGTGGCCGCCTCGTGGTTCCTCCGACTTTATCTCCAACTCTCTTGGTTGTCTTCTGGTTCAAGAAAAATCATCGCGAAGGTTTTATTCCGTTTGGTATTCCTTTTCTGTGAAACTCAAAAACAGGGAAAAACAAGAATTGGCATTGGGCCCTAGGTTAATAGGTTAGTCCCAAAATAGTATAAAATAGCATATTAATGCATATAAAACATCCAAAACAGATAATATAATAGCATGGAACAATAAAAAATTATAGATACGTTGGAGACGTATCACTCTCTATCATGGAGATCATGGTGCTACTTTGAAGCACAACTGTGGAAAAAGGATAGTAACATTGCCCCTTCTCCCTTTTCTCTCATTTTTTGTTTGTCTTCTTTGGCCTCTTTTTTTGTTGGCTTCTTTGGCCTCTTTTATTTTTTCCTCACATGGGACAATGCTCTAATAATGATGATCATCACACTTTTATTTACTTACAACTCAAGAATTACAACTTGATACTTAGAACAAAATATGACTCTATATGAATGCCTCTGGTGGTGTACCGGGATGTGCAATGACTCAAGAGTGACATGTATAAAAAGTTATGAATGGTGGCTTTGCCACAAATACTATGTCAACTACATGACCATGCAAAGCAATATGACAATGATGAAGCGTGTCATAATAAACGGAACAGTGGAAGTTGCATGGCAATATATCTTGGAATGGCTATGGAAATACCATAATAGGTAGGTATGGTGGCTGTTTTTAGGAAGGTATATGGTACTGGCGAAAGTTGTGTGGCACTAGAGAGGCTAGGAATGGTGGAAGGGTGAGAGTGCATATAATCCATGGACTCAACATTAGTCATAAAGAACTCACATACTTATTGAAAAAGTCAGTACTAGTCATTGAAACAAAGTACTACGCGCATGCTCCTAGGGGGTAGATTGTTAGGAAAAGACCATCGCTCGTCCCCGACCGCCACTCACAAGGAATACAATTAATAAATAAAGCATGCTCCAACTTCGTTACATAACGATTCACCATACGTGCATGCTACGGGAATCACAAACTTCAACACAAGTATTTCTACAATCCACAATTACTCACTAGCATGACTCTAATATCACCGTCCTCATATCTCAAAACAATCAAAAGGAATCAAACTTCTCATAGTATTCAATGCACTTTATATGAAAGTTTTTATTATATCCTCCTTGGATGCCCATCATATTAGGACTAAATTCATAACCAAAGCAAATTACCATGCTATTTAGAAAAACTCTCAAAATAATATAAGTGAAGCATGAGAGTTCAACAATTTCTATAAAATAAAACCACTGTCGTGCTCTACAAAGATATAAGTGAAGCACTAGAGCAAACTTTCCTAGCTCAAAAGATATAAGTGAAGCACATAGAGTACTCTAATAAATCACGATTCATGTGTGTCCATCCCAAAAGTTGTGTACAACAAGTATGATTGTGTCAAACTAAAAATTAAAGACTCATATCATACAAGACGCTCCAAGCAAAACACATATCATGTGGTGTATAAAAATATAGCCTCAAGTAAAGTTACCGATAGACGAAGACGAAAATGAGATGCCATCCGGGGCATCCCCAAGCTTAGGATCTTGTTTGTCCTTGAATATTACCTTGGGGTTCCTTGGTAACCCCCATGCTTAGGCTCTTTCTACTCCTTATTCCATACTCTATCAAATCTTTACCCAAAACTTGAAAACTTCACAACACAAAACTCAACAGAAAATCTCATAAGATCCCTTAGTATAAGAAAATAAAATCACCAATTTTGGTACTGTTGTGAACCCATTCTTTATTTATATTGGTGTAATATCTAATGTATTCCAACTTCTTCATGGTTCATACCCCCCGATACTACCCATAGATTCATCAAAATAAGCAAACAACACATAGAAAACAGAATCTGTCAAAAACAGAACAGTCTGTAGCAATCTGAATACATTGAATACTTTTGTAACTCCAAAAATTCTGAAAAATTAAGACAACAGAGGCAATTTGTATATAAATCTTGTGAAAAAAATCAGTATTTTATCGCACTTCTGTTAGAAGTTAGAATTATTTTATTGGGCGCAAAAGTTTCTGTTTTCAGCAAGATCAAATCAACTATCACTGTAAGCCATCCCAAAGGTCTTACTTGGCACAAGCACTAATTAAAACACAAAAATACATCTAACTAGAGGCTAGATGGATTATTTATTGAAAAATAGGAAATAAAAATATTGGGTTGTCTCCCAACAAGCACTTTTCTTTAAAGCCTTTTAGCTAGGCGTTAATAATTTTGATGATGCTCACAAGAAAGATAGCAACTGAAACACGAAAATAACATCGTGTATCATGTGAAAAACAAGTTTAATTCTAACATACTTCCTATGCATAGCTATTTATAAGCAAACAAATTATCAAGACAAGCAAAAACTAGCATATGCAAGGAAAAAGAAATAAACAATAGCAATCTCAACATAACGAGAGGTAATTTAGTAAGATGAAAGTTTCTACCACAATATGTTCCTGTCTCATAATAATTACATGTGGGATCATACTCAAATTCAACAATATAACAATCACATAAAATATTCTCTTCATGATCCACATGCATGCAAAGTTGACACTCTTCCAAAATAGTGGGATTATCATCAAATGAAGTCACGACTTCTTGAAACCCACTTTTATCATAAATTTCACGAGATTGATCATTCTCCAAAGTAGTGGGATCATTATTACCTAGAGTTGACACTCTTCCAAACCCACTTCAATATTATAGCAAACACTATTATCATGAGGCTTAAATAAATTTTCAAGATCATAAGAAGAATCACCCCAATCATGATCATTGCAATAAGTAGTGGACATAGTAAAACTAGCATCCCCAAGCTTAGGGTTTTGCATATTATTAGCATAATTTGCATCAATAGAATTTATAATAACATCATTGCAATCATGCTTTTCATTCAAGGAGTTATCATGAATCACTCCATAAACTTATTCTTTTAGCACTTCATCGCAATTCTCAGATTCACGAATTTCAAGCAAAACTTCATAAAGATAATCTAGTGCACTCAACTCACTAGCAATTGGTTCATCATAATTGGATCTCTTAAAAGGATTAGCAAGTGGATGAGAATCCATAAACTTTTGTTTCTGAATTTCAATAAACACACAAATATACCAAGAAAACAAGCAAACGAGCCAAGTAAGACATAGAGGCAAACGAAAAGACGAACAGAAGAAGGGCGGATAAAAAGGCAAATCTTTTCGAAACTCGTTTTAGAAGTGGGGGAGAGGAAAACGAGAGGAAAATGGTGAATAACGTAATGCAATAGATGAGAGTTTTATGATGGGTACTTGGTAGGCTTGATGTAGATCTCTTCGGCAACGTTACCAGAAATTGGCAAGTTGACGGGAGACTAATCTTGACTTAGCATAAATCTCCCCGGCAACGGCGCCAGAAATTCTTCCTGCTACTTGTTGAGCTTGCGCTGGTTTGTCCCTTGAAGAGGAAAGGGTGATGCAGCACAATAGAGATAAGTATTTCCCTTAGTTAAGAACCAAGGTATCAATCCAGTAGGAGAAGAACGCGCAAATCACCAATACCTGCACAAACAATCAAACACTTGCACCCAACGTCATAAAGGGGTTGTCAATCCCTTCACGGTCACTTGCAAAGGTGAGATCTAATAGAGATAGATAAATAACAGATAAAATATTTTTGGTAATATTTTTGGTTTATAGATCTGAAAATAAAAGATTGCAAAATAGTAGATTGGAAACTAATATGATGGAAAATAGACCCAGGGGCCATAGGTTTCACTAGAGGCTTCTCTCTTGAAGGCAAATAATATGGTGGGTGAACAAATTACTGTCAAGCAATTGATAGAAAAGCGCAAAGTTATGATGATATCCAAGGCAATGATTATGACATATAGGCATCACGTCTGTGTCAAGTAGACCGACTCCTGCCTGCATCTACTACTATTACTCCACACATCGACCGCTATATAGCATGCATATAGAGTATTAAGTTCATAAAGAACGGAGTAACGCCTTAAGTAAGATGACATGATGTAGAGGAATAAACTCATGCAATATGATGTAAACCCCATCTTTTTATCCTCGATGGCAACACTTCAATACGTGTATAGCTACCCCTACTTTTTCACTGGGTGAAATCACGCAAGATTGAACCCAAGCTAAGCACCTCTCCCATTGCAAGAAAAACCAATCTAGTTGGCCAAACCAAACCGATAATTCGAAGAGAAATACAAAGATATCAAATCATGCATATAAGAATTCAGAGAAGATTCGAATAATATTCATATATAAGCTGATCATAAATCCACATTTCATCGGATCTCAACAAACACACCGTAAAAGAAGATTACATCGGATAGATCTCCAAGAACATCGAGGAAAACATGGTATTGAGAATCAAAGAGAGAGAGAAGAAGCCATCTAGCTACTAGCTATGGACCCATAGGTCTATGGTAAACTACTCACGTGTAGCGACCCGACTTCAAACGGTCAAGTCTCTGTGCTTCAGTGTCATCCCTGGATCGGTAATGCTGACACACACAGTACTCGAGGATTTATAACAGAGTAGCAATCACACACTTATTACATTGAATGTCTCAAAAGAGAACTTATTACAATAAATTTGGCTTAAGGCCATCTAATACGATAACAACGGAAGGCTTGGAAGATAAAGTGAGTCCATCAACTTCAATGGCATAGCTGAGCTGCACGACAACGACCTAACGAACCTTACTCCTCGTTTGAAAAGTCTGCAACATAATACGTTGCAGCTCGAAAACGGGTCAGCACATGGAATATGCTGGCAAAGTAACACAGTAGAGCAAGAACAGAATAATGCTATCACTACATGCATATTTGGCTGGTGGAAAGCTCTATGGTTATAGTTTTTGTGAAAAGCCAATTTTTCCCTACAACAAAGGAATAAATTTTATTTAACTATCATGGTAGTTGAAACATCATTGAGAAGGTTCCTCCAACTCAATCCCAATTAAAGTAATTAACAACCCAACAATATTAGTTTAGAGTGATGAGATACTTATGATACTCCAAGTACTAGATACTCAAGATGTCCATAACCGGGGACACGGCTAACCATGATTAGTTTATACACTCTGCAGAGGTTTGCGCACTTTTCCCTACAAGACTCGATCTACTCCATTGGATTTCTCGCACTACATGGTGTTTGAGAAACGGATGACCGAGACATAGTCTTTCAGAAGCATTAAATCCTTACTCCGGGCAGACCATACCAACCTACATCCCTCTACCTGTTGATCCACCTCTTCAGGAGCTTCACGCAACTTACTCAACTATGCTAGAGCCCATAATAGCTTGTGGCTGCACACGGAAGTTTCTAGCATGAAAATATCTCAATTCCCTTTGAGCCTGGGTGGCGGGCCATAGGATTATCACACGGGTACTCCAGGATATCCTAGGACAACACTGGGTTCTCCAGGTGTCCAACTAACAATCCACCCAGATGTTTATTCAAGTTGCCACCTTAAGTTGAACCATTAATTAACAATCTCACATCTGTCATGGATTTCACTCACCCAAACCACGTCTACGAGCATAGCATAGCAATACAAGCAATTCGTAGAAGGAACTCCCAAGGGTTTGATAATAACGGGGCAATAGGTTCTATCTCATCAACTACTTCCCAACCCACATGTTAATCACATCCTAACCATGCAATGTTTGAGGATTGGAACTAATGCATAAAAACTGGGTGATAAAGGGGTATGATCAAAGTGTTACTTGCCTTGCTGATGATCCGCAAAACCTAGGGACTCGTAGTAGAACGCTTCGCACTCCGGGTGTTCTATCGCAAACAAACAATAGCATACATAAGCAATCAAGCAAAGAAACACGGGTAAATCTCAAATAAGAAGATCTAACCAGAAAGTTCAACTTAAGAACTCTAGTTTGCAAAAAGAATCAAATCAAACGGAGCAACGAAACTCAAACTGCGGAAGAAACAAGATCCATTTACTAATCTGAACTAAGATCAAATTTTTAGAATAGCAAAATCATGTTCAAGTTGGTTAAATGGAAAGAGGGTTTCGAGACAAGGATCTAGGCATTTGAATCGCATGATTCCGATAAGCGAGCGAAAAGATGAATTAAAACGAAAATCGGATCAGAAATCATGATTGAAAATAATCGTGGAAAATCCGAGAAAAAGGAAAATTGACGAACAGGATAACGAATGAACGTTCGTTTTCTGCGGCTAACGAGTGAACACTATTTGTTAAAATGAACGTACGGACGAACGTGTGCAAAGTAACTAAACTAAGAAAAACCGGCGAATTGATTTAAAAAAATGAACTAGGGTTTCTAAAAAAACAGATCGGTTTTTCTAGTGAAAACCGGCGGCGGCGGCGGCATGTACCTCCGGCTCCGGCGGCTCCCGCGGCGGGGCGGCGAGGTGCGGTGGCGGCAGCGTATGGCAGGCGGCGAGGCGGCGACTTAGGGCAGGCGGCAGCGGAGGGCGGCGGCTTGCGGCAGGCAGCGTGGGGCGGCTCGGGCTTCAAAGGGGGGGGTGCGGCGGCTTATAAGTGGAGGAGGTGCGGCGGCTTGGAGGAGGGGGCAAGGCGGCGGGGAGGCGGAGTCCCGACCGGACTCCGGGTCGGGCGGCGGCGGCGCGCGGTCTCCAGGTCGGAGACGGCGGCGCGGGGAGCAGGCCGGCTCGGCTGGGCTTCGGCCCAGTCGGGCGCTGAAACTTTTTTTAATAATTTCGCCAAACTAAAAAAAATCCTAGAAAATAAAATAAAAATCTAAAAATGCCAAAACAAATTTTCATCGTCTAAATAAAATATTTAGAACGAGATGAACATTTTCTTGGCCCTGAAATGCAACTTTGGAAAACATGCAATTTTTCTAATTCAAATAAAATAGCAATAAACTCCGGTTAAAAAAATCAAATATTTGATTTTAATATTTTTCCTCCATCATTTCATTTATTTTGGAGAAGTCACATTATCTCCTCTCATATATTTTAATATGAAATATTTTTGGAGAGGAAAATAATTAAAACCAAAAATCCTCGTTTCAATATTTGATAAAACTCAAATATGAAAACAGGGAAATCCCCAACTCTCTCCGAGGGTCCTTGAGTTGCTTAGGATTTCGAGGATCGCGAAACAAAATGCAATAAAATATGGTATGCATGAATGATCTATGTATAACATTCCAAATTGAAAATTTGGGATGTTACATCACGCTTCATCGGAAGGGCAATAGAGTTGATGTAGATGCCCTCCGTGATCAAATCCCCCTCCAGCAGGATGACGGAAAAGGCCCCAAGATGGGATCTCATGGGAACAGAAGGTTGCGGCGATGGGAAAGTGTTTTCATGGATGCTTCTGGTGTGTCTAGCATATATGTGAATATATAGGAGGAAGATCTTGGTTAGGGGGGTCACGAGTGGCCCACAAGGTAGGGGTGCGCCCTACCCCCTGGGCGTGCCCTCCACCCTTACCGCCGCCTTTTAGCTCTTTTGATTTGCACTCCAAGTCTCCTGGGTGTCTCCTGGTCCAAGAAAAATCATCGTGAAGTTTTATTCCGTTTGGACTCTGTTTGGTATTCCTTGTCTGCAAAGCTCAAAAACAAGGAAAAAATAGAAACTGGCACTGGCTCTAGGTTAATAAGTTAGTCCAAAAAATAATATAAAATAGCATATTAATGCATATAAAACATGCAAAATAGATAATATAATAGCATGGTACAATAAAAAAATTACAGATACGTTGGAGACGTATCATATACCAATTGCTCGTGACGGATACTCGTCACCAAAAACGATCTTAGGCGACAGATTTGCCTATCCTACGTGACATTTTGGCTCATCACCAAAAATGACCATCAGTTACGATTTTGGGTTCGTCACCAAAGACACGATCTTGCCTGACGAGGAAGTGGTACAGTCAAGATTTAATTTTTCATGACAGCGGTTCAGTGACGATGGGGGTGACGACCGGAAAATGTCACTAGGATATTTTTCGTGACTAAAAATAGTTTTACGTGACATAAGTGAAACTTCATAAAATAGTGGAGATTTTGTAGTGCTAAAATACGGTAAACACTAATAAACCCAGACGGAGGTAGTACTTGTTAGATGATCTTGGAATTCACACTAAGTGATAGTACTGCATGCTTTTCAACATCAAAACATGGAATTATGTCAGTTTTTTGAAGGAAATATGCCCTAGAGGCAATAAGAAAGTTTTTATTTTATATTTCCTTATTCATGATAAATGTTTATTATTCATGCTAGAATTGTATTGATCAGAAACCTAAATACATGTGTGAATAGATAGACAAATATTGTGTCCCTAGTGAGCCTCTATTTGACTAGCTCTTTGATCAAATATGGTTAAGGTTTCCTAACCATGGACATGAGTTGTCATTTGATAAGGGGAAGGAGAATGATGTGATGGACAAGACCCATTCATTAGCTTAGCATATTTATTGTTCAGTTTTATTGCTATTCCTTTCTTCATGTGAAATACATATTCCTTCGACTATGAGATTATGCAACTCCCGGATACCGGAGGAATACCTTATGTGCTATCAAACATCACAATGTAATTGGGTGATTATAAAGATGCTTTATAGGTATCTCCGAAGGTGGTTGTTGGGTTGGCATAGATCGAGATTAGGATTTGTCACTCCGAGTATCAGAGAGGTATCTCTGGGCCCTCTCGGTAATGCACATCATAAGAAGCCTTGCAAGCAAAGTGACTAATGAGTTAGTTGCAAGATTATGTATTACGGAACGAGTAATTAGACTTGCTGGTAACGAGATTGAACTAGGTATGTAGATACCGACGATTGAATCTCGGGCAAGTAACATACCGATAGACAAAAGTAATAACATATGTTCTCATAATGGTTCGACCGATAAAGATCTTCGCATAATATGTAGGAGCCAAAATGAGCATCCAGGTTCCGCTATTGGTTATTGACAGGAGAGGTGTCTCGGTCATGTCTACATAGTTCTCGAACCCGTAGGGCCCGCACGCTTAACGTTCGATGACGATATTATATTATATGAGTTACGTGTTTTGGTGATTGAATGTTGTTTGGAGTCTCAGATGAGATCATAGACATGACGAGGTGTCTCTAAATGGTCGAGAGGTAAAGATTAATATATAGGACGATAGTATTCAGACACCGAAAGTGTTCGGGAGTGTATCGGGTATTTATCGGAGTACTGGAGGGGTTATCGGAACCCCAGGGGAGGTATATGGGCCATATGAGGGGAGCACACCAGCCCACAAGGGGTGGAGCCCCCCTTGGCATGTGGCCGAATTGGAGAAGGAAAAGGGGGGGGTTCGCCCCCCTTGCTTTCTCTCTTCCCCCTTCCTTTCTTCTCCGGTGGAAAAAGGAAAGGGGGGAGGCGCCACTTGGGGAAACCGCAAGTAGGATTCAGATCCTACTTGGGTCGCCCCCTGGATGCCTCTCCTCACCTCCCACCTATATATATGTGGGGAGGGGGCGCCTAGAACACAGAACATCAATTGTTAGCCGTGTGCAGCGCCCCCCTCCATAGTTTACACCCCCGGTCATATTCTCGTGGTGCTTAGGCGAAACCCTGCAAGGATCACATCACCATCACCGTCACCTTGCCATCATGTTGATGGAACTCATCTACTACCTCGACACCTTGCTAGATCAAGAAGGCGAGGGACGTCACCAAGCTGAACATGTGCAGAACTCGGAGGTGTCGAACGTTCGGTACTCGATCTGTGGAGCGCGAAGAAAGTTTGGCTACATCACCCGCGTTGTGGAACGCTTCTGCTTACGGTCTACGAGGGTATGTAGACACACTCTCCCTCTCGTTGCTATGCATCTCCATGGATAGATCATTGCGTGTGTGTAGAATTTTTTTTGTTTTCCAAGCAACATTTCCCAACAGTGCCATCATCAGCCAGGTCTATGCGTAGATGATATGCACGAGTAGAACACAAAGAGTTGTGGGCGGTGATAGTCATACAGCTTACCACCAACGTCTTATTTTGCATCTGCGGTATTTTGGGCTGAAACGGCCCAGAACAACCTTACATGTCCAAGCACATGAGGCCGGTTCCACCGACAGACATGCAAACTAGTTTTGCATAAAGGTGGCTGGCGGGTGTCTGTTTCTCCTACTTTAGTTGAATCGAATTTGACTGTGGCCAGTCCTTGAAGAAGGTTAAAAAAACAAACTTGACAAAACACCGTTGTGGTTTGATGCGTAGGTAAGAACTGTTCTTGCTAGAATCCCATAGGAGCCACGTAAAACTTGCAACAACAAAGTACAGGATGTCTAACTTGTTTTTGCAGGGCATGTTTTGATGTGATATGGTCAACACATGATGTGATATACGTTATTGTATGAGATGATCATCTTTTTGTAAAAGTTATCAACAACCGCTAGGACCCTTATGGTTGTCTCTTTATTGTATGAAATGCAAACGCCATGTAATTGGTTTACTTTATCACTATGCATTAGCAAATAGTTGTAGAAGCAATATTTGGCGAGACGACCATGACACCATGATGGATATCAAGGTGTCAAGTCGGTGACGATGGAGATCATGAGGATGCTTTGGAGATAGAGATTAAAAGCACAAGATGATGATGGCCATATCATGTCACATATTTTGATTACATGTGATGTTCATCTTTTATGCATCTTATTTTGCTTAGTACGGGGATAGCATTATAAGATGATCCCTCAACTAAAATCTCAAGGTATAAGTGTTGTCCCTGAGTATGCACTGTTGTGACAGTTCGTCGTGTTGAGACACCACGTGATAATCGGGTGTGATAGACTCTATGTTCACATACAACAGGTGCAAGACAATTTTGCACATGCAGAATAGTCGGGTTAAACTTGACGAGCCTGACATGTATAGACATGGCCTCGAAACACTGGAGACCGAAAGGTCGAATGTGAATCATATGGTAGATATGATCAACATAGATATGTTCACAGTTGATGAGTACTCCATCTCACATGATGATCGGACATGGCTTAGTTCATTTGGATCACGTATCATTTAGATGACTTGAGGTATGTCTATCTAAGTGGGAGTTCTTAAGTAATTTGATTAATTGAACTTAATTTATCATGAACTTAGCCCCGATAGTTTTTGCATATCTATGTTGTAGATCAATGGCCCTTGCTACCATTCCCTTGAATTTTAATGCATTCCTAGAGAAAGCTAAGTTGAAAGATGATGGTAGCAACTACACGGACTGGGTCCGTAATGTAATGCCCCGAGTCTGATGTGCCAGGTGTCTTACAGTTATTCGCTGTTGTTGCCTTGTCATTCGCTTGCGTGTTGCATCTTGCCATGTCATCATTTGCACTGCATCTGCATGTTTTCAAAACTTGCATTCGTCCGGGTCTCCCCGTTCTCTCCATTGTCTGTTCTGAGCCCAACCACACTCGCACGCGCCCGCGGCATGTTCGAAATAGTATTTTTATAAGTGGCCGGAAAATGTTCTCGGAATGGGTTGAAAGTTGGCATGCGGTGTTGTTATGTTGTCAGTAGATCGCCTGTCAAATTTCATCGCATTCACAGTTCGCTTGATGTCCAACGGAAAAATATATAGCGGCATTATAGTCGTTCATACGTCGGACATTTTCGGTCTCCGGAAACCTTGTCGGGCTGCATTTTCGTCTCTCTCTTCTCAGCCCGAGACCTCTCCTACACAGCCCACAAACCCAACCTAGTCCACCCGCGCGTCCGGAACCGTCCGATCGAGATTGGGGGGCTCTTAAACCACCCCTAGATCCAAACCCTAGCCTCCCCGGCTATATATAGAACCCCCTCCTTCCAAATCGGGACATTCCTTTCCCTCCTCCTCGTTTTTCGCACTCCCTAATCATCAGATCCGCGCCGCTCCAGCCTCTGGCCGCCACTTGTCGCCACCGCCGCTGTGTCCCCAGCCAATCCCCGCACGTCACCTCACTCACCGGCACCCCCTCAGCCAACCAGAAGCATCCACGTCGCCCGCTCCACCTAACCAGCGCGCGCCCCACCACTGCGGGCCCGCTGAAGCCCATCACCAGCCCGTGTCGGGACGTTCGGGCCCGAGCCGTGCACCCGCTCGCAGCGCCGCCGGTTGCCTGGCCTGAGCCACCGTCGCCCACTACACCAGCTCCTTCGCCCCGAGCTCCTCCGCGCCTCCGCCTACCTTGCCGCGGTCCCGCGCCGGTGAGCGCCACCAGAGCTCCACTGGACCCGCAACCAGGTGCCGCCACCGCTTCCCCTAGCCATTCGCCCTGCTCCCATCTCTCTCCTGTAACCTCTCTCTCTCTCTCTCTCTCTTCGTGGCCAGGAAGTCGAGCCGCCGTCGTCGCTTGTCGCCGGCCCTGTTGGCGCCGTCATCCGGCCGGATCCGGCTTCCCTAGTCCCGGATCTGCTCGTTCCCGTCCTTCCCGCTTCGTCCCGTCGCCGGAGTACGCAAGCCGCCGTTGCTTGTCCTCGTCGGGAGGAGGACGACGCCATCCACGTCGTTGGCCGCGTCCCCATGAGGCCCAACCCAGCTCCACTCTAGCCCACAACCGAGCAGCACGCGTTGACCGGCCCAGTGCTCGGCCTCCCGGCCCAGAAACGCAACCGCCGGCCTGCCAGCAGCCATCTCCACTGACCGGGCCTAGGCCCATGGGTGAGGCAGCACCCGAGCCCCCCCTGCACTGTAGGGCTGCCAGATTCAGCCCGATTAGTGTTTTTCCCTTTGGACGCATTTAATCTTTTATCCCAGGTTTTATAGATTTGTATAAAAAAACCTAAGCTCCATGCATATCATAACTCACCAACCGTGCATCATTTGTAAAAACATTATAAAACATGCTTAGAATTTGATCTAGTTTCACAATATCCAACTTTCATGCACGTTTGCAATGTTTAAAATGTTGTTTGCATTAATTTGCATAAATGCCATGTTTAAATGGTTTATTTCGTAACTAAATAACCGTAGCTCCAAACTTAATAAACTTTATATGTAAATGGGGTAGAAAAATGCCTAGTTTAACATGGTGTGCTTGCTTTGCATTTTTAACAACTCTAAAATATGGTTTAGGGCAGAACAGTACCAAATCTAATATATGCTCATGAGGATTTTTCCGGACTTGTTGCTTGTTGTTCCGGCCTCATTTAAACTTGCCTAGATAGGTAGTTTTCATATGCTTCACCTCTCGCCATGTTTAACAACATTTAATATTGTTGGGTACCTAAATGAGAGTGAACTAAATAAGTCATGTGGTGTTTCATCAATATGCAACTCGTTGCATATTGAGCTCCACTTAATTTGTAGTATTGTTTGTGCACTTTGCCATGCCATGCCTCATTAAACCGGACATGCATCATACTTGGTTGTGCATCATGCCATGATTATGTGATGTTTGTTTACCATGATTGTTTGCTTCTTTCTGGTGTTGCTTCTTCGGGTTAGTTCCGATAACATCGCGTTTGTGAGGATTCATTCGACTTCGTCCGTTTGTCTTCTTCATGGACTCGTTCTTCTTCCTCATGGGATCTCAGGAAAGATGACCATACCCTCGAAATCACTTCTATCTTTGCTTGCTAGTTGTTCGTTCTATCGCTATGCCGCGCTACCTACCACTTGCTATTTCATGCCTCCCATATTTCCATGTCAAGCCTCTAACCCACTGCTACCTCTTGAGCACTTGCGTTGGTTTTCCCTTGAAGAGGAAAGGGTGATGCAGAAAGGTAGCGTAAGTATTTCCCTCAGTTTTTGAGAACCAAGGTATCAATCCAGTAGGAGGCCACAAACGCGTCCCTCGCACCTACACAAACAAATAAATCCTCGCAACCAACGCGATAAGGGGTTGTCAATCCCTACACGGTCACTTACGAGAGTGAGATATGATAGATATGATAAGATAATATTTTTGGTATTTTTATGATAAAGATGCAAAGTAAAATAAATGGCAAAGGAAATAACTAAGTATTGGAAGATTAATATGATGGAAGATAGACCCGGGGGCCATAGGTTTCACTAGTGGCTTCTCTCAAGAGCATAAGTATTCACGGTGGGTAAACAAATTACTATTGAGCAATTGACAGAATTGAGCATAGTTATGAGAATATCTAGGTATGATCATGTATATAGGCATCACGTCAGAGACAAATAGACCCACTACTGCATGCGTCTACTACTATTACTCCACACATCGACCGCTATCCAGCATGCATCTAGAGTATTAAGTTCATAAGAACAGAGTAACGCTTTAAGCAAGATGACATGATGTAGAGGGATAAACTCATGCAATATGATATAAACCCCATCTTGTTATCCTCAATGGCAACAATACAATATGTGCCTTGCTACCCCTACTGTCACTGGGAAAGGACACCGCAAGATTGAACCCAAAGCTAAGCACTTCTCCCATTGCAAGAAAGATCAATCTAGTAGGCCAAACCAAACTGATAATTCGAACAGACTTGCAAAGATAACCAATCATACATAAAAGAATTCAGAGAAGATTCAAATATTGTTCATAGATAAACTTGATCATAAACCCACAATTCATCAGTCTCAACAAACACACTGCAAAAGAAGATTACATCGAATAGATCTCCACAAGAGAGGGGGAGAACTTTGTATTGAGATCCAAAAAGAGAGAAGAAGCCATCTAGCTAATAACTATGGACCCGAAGGTCTGAGGTAAACTACTCACACTTCATCGGAGGGGCTATGGTGTTGATGTAGAAGCCCTCCGTGATCGATGCCTCCTCCGGCGGAGCTCCGGAACAGGACCCAAGATGGGATCTCGTGGATACAGAAAGTACGACAGTGGAATTAGGGTTTTGGCTCCGTATCTGATAGTTTGGGGGTACGTAGGTATATATAGGAGGAAGGAGTATGTCGGTGGAGCAACAGGGGGCCCACGAGAGTGGAGGGCGCGCCTAGGGGGGTAGGCGTGCCCCCTACCTTGTGACCTCCTGGTTGATGTCTTGACATAGGATCCTAGTCCTGTGGATCACGTTCGCTCCGAAAATCATGTTCGTGAAGATTTCATTCCGTTTGGACTCCGTTTGATATTCTTTTTCCGCGAAACTCTGAAATAGGCAAAAAAACAGCAATTCTGGGCTAGGCCTCCGGTTAATAGGTTAGTCCCAAAAATAATATAAAAGCGTATAATAAAGCCCAATATTGTCCAAAACAGAATATAATATAGCATGGAACAATCAAAAATTATAGATACGTTGGAGACGTATAAGGCATCCCCAAGCTTAATTCCTGCTCGTCCTCGAGTAGGTAAATGATAAAACAGAATTTTTGATGTGGAATGCTACTTGGCATAATTTCAATGTAGTTCTTCTTAATTGTGGTATGAATATTCAGATCTGAAAGATTCAAGATAAAAGTTCAATATTGACATAAAAATAATAATACTTCAAGCATACAAACTAAGCAATTATGTCCTCTCAAAATAACATGGCAAAAGAAAGTTCATCCCTACAAAATCACATAGTTTAGTCATGCTCCATTTTCGTCACACAAGAATGCCCTCATCATGCACAACCCCGATGACAAGCCAAGCAATTGTTTCATACTTTAGTAATCTCAAACTTTTTCAACCTTCACGCAATACATGAGCTTGAGCCATGGATATAGCACTATGGGTGGAATAGAATATAATGATGGGGGTTATGTGGAGAAGACAAAAAGGGAGAAAGTCTCACATCAACGAGGCTATTCAATGAGCTATGGAGATGCCCATCAATTGATGTTAATGCAAGGAGTAGGGATTGCCATGCAACGGA
The DNA here is from genome assembly GCF_002162155.2 of Triticum dicoccoides. Lineage (NCBI taxonomy): Eukaryota > Viridiplantae > Streptophyta > Magnoliopsida > Poales > Poaceae > Triticum > Triticum dicoccoides. The sequence goes on along the minus strand of NC_041390.1, from coordinate 556,489,039 downwards.
TGCACTAGAGCTATAAATATATGAAAGCTCAACAAAAGAAACTAAGTGGGTGTGCATCCAACTTGCTTTCTCACGAAGACCTAGGGCATTTGAGGAAGCCCATTGCTGGAATATACAAGCCAAGTTCTATAATGAAAAGTTCCCACTAGTATATGAAAGTGACAAAACAAAAGACTCTCTATCATGAAGATTATGGTGCTACTTTGAAGCACAAGTGTGGTAAAAATGATAGTAACATTGTCCCTTCTCTCTTTTTCTCTCATTTTTTTGGGCCTTCTCTTTTTTATGGCCTTTCTCTTTTTTCCTCACTTGGGACAATGCTCTAGAAAATGATGATCATCACACTTCTATTTATTTACAACTCAATGATTACAACTCGATACTAGAACAAAGTATGACTCTATATGAATGCCTCCGGCGGTGTACCAAGATATGCAATGAAGCAAGTGTGGCATGTATGAAAGGATTATGAATGGTGGCTTTGCCACAAATACTATGTCAACTACATGATCATGCAAAGCAATATGACAATGATGAACGTGTCATGTCTCAGAATGGCTATGGAAATGCCATAATAGGTAGGTATGGTGGCTGTTTTGAGGAAGATATAAGGAGGTTTATGTGTGAAAGAGTGTATCATATCACAGGGTTTGGATGCACCGGCGAAGTTTGCACCAAGTCTCAATGTGAGAAAGGGCAATGCATGGTACCGAAGAGGCTAGCAATGATGGAAAGGTGAGAGTGCGTATAATCCATGGACTCAACATTAGTCATAAAGAACTCACATACTTATTGCAAAAATTTACAAGTCATCAAAAACCAAGCACTACGCGCATGCTCCTAGGGGGATAGATTGGTAGGAAAAGTCCATCGCTCGTCCCCGACCGCCACTCATAAGGAAGACAATCAAAGAACACCTCATGTTTCAAATTTGTTACATAACGTTTACCATACGTGCATGCTACGGGACTTGCAAACTTCAACACAAGTTTTTTTAAAATTCACAACTACTCAACTAGCACAACTTTGATATCACTACCTCCATGTCTCAAAACAATCATCAAGCATCAAACTTCTCTTAGTATTCAACACACTCATAAGAAAGTTTTTACTAGTCTTGAATACCTAGCATATTAGGATTATTAAAGTAAATTACCATGATATTTAAGACTCTCAAAATAATCTAAGTGAAGCATGAGAGAATAATAGTTTCTATAAAACATAACCACCACCGTGCTCTAAAAGATATAAGTGAAGTACTAGGGCAAAAACTATATAACTCAAAAGATATAAGTGAAGCACATAGAGTATTCTAATAATTTCTGAATCATGTGTGTCCCTCTCAAAAGGTGTGTACAACAAGGATGATTGTGGTAAACTAAAAACCAAAGACTCAAATCATACAAGACGCTCCAAGCAAAACACATATCATGTGGTGAATAAAAATATAGCTCCAAGTAAAGTTACCGATGGAAGTAGACGAAAGAGGGGATGCCTTTCGGGGCATCCCCAAGCTTTGGCTTTTAGGTGTCCTTAGATTATCTTGGGGTTCCATGGGCACCCCCAAGCTTAGGCTCTTTCCACTCCTTGTTCCATAATCCATCAAATCTTTCACCCAAAACTTGAAAACTTCACAACACAAAACTTAAAGTAGAAAATATCATGAGCTCCATTAGCGAAAGAAAACAAAACGCCACTTCAAGGTACTGTAATGAACTCATTCTTTATTTATATTGGTGTTAAACCTACAGTATTCCAACTTATCTATGGTTTATAAACTAATTTACAAGCCATAGATTCATTAAAATAAGCAAACAACACACGAAAAACAGAATCTGTCAAAAACAGAACAGTCTGTAGTAATCTGTAGCTAACGCAAGATCTGGAATCCTAAAAATTCTAAAATAAATTTCTGGACGTGAGGAATTTATCTATTAATCATCTGCAAAAATAATTAACTAAATATCACTTTCCAAATAAAAATGGCAGCAATTCTCATGAGCGCTAAAGTTTCTGTTTTTTATAGCAAGATTAAAAAGACTTTGCCCAAGTCTTCCCAACGGTTCTACTTGGCACAAACACTAATTAAACACAAAAAACACAACCAAAACAGAGTCTAGATAAATTATTTATTACTAAACAGGAGCAAAAATCAAGGAATGAAAATAAAACTGGGTTGCCTCCCAACAAGCGCTATCGTTTAACGCGCCTAGCTAGGCATACAAGCAAGGATAGATCTAGGTATTGTCATCTTTGGTAGGCAATCCATAAGTGGCTCTCATAATAGATTCATAAGGTAATTTAATGTGCTTTCTAGGTAAGTGTTCCATGCCTTTCCTTAACATAAATTGGAATCTAATAATTGCACCAATCGTTCTAAGGAAAGCTCTACCAAGAATAATAGGACATGAAGGATTGCAATCTATCTCAGGAACAATAAAATCTATGGACACATAGTTCCTATTTGCAACAATAAGAACATCATTAATTCTTCCCATAGGTTTCTTAATGGTGGAATCCGCAAGGTGCAAGTTTAAAGAGCAATCATCAAAATCACAGAAACCTAGCAAATCACACAAAGTCTTTGGAATCGTGGAAACACTAGCACCCAAATCACACAAAGCATAGCATTCATGATCTTTAATTTTAATTTTAATAGTATGTTCCCACTCATCATAAAGTTTTCTAGGGATAGAAACTTCCAACTCAAGTTTTTCTTCATAAGATTGCATCAAAGCATCAACGATATGTTTAGTAAAAGCTTTATTTTGACTATAAGCATGAGGAGAATTTAGCAGGGATTGCAACAAGGAAATACAATATATCAAAGAGCAATTATCATAATTAAATTCCTTGAAATCCAAAATAGTGGGTTCATTAACATTTAAAGTTTTGACTTCTTCAATCCCACTTTTAACAATTTTAGCATCAAGATCTAAAGAATCAAAATTCTTGGAACGCCGTCTAGGTACAGGTGGATCATATTCAGTCCCATCATTATCAAGATTCATATTGCAAAACAAAGATTTAATAGGGGACATATCAATAACTTTTAGATCTTCATCTTTATTATCATGGAAACTAGAAGAACACGCTTTTATAAAGAAATCTTTCTTAGCACGCATCCTAGCGGTTCTTTCTTTGCACTCATCAATGGAAATTCTCATGGCTTTGAGAGACTCATTGATATCATGCTTAGGTGGAATAGATCTAAGTTTCAAAGAATCAACATCAAGAGAAATTCTATCGACGTTCCTAGCCAACTCATCAATCTTAAGCAATTTTTCTTCAATCAAAGCATTGAAATTCTTTTGCGAGGTAATAAATTATTTAATATTAGTTTCCAAATCAGAGGGCATCTTATTAAAATTTCCATAAGAATTGTTGTAGGAATTGCCATAATTATTAGAGGAATTACTAGTATACGACCTAGGATTAAAGTTTCCTCTATATGCGTTGTTACCAAAATTATTCCTACAAACAAAATTCACATCCATAGATTCATTATTATTCTCAATCAAAGTAGACAAAGGCATATCATTAGGATCATAAGAAAAACTTTTATTAGCAAATAATTTCATAAGTTCATCCATCTTTCCACTCAAAACATTAATTTATTCTATCGCATGCACTTTCTTATTAGTAAATCTTTCAGTGTGCCATTGAGAATAATTAACCATAATATTATCTAGGAGTTTAGTAGCTTCTCCTAAAGTGATTTACATAAAAGTGCCTCCCGCGGCCGAATCTAAAATATTTCTAGAAGCAAAGTTCAATCTGGCATAAATTTTTTGTATAATCATCCACAAATTCAAACTATGCGTAGGGCAATTACGTATCATTAATTTCATCATCTCCCAAGCTTGTGCAACATGTTCATGATCAAGTTGCTTAAAATTCATAATATCGTTTCTAAGAGAGATAATCTTAGCGGGAGGAAAATACTTAGAGATAAAAGCATCTTTGCACTTATTCCAAGAATCAATACTATTTTTAGGCAAAGACGAAAACCAAGCTTTAGCATGATCTCTAAGCGAAAAAGGAAATAGCTTCTATTTAACAATATCATTATCCACATCTTTCTTCTTTTGCATATCACACAAATCAATGAAGCTATTTAGATGGGTAGCGGCATCTTCACTAGGAAGGCCGGAAAACGGATCTTTCATGACAAGATTCGGCAAAGCAGCATTAATTTCACAAGATTCAGCATCGGTAAGAGGAGCAATCGGAGTGCTAATAAAATCATTGTTGTTGGTATTGGTAAAGTCACACAATTTAGTATTATCTTGAGCCATCATGACAAGCAAGAAATCCAACACACAAGCAAACAAGAAACGAGCAAAAGGAGGAAAATAGAGAAAGAGAGGGAGGACAAAGAGAGAGATAGCGAATAAAACGGCAAGGGTGAAGTGGGGGAGAGGAAAACGAGAGGCAAATGGCAAATAATGTAATGCGGGAGATAAGGGTTTGTGATGGGTACTTAGTGTGTTGACTTTTGCGTAGACCTCCCCGGCAACGGCGCCAGAAATCTTTCTTGCTACCTCTTGAGCACTTGCGTTGGTTTTCCCTTGAAGAGGAAAGGGTGATGCAGCAAAGTAGCATAAGTATTTCCCTCAGTTTTTGAGAACCAAGGTATCAATCCAGTAGGAGGCCACACACGAGTCCCTCGCACCTACACAAACAAATAAATCCTCGCAACCAACGCGATAAGGGGTTGCCAATCCCTACACGGTCACTTACGAGAGTGAGATCTGATAGATATGATAAGATAATTTTTTGGTATTTTTATGATAAAGATGCAAAGTAAAATAAATGGCAAAGGAAATAACTAAGTATTGGAAGATTAATATGATGGAAGATAGACCCGGGGGCCATAGGTTTCACTGGTGGCTTCTCTCAAGAGCATAAGTATTCACGGTGGGTAAACAAATTACTATTGAGCAATTGACAGAATTGAGCATAGTTATGAGAATATCTAGGTATGATCATGTATATAGGCATCACGTCCGAGACAAGTAGACCGACTCCTGCCTGCATCTACTACTATTACTCCACACATCGACCGCTATCCAGCATGCATCTAGAGTATTAAGTTCATAAGAACAGAGTAACACTTTAAGCAAGATGCCATGATGTAGAGGGATAAACTCATGCAATATGATATAAACCCCATCTTGTTATCCTCGATGGCAACAATACAATACGTGCCTTGATGCCCCTACTGTCACTGGGAAAGGACACCGCAAGATTGAACCCAAAGCTAAGCACTTCTCCCATTGCAAGAAAGATCAATCTAGTAGGCCAAACCAAACTGATAATTCGAACAGACTTGCAAAGATAACCAATCATACATAAAAGAATTCAGAGAAGATTCAAATATTGTTCATAGATAAACTTGATCATAAACCCACAATTCATCGGTCTCAACAAACACACCGCAAAAGAAGATTACATCGAATAGATCTCCACAAGAGAGGGGGAGAACTTTGTATTGAGATCCAAAAAGAGAGAAGAATCCATCTAGCTAATAACTATGGACCCGAAGGTCTGAGGTCAACTACTCACACTTCATCGGAGGGGCTATGGTGTTGATGTAGAAGCCCTCCGTGATCGATGCCTCCTCCGGAGGAGCTCTGGAACAGGCCCCAAGATGGGATCTCGTGGATACAGAAAGTTACGGCGGTGGAATTAGGGTTTGGCTCCGTATCTGGTAGTTTGGGGGTACGTAGGTATATATAGGAGGGTGGAGTACGTCGGTGGAGCAACAAGGGGCCCACGAGGGTGGAGGGCGCGCCCAGGGGGGTAGGCGTGCCCCCCTACCTCGTGGCCTCCTGGTTGATGTCTTGACGTAGGGTCCAAGTCCTATGGATCACGTTCGTTCCGAAAATCACATTCCCGAAGGTTTCATTCTGTTTGGATTCCGTTTGATATTCTTTTTCTGCGAAACTCTAAAATAGGCAAAAAACAGCAATTCTGGGTTGGGCCTCCGGTTAATAGGTTAGTCCCAAAAATAATATAGAAGTGTATAATAAAGCCCAATATTATCCAAAACAGAATATAATATAGCATGGAACAATAAAAAATTATAGATACGTTGGAGACGTATCACCCACCTTTTCCTAGCAAACCGTTGTTTGGCTATGTTACCGCTTTCACTCAGCCCCTCTTATAGCGTTGCTAGTTGCAGGTGAAGATGAAGTTTGTTCCATGTTGGAACATGGATATGTTGGGATATCACAATATCTCTTATTTAATTAATGCATCTATATACTTGGCAAAGGGTGAAAGGATCGGCCTTATGCCTGGTGTTTTGTTCCACTCTTGCCGCCCTAGTTTCCGTCATACCGGTGTTATGTTCCTTGATTTTGCGTTCCTTGCGCGGTTGGGTGTTATGGGAACCCCTTGACAGTCCGCTTTGAATAAAACTCCTCCAGCAAGGCCCAACCTTGGTTTTACATTTGCCTAACAACCTATTACCCTTCCCTTGGGTCAGCCAACCCAGGGGTCATCTTTATTTTAACCCCTCGGGCCAGTGCTTCTCTAAGTGTTGGTCCGAACTGGGCAACCTGCGGGGCCACCTCATGGCAACTTGAGGGCTGGTTTTACTCGTAGCTTGACCTATCCGGTGTGTCATGAGAACGAGATACGTGCGACTCCTATCGGGATTGTCGACACATCGGGCGGCTTTGCTGGTCTTGTTTTACCATTGTCGAAATGTCTTGTAACCGGGATTCCGAGACTGATCGGGTCTTCCCGGGAGAAGGAATATCCTTCGTTGAACGTGAGAGCTTGTGATGGGCTAAGTTGGGACACCCCTGCAGGGTTTGAACTTTTGAAAGTCATGCCCGCGGTTATGTGACAGATGGGAATTTGTTAATGTCCGGTTGTAGAGAACTTGGCACTTAACTTAATTAAAATGCATCAACCGCATGTGTAGCCGTGATGGTCTCTTTCCGGCGGAGCCCGGGAAGTGAACATGGCTTTGGAGTTATGTTTGAATGTAAGTAGCTTCAGGATCACTTCTTGATCACTTCTAGTTCACGACCGTTGCGTTGCTTCTCTTCTCGCTCTTATTTGTGTATGTTAGCCACCATATATGCTTAGTGCTGCAGCTCCACCTCACTACCCTTTCCTACCCATAAGCTTAAATAGTCTTGATCTCGCGGGTGTGAGATTGCTGAGTCCTCGTGACTCACAGATACTTCCAAACAGTTGCAGGTGCCGATGATACCAGTGCAGATGATGCTACTGAGCTCAAGTGGGAGCTCGATGAAGTTCTTGATTGTTGTTTTGTGACTTTTTCGGTTGATCAGTAGTGTAGCCCAGTTGGGAAGATCGGGGATCTAGCATTTGGGGTTGTCTTCTTTTATTTTGGTTCCGTAGTCGGACCTTGATTGTATTCTGGATGATGTATGTTTAACCCATATCTGTGTGAAGTGGCGATTGTAAGCCAACTCTTTATCACTTTCTTATTCAGTACATGGGATTGTGTGAAGATTACCCCTCTCGCAACAAACCTACCATGCGGCTATGCCTCTAAGTCGTGCCCCGACATGAGGGAGATATAGCCGCATCGTGGGTGTTACAAGTTGATAATCAGAGCCATCCCCGACTTAGGAGCCCCCTGCTTGATCGAATCACTGACGTTGCTGAGTCTAGAATAAAATGTTTTGATTCTTAGGATTATATATATCGGAGAGTAGGATTCTTTTTACTCCTCGGTCCCTTAGTCGCTCTGGTGAGGCCTTCTAACGTACAAGTTTTGACTTTACTCTCCTCAAATTTCACAACTTTTTTTAGGATCACGCGGGTATCTTGGAATCGTTCCGATATTCTTGTGACGAGAACATTGTTCTTGGTGCCTCCTGACATTTAGGGGTTGTGGCAGTGTCCCGGGGAGTTGAGCTCCAAGGTGTTGTCATCACAATTTTATCGTTGTAGTTCTGGAATACCTGAGTTCGCCGACATCGAAAATCTCTTTTATGCAATTGTTGGTGAGATAACCTCGACGCCACCCAGTACTGGGGCGGGAGTTCGGGAGTATTGCCATAACTCGTATAACGAATGCTTTTCGAAGGTTGAGGTACACGATTTCCGAAGGTTTCTTGGTTATGTGTTGAAGGATGGATACAGCGGGATGTAGGTATTGTTAGTTTGGGTGAGATATTATGCTTCCCCTGTATCCCCAACACCTGATTGCATAACCAAAAAGTTTTGGGAGTTTATAAGTGGGAATTCAAGTATCACGTAGGATATCCTTCCAACAGACACATGATACGATATAGGGTCTATTGTATGTTTGTTTCCGGCTTATTTTGCAAGCCAAACCTTTGTTTTGTTTTAAGTTGTGGTATTCGAGTTGCTTCAATGTCAAGTGTTGATTCCATACCTTCCCTAAGCGGTGTTCTCATATTTCTATGTGGATGCTAATCCTTCTTGATCATCAAGGTTGTCTTTTCAATTCTTTCCAACCAGTGTGTGTTTCATCCGTCCCCATGTCGCCTTTGTTTTCCCCGCCCTCCCACCCCTTTTCCTTCAAGAAATCGGATTGCTTAATCCAGTATCTATTTTATGGATGTGAAGTCTCTCCATTATTTTCCTTCAATATTCTTATCCGGTGATTCTTAAGAAGATACTAACGGAGCTTCAAGTTCACCATTCTTCATTCTTTTCTTCTTTGGTGGATTTAATTCAAGATTTGTCGATCATATCCTTTGCTCGGTTCTAATGTTTTCCCAAGCCGGTGCACTTCTTAATCGCTCATATCTCTCTATTCATATCCGAAGTGCCGAAGATATCTCAGAAGATTCAAGTTTCCATTCTCAATATGCTTAAGTTCTTTTGAGGATGTTATCTCATTCAAGCCATTTAAATCAACCGGTGCAATCTCCCTTTCAAGTAATCGTTCGAAGGTGTTTCTTTTGAGTGGGCCCTAACCCACAAGTCTTTTCCCAGGATCTTACCTGACTCTTCTTTTTCTGGAGTTATTCTCAAATTCATTTCAAAGTTTGACGTAAGAATGAGTTATCATCAGTCAAATGTCTTTCTCCAAGATCTTTCAAATTATTTTCATCGTCGGTTCAACCTTTCTAATTTTCATTCCGGAGTGCCTCAACAATTCATGGTGGTGTTTCTCATCATCATTATCAACATTTGAAGACCAAAGAAGATTTTTTTCTCTCAATCTTTCTCCATTCTCTTCAAGATTCATGGTTCTAGCTTGTTGCCATCCTCTCATAATTGTTTTCGATTGTGAGAATTATTTTCACCCATCCGGAGCATTTCATGAGTTGTTTCCATTTCTTTCCCCCGAAGGCCATCTTTTCAAATATTACTCATTCCCAGCTTTCAGCTATCGTTCTCCAAATCTTATCGGTCCATCATTCAAGTTTTCTCTAATCAGATCGTGATCTGTTTGTTCTCATGTATCTAAATTCCCTCAAGTATCTTTGTTCATTTTCCAATTCTTCCTGGTGAATTGTGCTTTTGCCACTTTCATTTTCAATTCTTACGGTGGTTTGTTCAAGATTTCTCCTTCTATATTCTCACACTAATTCATTTGTTCTTCCCAAACCCGACTGTTGATTCGTTGAAGACCTTCTCAAGTTTGCGATATCTCTCTCTTAATCTTTTCTACGAGAATAAATAGTATGCCAAATCTATTGCTTGTTATCAATTTAAATTGGTGAAGGATGCGCATAACGTAATTCTTATTATTGTTTCATCCAAGTGATCTAGTTTCTTCTTTCCAGAGTTGTTCATCATGTCACATTTCTCGGTTCGAGATGCTTCATCTTTTCTTTCCCGGAGTTCCAAGCTCTTTCAATTATATCATTTCATAGCCCCATATAAATAATTAAAAGGCTTCACCTTGTGTTTTCAACTTCTCCTTCTTTTTGATCATTCTTTTATTACCGGAGTTCTTCGAGACTTTCTTCATGGTGGCTCATCAAGGATTTAATTCCTTCTCGAAGCGTTCATCGAGATTATTTTTAGAGGAGCTCAAGTATTCTTCATCTTGTATTCCGAAGTGCAATTCGTTCTACCTTATCTTTTGAGGTGGTGTTACGACATTTTTGACAATTTCTTGGTGTTTCATGATTCACAAGTTGTCCGGGATGACATATTGTAAACCCATCATTTTCAATCCGTTCATGAGATCCTTTGAAACCCATCAATCTCTTCATTGGATTTATCTTGGGTTATATTTCACCTAAAGATTTCCCTAAGGATTGTTGCGATTTATGGTGCTTATAAATGACCCAAGTTCTTCATTTATCCTTTCGGTGAAATAAGTTTCTCGTCTCCTTGTTCATATCAATCCAACCTATTGTTTTCGTTAGTGGCAGAATTTCACCTCAAGATTTCGAGATGTTTTCCATAAGCCCACAACAAGCTTACTCTTTTCGTTGTTGGTTTTCCAACAACTCCGTTCAACCCTTCGCCTAAAGATGCTTTTTCAAACTCATTTGAGGTAGAAGATGTTGTTTTCTCCTCCGTTCTTTTGATTCCATTCTTACATTTGTTCCGGAGGCATTATGATGTTGCTCTCTTCGACCCATCATCTTGTTTTGTCAAGTTCATGATTCTAATTCCTTCCATTTACAGTCGGAGTGCTGTCCAAATTATATCATTCTTATTCCGTCTCTATCTTGTTTTAACCAGAGTATTGTGGCTATCATTCCTCTTCTAACCGGAGTCTCATCCAAGTGCTTTCATTTTGCCAAGTTCGTATTATTGCCTTCCTTTTTCCAACCAGAGTGTTGTCGTAATTGATCTTTATCGTTCCTTGTACATCTCGTTTCAACCGAGGTGCTTGTATGTACTTCTTGTCCATTGCAACCCTTTTTCTTATGTCTTTCAACCTACAAGGTTCTAGTAATATTCCTTGTTTCTCTTTTCTACCGGAGTGCTCTCAAATTCGTTCAACTCTGTTGCGTTCTTTCTTTATTTCAAGTTTTCAACCCCTCAAGGTTCATCGGTTTCACTCATTTGTCAAAGAAGCAAATTAGTTTTACCTCTTCCCCTTCCTCTTCCGTTTCCCCCGGTGCCATCCTAGATCTCGGGACGAGATCCTCTTGTACTAGTGGAGCGTTGTAACGCCCCGAGTCCGATGCGCCAGGTGTCTTCCAGTTATTCGCTGTTGTTGCCTTGTCATTTGCTTGCGTGTTGCATCTTCTTATGTCATCATCTGCATTGCATCAGCATGTTTTCAAAACTTGCATTCGTTCGGGTCTCCCCGTTCTCTCCGTTGTCCGTTCTGAGCCTGTAACATCCCAAATTTTCAATTTGGAATGTTATACATTAGGTCATCATGCATATCATATTTATTTTGCTTTTGGTTTTGATCCTAGAAAATCCTAAGCAACTCAAGGACCCACGGAGAGAGTTGGGGATTTCGTTATTTACATAATTGAGTTTTCTCAAATTATGTAAACAGGATCATTTGATTTTATTTATTTTATCATCAATTATTTCTATTACAAAAATATGAGAGAGGGAATAAAATGACTTACCCAAAATATAGAAATATTGAGGATTTAATAAAAAAATCAAATAAGTTTTATTTCGGAGTTTTTCGGTATTTTTATTTGAATTTAGGAAAAATGCGCATTTTTCAAAGTTGTAGTTTGGGCCCAGATAAATGTTCACTTTATCGGGCTTGATTTTAGGAACCCGGCAAAATTTATTTCGTGATTTTTGGAGTCCGTTTAGTATTTCTTTTTATTTTTCTTCCAAGCGGATTAAAAAAAAAACGAAACCGACTTCGGGCCATATTCGGCCAGGAATCTGCCGACCGGGCCTTTAAATAGCGACCGCCCCGGCCCGAGGAGAGCCCAGCCACCGCCGCCGCCTAAACCCTAACCCTAGCCGCCGCCTCTAGCTGCCGCCGCCGCCGCCTCTAGCTGCCGCCGCCGCTGCCCGCCGCCGCCGCCGTTCGCCGCCGCCGTCGCCGGAGCGCGCCTTTCAAGGTTCGTCGTCGCCGCCTCGTTTTCCGTGTAGTTTTTTTTAAAAAAAAATTCTGTTCGTCGTTTTTCTTTTCGTCGGATTTTCCGCAGTTATTTTCTGATCGCGATTTCTGATCCGATTTTCGTTTTAGTATAACTTTTCGCTCGTTTATCGGAATCAGGCGATTCAAGCGCCTCGAGTTTTGTCTCGAAACCCTCTTTCCGAATAATCAACTTAAACAAGTTTTTGCTACTGTAAAATTTTCCCTAGATCCAGATTACTAGAACGAAGTTGTTTTCTTTCGCCGTTTGATTTCTTTTGCTTCGTTCGATTTGATTCTTTTTGCCAACCAGGGTTCTTAAGTTGAACTTTCTGGTTAGATCTTCTATTTGAGTTTTACCTGTGCATTAGATGAGTACTTATTGTATGCTTGTTGTTTGTCTGCAATAGAATACCCGGAGTGCGCCGCCTGTTACGTTGAATCTCTAGGTTTCGCGGATCATCAGCAAGGCAAGTAACACTTTGATCATACCTTTTCTACAACCCAGTTTTATTGCATTAGATCAATCTTCACACATTGCATGAGTAGGATCTAATTAAACTGTGGGATGGGAAGTAGATGAGGTAGTACCTATTACCTGTTTATTATCAAACCTTTGGGAGTTACTTCTACGGTTGCTTATTATGCCATGCTATGCTAGTAGACGTGGATTGGGTGAGTGATATCCATGACAGATGTGAGATTGAAAATTAAGGGTTTATCTAAGGTGGCAACTTAAACACACATCTGGGTGGATTGAGGCACCTGGGGTTTTCAGGACTTGCCTGTTTTATTGGATCGCTACCCAGGCTCAAAGGGATCCTGAGATTATTCATACTAGAAACTTACGTGTGCAGCCACAAGCCATTATGGGCTCTGGCATAGTTGACTAAGTTGTGCGAACTCTTACAGTGGTAGACTAGCAGATGTAGGGGATGTAGGTGGTACGGTCTACCCGATCATAAGGTGCTAGCGCTTCTGAAAGACTATGTCTCGGTCATCCGTCTTCTCAAACACCCTGTAGTGCGAGAAACCAAACGGAGGCGATCGAGTCTTGTGGGGAAAAGTGCGCAAACCTCTGCAGAGTGTAATAAACTAATCATGATTAGCCGTGTCCCCGGTTATGGACATCTTGAGTATCTGGTACCTGGATTTTCATGTGAATCTCAACATGTTACCCTAAATTAATTTTGATGGGTTTTAATGATGTTACTTAATTGGGATTGAGAATGTTGTCAACCATTCTCAATGTTTCACAACCACCATGATAGTAATCAATTCTATTCCTTTGAAGTAGGGAAAAATTGGCTTTACGCAAAAACAGTAACCATAGAGCTTTCCACCAGCCAAATATGCATATAGTATAGCTGTTGCATTCCATTATTCTCTATGTGTTACCTTGCCAGCATATTCCATGTGCTGACCCGTTTTCGGGCTGCAACATTAATGTTGCAGACTTTTCAGACGATGATTAAGGAGTTTTAGGTCGTGGTTCTATACTCAGTGATGCTGTTGGAGTTGATGGACTCACTTATCTTCCAAGCCTTCCGCTGTTATCGTCACTAGATGGCCTTAAGCCATATTTATTGTAATAAGTTCTCTTTTGAGACACTCGATGTAATAAGTGTGTGATTGCTACTCTTCTATAAATCCTCCGAGTACTATGTGGTGTCAGCATTACTGATCCAGGGATGACACCGGAGCACAGAGATCAGTCTGTTTGAGGTCTGGTTGCTACAGAGCCCAACCACACTCGCACGTGCCCGCAGCATGTTCGAAATAGTATTTTTATAAGTGGCTGGAAAATGTTCTCGGAATGGGTTAAAAGTTGGCATGCGGTGTTGTTATGTTGTCAGTAGCTCGCCTGTCAAATTTCATCGCATTCGGAATTCGTTTGATGTCCCAACGGATAAATATATAGCAACATTATAGCTGGTCATACATCGGACGTTTTCGGTCTCCGGAAACCTTGCCGGGCTGCATTTCCGTCTCTCTCTTCTCAGCCCGAGACCTCTCCTACACAGCCCACAAACCCAACCTAGTCCACCCTCGCGTCCGGAACCGTCCGATCGAGATCGGAGGGCTCCGAAACCACCCTAGATCCAAACCCTAGCCTCCCCGGCTATATATAGAACCCCCTCCTTCCAAATCTGGACATTCCTTTCCCTCCTCCTCGTTTTCCGTGCCCCCCAATCATCATATCCGCCCCGCTCCAGCCTCTGGCCGCCACTTGTCGTCGCCGCCGCTGCGTCCCCAGCCAATCCCCACGCGCCACCTCACTCACCAGCACCCCCTCAGCCAACCAGAAGCATCCACGTCGCCCGCTCCACCTCACCAGCGCGCGCCCCGCCGCCGCGGGGCCGCCGAAGCCCATCGCCAGCCCGTGCCGGGCCATTGTCCCGCGCCGGCGAGTGCCACCGGAGCTCCACTGGACCCGCAACCAGGTGCTGCCACCGCTTCCCCTGGCCGTTCGCCCTACTCCCGTCTCTCTCCTGTAACCTCTCTCTCTCTCTCTCTACGTGGCTAGGAAGCCGAGCCACCGTCGTCGCTTGTCACCAGCCCCGTTGGCGCCATCATCTGGCCGGATCTGGATTCCCTAGTCCCGGATCTGCTCGTTCCCGTCCTTCCCGCTTCGTCCCATCGCCGGAGTACGCAAGCCGCCGCCGCTCGTCCTCGTCGGGAGGAGGAGGACGCCATCCACGTCACTATCCGCGTCCCCGTAAGGCCCGACCCAGCTCCACTCCAGCCCACAACCAAGCAGCGCGCGTTGACCGCCCCAGCGCTCGGCCTCCCGGCCCATCAACGTAGCCGTCGGCCTGCCAGCAGCCATCTCCACCGACCGGGCCAAGGCCCATGGGTGAGGCAGCACCCGAGCCCCTGCACTGTTGGGCTGCCAGATTCGGCCCGATTAGTGTTTTTTCCATTTGGACGCATTTAATATTTTATCCCAGGTTTTACAGATTTGCAGAAAAAACCCTAAGCTCCATGCATATCATAACTCACCAACCGTGCATCATTTGTAAAAACATTATATACGAAACATGCTTAGAATTTGATCTAGTTTCACAATATCCAACTTTCATGCATGTTTGCAATGTTTAAAATGTTGTTTGCATTAATTTGCATAAATGCCATGTTTAAATGGTTTATTTCGTAACTAAATAACCGTAGCTCCAAACTTAATAAACTTTATATGTAAATGGGGTAGAAAAATGCCTAGTTTAACATGGTGTACTTGCTTTGCATGTTTAACAACTCTAAAATATGGTTTAGGGCAGAACAGTACCAAATCTAATATATGCTCATGAGGATTTTTCCGGACTTGTTGCTTGTTGTTCCGGCCTCATTTAAACTTGCCTATATAGGTAGTTTTCATATGCTTCACCTCTTGCCATGTTTAACAACATTTAATATTGTTGGGTACCTAAACGAGAGTGAACTAAATAAGTCATGTGGTGTTTCGTCAATATGCAACTCATTGCATATTGAGCTCCACTTAATTTGTAGTATTGTTTGTGCACTTTGCCATGCCATGCCTCATTAAATCGGACATGCATCATACTTGGTTGTGCATCATGCCATGATTATGTGATGGTTGTTTACCATGATTGTTTGCTTCTTTCCGGTGTTGCTTCTTCGGTTTAGTTTCGATAACGTCGAGTTTGTGAGGATTCGTTCGACCTCGTCCGTTTGTCTTCTTCATGGACTCGTTCTTCTTCCTTGCGGGATCTCAGGCAAGATGACCATACCCTCGAAATCACTTCTATCTTTGCTTGCTAGTTGTTCGTTCTATCGCTATGCTGCGCTACCTACCACTTGCCATTTCATGCCTCCCATATTGCCATGTCAAGCCTCTAACCCACCTTCTCCTAGCAAACCGTTGTTTGGCTATGTTACCGCTTTCGCTCAGCCCCTCTTATAGCGTTGCTAGTTGCAGGTGAAGATGAAGTTTGTTCCATGTTGGAACATGGATATGTTGGGATATCACAATATCTCTTATTTAATTAATGCATCTATATACTTGGTAAAGAGTGGAAGTCTCAGCCTTATGCCTGGTGTTTTGTTCCACTCTTGCCGCCCTAGTTTCCGTCATACCAGTGTTATGTTCCTTGATTTTGTGTTCCTTACGTGGTGGGAACCCCTTGACAGTTCGCTTTGAGTAACACTCCTCCAGCAAGGCCCAACCTTGGTTTTACATTTGCCTAACAACCTATTACCCTTCCATTGGGTCGGCCAACCCAAGGGTCATCTTTATTTTAACCCCCCCCCCCGGCCAGTGCTTCTCTAAGTGTTGGTCCAAACCGGGCAACCTGCGGGGCTACCTCGGGGCAACTTGAGGGCTGGTTTTACTCGTAGCTTGACCTATCCGGTGTGTCCTGAGAACGAGATATGTGCGACTCCTATCGGGATTGTCGACACATCGGGCGGCTTTGCTGGTCTTGTTTTACCATTGTCGAAATGTCTTGTAACCGGGATTCCGAGACTGATCGGGTCTTCGCGGGAGAAGGAATATCCTTCGTTAACCATGAGAGCTTGTGATTTGCTAAGTTGGGACACCCCTGCAGGGTTTGAAGTTTCGAAAGCCGTGCCCGCGGTTATGTGGCAGATGGGAATTTGTTAATGTCCGGTTGTAGAGAACTTGACAATTAATTTAATTAAAATGCATCAACCACGTGTGTAGCCGTGATGGTCTCTTTCCGGAGGAGTCCGGGAAGTGAACACAACTTTGGAGTTATGTTTGAACGTAAGTAGCTTCAGTATCACTTCTTGATCACTTCTAGTTCACGACTGTTGTGTTGCTTCTCTTCTCGCTCTTATTTGCGTATGTTAGCCACCATATATGCTTAGTGCTGCAGCTCCACCTCACTACCCTTTCCTACCCATAAGCTTAAATAGTCTTGATCTTGCGGGTGTGAGATTGCTGAGTCCTCATGACTCACAGATACTTCCAAACAGTTGCAGGTGCCGATGATACCAGTGCAGATGATGCTACCGAGCTCAAGTGGGAGCTCGATGAAGTTCTTGATTGTTGTTTTGTGACTTTTCCGGTTGATCAGTAGTGGAGCCCAGTTGGGACGATCGGGGATCTAGCATTTGGGGTTGCTTTTATTTTGGTTTCGTAGTCGGACTTTGATTGTATTCTGGATGATGTATGTTTAACCTTTATTTGTGTGAAGTGGTGATTGTAAGACAACTCTTTATCCCTTTCTTATTCAGTACATGGGATTGTGTGAAGATTACCCCTCTTGCAACAAACCTACCATGCGGCTATGCCTCTAAGTTGTGCCCCGACACGAGGGAGATATAGTCGCATCGTGGGTGTTACACGTAACTTGAGGATTATCCTCACTGATGCACAGAAGAATTATGTCCTTGATGCACCGCTAGGTGAAAGGCCTGCGACAGGAGCAGATGCTAATGTTATGAATGTCTGGCAAGCTCGATCTGATGACTACTCGATAGTTTAGTGTACCATGCTTTACGGCTTAGAATCGGGGCTTCAAAGATGTTTTGAACGTCATGGACCATATGAGATGTTCTAGGAGTTGAAGTTAATATTTCAAGCAAATGCCTGAGTTGAGAGATATGAAGTATCCAACAAGTTCTATAGCTGCAAGATGGAGGAGAACAGTTCTGTCAGTGAACACATACTCAAAATGTCTGGGTATAATAATCACTTGACTCAGCTGGGAGTTAATCTTCCAGATGATAGTGTTATTGACAGAGTTCTCCAGTCACTGCCACCAAGCTAAAAAGGCTTCGTGATGAACTATAATATGCAAGGGATGGACAAGACAATTCCTGAGCTCTTCGCAATGCTCAAAGCTATGGACGTAGAAATCAAGAAGGAGCATCAATTGTTGATGGTTATCAGGACCACTAGTTTCAAGAAAAAGGGCAAGGGAAAGAAGGGGAACTTCAAGAAGAATGGCAAGCAAGTTGCCACTCCCGGGAAGATGCCAAAGCTGGACCTAAGACTGAAACTGGGTGCTTCTGCTCCAAAGGGACTGGTCACTGGAAGCGGAACTGTTCCAAGTATTTGGCGGATAAGAAGGATGGCAAAGTGAACAAAGGTATATTTGATGTACATGTTATTGATGTGTACCTTACTAATGCTCGTAGTTGCACCTGGGTATTTGATACTGGTTCGGGTGCTCATATTTGTAACTCAAAACAGGGGCTACAGATTAAACAAAGATTGGCTAAGGACAAGGTGACGATGCGCGTCGGGAATGGTTCCAAGGTCGATGTGATCGCCGTTGGCATGCTACCTCTACATCTACCTTCGGGATTAGTTTTAGACCTGAATAATTGTAATTTGGTGCCAACATTGAGCATGAACATTACATCTAGATCTTGTTTAGTGCGAGACGGTTATTCATTTAAATCAAAGAATAATGGTTGTTCTATTTATATGAGTAATATCTTTTATGGTCATGCACCCTTGAAGAGTGGTCTATTTTTGTTAAATCTCGATTGTGGTGATACACATATTCATAATATTGATACCAAAAGATGCAAAGTTGATAATGATAGTGCAACATATTTGTGGGACTGCCGTTTAGGTAATATCGGTGTAAAGCGCATGAAGAAACTCCATATAGATGGGATTTTGGAATCACTTGATTATGAATCATTTGATACTTGCGAACCATGCCTCATGGGCAAGATGACTAAAACTCTGTTCTCCGAAACAATGGAGCGAGCTAATTGATAGCCCACAAGTATAGGGGATTGTAATAGTTTTCGAGGGTAGAGTATTCAACCCAAATTTATAGATTCGACACAAGCGGAGCCAAAGAATATTTGAAGGTATTAGCAGCTGAGTTGTCAATTCAACCACACCTGGAGATTAATTGTCTGCAGCAAAGTGATCAGTAGCAAAGTAGTTTGATAGTTTTGATAGTAGTGACAGTAGCAATGGTAATAGTAATAGTGATAGCAGTAGTTTGTAACAAGTGTAACAGTGATGATAGCAGTAGTAACTTAGCAGAAACAATAAGGATAAATTCGTAGGCATTGGATCGGTGACTTGTGATGTCTACTACACAACCTTCTTCTTGTAGACGTTGTTGGGCCTCCAAGTGTAGAGGTTTGTAGGACAGTAGCAAATTTCCCTCAAGTTGATGACCTAAGGTTTATCAATCCGTGGGAGGCGTAGGACGAAGATGGTCTCTCTCAAACAATCCTACAACCAAATAACAAAGAGTCTCTTGTGTCCCCAACACACCCATTACAATGGTAAATTGTATAGGTGCACTAGTTCGGCGAAGAGATGGTGATACAAGTGCATTATGGATGGTAGATATAGGTTTTTGTAATCTGAAAATATAAAAACAGCAAGGTAACTAATGATAAAAGTTAGCACAAACGGTATTGCAATGCTTCGAAACAAGGCCTAGGGTTCATACTTTCACTAGTGCAAGTTCTCTCAATAAGGATAACATAATTAGATCATATAACTATCCCTCAACATGCAACAAAGAGTCACTCCAAAGTCACTAATAGCAGAGAACAAATGAAGAGATTATTGTAGGGTATGAAACCACCTCAAAGTTATTCTTTCCGATCAATCCATTGGGATGTTCCTATAAGTGTCACAAACAGCCCCAGAGTTCGTAGTAAAATAACACCTTAAGACACAAATCAACCAAAACCCTAATGTCACCTAGATACTCCAATGTCACCTCAAGTATCCACGGGTATGATTATACGATATGCATCACACAATCTCGGATTCATCTATTCAACCAACACAAAGAACTTCAAAGAGTGCCCCAAAGTTTCTACCAGAGAGTTAAGACGAAAACGTGTGCCAACCCCTATGCATAAGTTCACAAGGTCACAGAACTCGCAAGTTGATCAGCAAAACATACATCAAGTGGATCACATGAATATCCCATTGTCACCACAGATAAGCACATGCAAGACATACCTCAAGTGTTCTCAAATCCTTAAAGACTCAATCTGATAAGATAAATTCAAAGGGAAAAATCAATTCATCACAAGGGGATAGAGGGGGAGAAACATCATAAGATCCAACTATAATAGCAAAGCTCGCGATACATCAAGATCGTGCCATATCAAGAACACGAGAGAGAGTGAGAGAGAGAGATCAATCACATAGCTACTGGTACATACCCTCAGCCCCGAGGGAGAAATGCTCCCTCCTCGTCATGGAGAGCGCCGGGATGATGAAGATGGCCACCGGTGATGGATCCCCCTCTGGCAGGGTGCCGGAACAGGGTCCCAATTGGTTTTTGGTGGCTACAGAGGCTTGTGGCAGCAGAACTCCCAATCTAGGTTATTTTTTAGAGGTTTGGGAATTTATAGGAGAGGTTGGCGTCGAGAACAAGTCAGGGGGCCCACGGAAAGTCCACGAGGCACAGGGGCGCGCCCTCCACCCTCGTGGGGCCCACAGGACTCCCCTCCGATAACTTTTCATTCCAGTGTTTTTATATTTTCCAGAAAAAATCTCTGTTGATTTTCAGCGCATTCCGAGGACTTCTATTTCTGCACGAAAACAACGCCATGGAAGATCTGCTGAAAATAGCGTCATTCCGGGTTAGTTCTAACCAAATCATACCAAAATCATGTAAAAATATTATAAACATGGCATGAATACATCAAAAATTATAGATACGTTGGAGACGTATCAGCATCCCCAAGCTTAATTCCTGCTCGTCCACGAGTAGGTAAATGATAAAAACAGAATTTTTTATGTGGAATGCTATCTAACATATTCATCAATGTAATCTTCTCTATTGTGGCAAGAATATTCAAATCCATAAGATTCAAAACAAAAGTTTAATATTGACATAACAACAGTAATACTTCAAGCATACTAACAAGGCAATTATGTCTTCTCAAAATAACATGGCCAAAGAAAGCTTATCCCTACAAAATCATATAGTCTGGCTATGCTCCATCTTCATCACACAAAATATTCAAATCATGCACAACCCCGACGACAAGCCAAGCAATTGTTTCATACTTTTGATGTTCTCAAAGTTTTTCAACTTTCACACAATACATGAGCGTGAGCCATGGACATAGCACTATAGGTGCAATAGACGGTGGTTGTGGAGAAGACAAAAGGAAGGAAATAGTCTCACATCAACTAGGCGTATCAACGGGCTATGGAGATGCCCATCAATACATATCAATGTGAGTGAGTAGGGATTGTGAAAGTGCGTTAAGTCGACTATAGGGGGGTGAATAGGCTATTTTTATGAATTCTTCACTGAGGAATTTCAGGGTGAGGAAATTCCTAAAAGAAGAACTACTTGCAGCGGAATAAGTACTCGGAAGTAAACGTAACAGAGCATGAGCATGGTCTTCATTATGAAATGAAAACAAGCATAGAGTACAGAAAGCGTAAACACAGGATAAACAGAATGAAGACAAACAGACTGAAGAAATTTGAGCTGAGGAAATAGAGAAAGTCTTCAGTCAAAGTCTTCAAACAGATATGAACAAACACACAACACAAAAATGAGGAAATGGAAGGGTTGAGGAAATGGAACCAGTTAGCTCGGTGAAGACAATGATTTGGTAGACCAGTTCCAACTGCTGTGACAGTTGTATCTCTGGTTAGGGCGGCTAGGTATTTGAACCTGAGGACACACAGTCACGGACACCCAGTCCTGAACACACAGCTCAGGACACTTAGTCCTCACCGTATTCCCCTTGAGCTAAGGTCACACAGACCTCGCCCAATAACTCGTGGTAAGTCTTCAGGTGACTTCCAAACCTTCACAGACTCGGTCACTTGGCGATCCACAATTTCCTCTTGGATGCTCTAGACCATGACGCCTAACCGTCTGGAAGATGCATAGTCTTCAAAAGTAACAAGCGTTGGATCCACGTAGGATCAATCTCTTCAGTGATGCTCAATCACTTTGGGTTTGTAGGTGTTTGGGTTTGGGTTTTCCTCACTTGATGATTTTCACTCAAAGTCCTCGGAGGATGGGATGCTCTCAAATGAAGTGTCAGTTTCTCTCGGAGCAGCCAACCAGCTAGTGGTTGTAGGGGGCGGCTATTTATAGCCTAGGGAGCAGCCCGACATGATAAGACATAAATGCCCTTCAATGATATGACCGTTAGGTGGGTAGATAGTTTGGGACAACTGGCGCAAAGCACAGCAATGGTTGGAATTTTGAGTATCAAATTCCTCAGGGCTATCATGTTCCTCACTGTGTAGGCAATCCGCACTGGCGAATTCCTAACTCCTTAGTCAAAACAAATTCCTCAGAGACCAGAAGAACTTCGTCTCTGTCACTTAAAAAATTGACTGAGCTGTATGAGATTTCCAATGGCTTCACTTGAAGGGATTGGTAGGTGTAGGATTTGAGTTGAGCATCACTTGGAAATTTTTACTTAGTATTTCCTTGACCCCCTTACGGTGTTTCCTATGACTCAATAAAGAGAAAATGAAACTACGAAAACAAAAGTCTTCAGAAAGTCTTCAGAAATCCAAAGTCTTCAGTCGAAGAACTTCATTTTTAGGGGTCGACTTTCTCTGTAAATATCAAACTCCTCATAGACTTATAGACCTGTGTACACTCACAAACGCATCAATCCCTTAACCTATAAGTCTTCAATACACCAAAATCACTAAGGGGCACTAGATGCACTTACAATATCCCCCTTTTTGGTGATTGATGACAATATAGGTTAAGTTTTCAACGGGGATAAACATATGGAGTGTAAATACCGATATTGAGGAATTTGATTGCAAGATATAGAAGAACTCCCCCTGAAGATGTGCATAGTGAGGAATTTGCTTTTGAAGCAATGCACACTTTGAAGAGTAGAATCATGGAGATCTCCCCCTATATCTTGTAGTTGAGTGAAGCGGGAGGAAAATCAGCATTGTAGTTGAGTGAAGACCTTGTTCTGAGGAATGTCATAATCCAGGGAGCATAAGGCTTCAACTCAAATGGAGAGAGGGCAACATTTGCCAGAGTCTTCATGAAGAAATCATGATAGTTGATAGGAATGCCATGTATGATATTGAATAGCAGATTCTTCATGATGCTAACAACTTCTTCATCATTTGAATCGTGGCCTTTGATTGGACTCATTGTCTTCGTCAGAATGCGATAGACAGTTCTAGGCACAAACAACAACTCCTTCATGAGGAATTTGGTCCTTGGAGCTTGAACTGGCTTCAGAGGCTTCATTAGCACTTGCATGTAATGGGCAGTGAGTCCAGGTTCATGATAGATGCAACAAGCGCCTTCAAGGGGAGGACTGACAGGCAGGGCATGAAGTAATTCAGAGGACGGTGCTTTGAAATGTGTGTTTTCTGTCATCCAATCCAAAACCCAAGAGTTCACATCGTCAGCATCGCCTGTGATATGCAGAGTTGCATAGAATTGAAGAATGAGCTCTTCATTCCAATCGCAAATATCCATGCAAAAGTTGAGCAGTCCTGCATCATGAAGCACACCGAGGACTGGGGTGAAGCAAGGTAGTGATTCTATGTCCATGTGAGGAATATGCGCATGGTCGAAGACTTTGTCCTTGTTGACGAGCAGTGAAGAATAAAAGTTTGCATGGCTAGCAGTCCAAAAGCGCTTCCTTCTAAGATGAGCAGAGTCATAAGGGTTATAGTCTGTCAAGAACACATGCTCGCCGAAGAAGTCATCAGCCTTGAATTTCTGCTTCTTCGAGAAGGGATCCTTTGGCTTGGGCTGAGGGGTATCGGTCAATTGCATCACCACCTCAGGAATCGCAATCTCAGGATCCACTAGCTGAGGAATTTCAGCTTCTTCTTCAGTGATTGCCTGAGTCTTCAATTCTTCATTAACATTTTCTTCAGCACTAGTGGCTGGAATCTCTTCATGGACAGACGGTGTGGCATGAGGTTCTTCAGATCCCATTTGAACTTTAGTGGTTACAGGGGACTGAGGAATTTGTTGAGGGGGTGTGAACAGAGGAGAATTGGGGTGCTAATTTTCCCAAAAGTCATCGTTCAACACTGGAGTTGTGCATCCAATGTCCACATCTTCTTCTTCATTCTTTTCTTCAACGCCGGCCTCTTCAACAGTGAACTGAGGCATGGGCGATGAGACTATTGGGGTTGAAGGGATTGCATCCGCTTCAATTTCTTCATCCAACTACTCTGAAGAAGCAGCAGAATGAATGTCATCATCAGATCCACTTGGGATCTCATATTCTTCATCAAAAGGAACAAGGTCCTTTGATGGCATGGATGAGACTGGAACAACATCAATTGGATTGTCAAAAGAGCTAGTCAGCGGCTTCATCTTCTTCGGAGCTGAAGAATTTGATGCAGTTGATGCCTTCCTTTTCTTCACAGTTGCATGCTCTGCAGCCTTGGTCTTCTTCACATCTGATGTAGATGGAAGGATCGGAATTGGGGTAGGTGCATGAGGAGCAGAGGAATTTGGTTCAATAACTTTAGGCACAACTGATGCAGTTGCCCTGACTTCTTCATTTTCTTTAGGCGCAACACTAGTGGTTGCCCTGGCAATTTCTTCAGCGGCTGGAATGCAGTCATCAGCCCTGGTACTGTGAGTATCTTCAGCAGCTTGATTTTCATCAGCGATGCTGGCATGCTCCTCAGTAGGCTGAGCAGATGCCTCAGCCTGAGGATTTTCTTGTTGCGTTGGGGCTGCAACATTGGAAGTGAATTTCTCAGTTATCTTGACAAATCTGACTTTGGTACCAAGCCAGTCAACATAGTAGCGATCAAATTCGTCACTTAGTTGTTTGATCTCAGATTGAAGGGCAACAAGTTCTTCAAGTGAAAGCTTCAGAATGTTTTGCTTCAGAAAGCGCTCTTTCTTGTACTGCGGTTTCTTCACCTTCCTCCCCTGTTCATATTTCCATTTTTCTTCGTCAATGAAGTGAGTCAGCACATGACTTTGACCAGGAGTGAGGTTCATCTCCGACAAAGGTGTGTTGGGATCCTTGTGCCATAGGTCGATGAAGTCTAGGATCAACTTCGGATCCAGTATCAATGGCACATTGCTGCCTTTGCCTCTAGCGGCCCTGAGCTGCCTGTCTCTGATGATTTCGGCAAGTTCCTCATCATCAGCTTCGTCATCTTCGGACGATACTTGAAAGGCAACTTGCTTTTTGTGAGGACTTGTTCGAGAGCCTCGTCCAACAGTGGCCTTTGTCTTCAGCAGAGAGGGGCCAGTTGATGAATTGGGTGCAGCTGAAGAACTAGCAGAAGCTCCTGAGGCAATAGAGATGCCTATTGTCCTTTGGCACGTGGCGAGATGCACAGGTGCTGAGGATTTTGATGGGGAAGCTGAGGAATTTTGAGGAGCTGGAGCAGCTTGAGGAATTGGCCATGACGGCTTTGAAGAAACTGGCCTTGTGTGCATTGTTGAGGAGCTTGGCCATGTGGGCATTGAATAAGAAGGAGCACAGGGCTTATGTGCGGGCTTCTTAGGCATGGACTTGTTCGGCTTGCTAACAGAGGCCTCAGCAGTGGTAGCAGCAGCAGCAGAGTCTTCATTAAATTTCCTCACTGCTTCCTTAGCTACTTTGGCTAGCTTGGCCTGGCGCTTGGCCCATTCATCAGGATAGTCCTCACCACTCTTGAGGCTGGTGGGATCAGCTTCTTGGTCAGGTGCCAATGGAGGTCTTGGGCATGGAGGATTAAGAGCGAATTTCTTCATATACTTGGGAGTAACATATCTGTACTCCCTCCATTCCTGTGCCCATCTCCTCTCTATCCTTTGTATGTGCACCTTGCGCTGATTTTTGTCCTCCTTTCCATGTGTGTCCTCATCAGGAGTGCAATAATCCTTGTATATGTCATCAGGAATCTCGAAAGGAGTATTGACCTCGGGCCTCTTTCCTCCCTTCTGTGGCTTCTTACCATCAGCCGTTTTCTTCAGCTGAGGAATTTGAGCAATGGAATTCTCTGAAGAGGTGTGCAACTTTTCTTCAAGGAACGCTGCAAATGAGTCAAGTTGATGAGAACCTAGTGATTCAACAGCGGACATGTGTACCTGTGAATAGAGTATAGTTGCGAGGAATTGGGAGAGGTCATATGCGTTCTTAGAAGGTTTTGCAATAAGAATAAGTTTGAGGAATTTGACCAGTTGAGTCTTGAAGAATTTCACTAAGCGTTCTTTGACTTAGATTCCAGAGTTGTACAGATTGAAAAATCCACACAATTGAGGAATCTTGAAGAAAAATGTTACTTAGGGAAACAGATCAAGAACAGATGTTATGGGAGGTGTCCAGTGTGTGAAGAATTGAGGAATATAGACCTTTTGAAGATTTTGTAGAAAACATTTGAATCAAAGAGGGCAGTAAAAGTAAATTTTTATTACCCTTGACGAAGAACATGATGAACTGTGAAGTGTAGATTTGAAGCTCGTCGTTTCAGATCTTCCACGCCCTAACTTGGCTGAGGAAGACAGCTACGGTGGCGGCGGAGTGAAGAAATCCGCGGCCGGCGTGAGTATGTCGGCGACGAGGTCGAGGCAGTGAAGCTCTTCCTCACCAGCGACGATGGAAGTAGCGGCGGCGCTAGGGTTTGAGAGCTCGAGCGAGGGAGTGAGGTCGAGCGGAGTAAAAATGAAGTGAGGAAGGGAGAGGGGTATTTATAGCCGAAGTGAAAAACTGCTCGCCCGAGGAAATTGGGCAAACATGCCCCTGACCCTTCTCATTCGTGTGACATGTGTCACCCACATACTGAGAGGTGACGATCGTGTGCGATCGTGGGTGAAAAGGATAAGTATTATCGTGGAATGTGTAACAGTTTGAGCGGCAAAAGCTGGAAATTCAGATAAGATAAGTTTAAAGTTCCGTTCGCAATTTCTTCAGCTGACAAGGACACAGTGAAGATTTTGAACGAGTTTCAAATAGAACGCACATGAAGAATTTGTGAATAGACTAGGTTGAGTTTAGCATAGAGGGGGAAAGGGTCCTATCACATTCACTTATCAGAACAAGCAACTTGAAGAAATAGCAATAAGTGAATGTTGTAGAGGACATAAACTCACACACACACACACACACACACACACATATATATATAGCCAATGAAGAAAAAAACGACGGAAAGAGTGAAGACGATGCAAGCTAAAGAACAACTGAGGAATTTCAAAGTGAGGAAAAACTCAGATTGAGGATATTCAACTTTTGGTGGTGGCGTGACCCACCGTATAAGAATGATGATTTCAGACACCGCGTACAATTGTCGTAGGGTTCTGAGAATCAAATTCTTCGTTAATTTCTTCACACTTAGAGTGTTAGTCTTGATTGATTGAAGAAAAATGTTTCTTCATGTGTTGCACATCTAAGTCATCAATTTTGCATAAGTGTTAGGATGAGTGTCCTTTTCAAAGAACATTCGAAGATTCTAGGATATTTAGCTCACACCACAACTTGCTAAATCTCTTCTCATCCAAGGGCTTAGTGAAGATATCGGCTAGCTGTTCTTCAGTCTTCACATGCTCAATAGAGATGTCGCCCTTCAACACATGATCACGAAGAAAATGATGACGAATCTGAATGTGCTTTGTCTTTGAGTGTTGAACTGGGTTATGAGCAATCTTGATGGCACTCTCATTGTCACGGTAGAGTGGCACATTCTTCACATTGACGCCGTAGTCCTTGAGAGTTTGCTTCATCCATAGCAGTTGAGTACAGCAAGAACCAGCAGCAATGTACTCAACTTTAGTAGTAGACAGTGATACGCAGTTCTGTTTCTTCAAGGACCAATAGACCAAGGATCGTCCGAGGAAATGGCATGTGCCAGATGTTGACTTGTGGTCCACACGTTCACCAGCATAGCCAGAGTCTGAAAATCCAATGAGATCAAAAGCTGAGCCCTTGGGGTACCATAATCCAAGTGTTGGTGTGTGAGCTAGATATCGAAGAATATGCTTCACAGCCTTATGGTGTGATTCCTTCGATGTAGCTTGAAATCGGGCACACATGCAAACACTAAGCATAATATCTGGCCTAGATGCACATAAGTACAATAAAGAACCAATCATGGAGCGGTATACCTTTTGATCGAAGTCAGTACCATTTTCATCAGCGCATAGATGGCCATTTGTGGGCATAGGGATTTTGACTCCTTTGCAATCTTGCATGCCTAATTTCCTCAGTACATCCTTGAGGTATTTCTCCTGATATATGAATATGCCATTGCACTGTTGATGAATCTGAAGACCTAAGAAGAATTTCAATTCTCCCATCATAGACATTTGATATTCTTCACTCATCATATAGGCAAATTCATCACTGTAACATTGGTCAGTACAGCCGAAAATGATATCATCAACATAAATTTGGCACACAAACAATTCACCATCATAAGATTTAGTGAAAAGAGTTGGGTCAAGTGAACCGGGTTTGAAGCCTTTCTTCATGAGGAATTCCTTCAAAGTATCATACCACGCCCGAGGGGCCTGCTTGAGGCCATAGAGGGCCTTATTGAGTCTGAAGACTTTGTCAGGATGCTTTGGATCTTCAAAACCTGGGGGTTGAGCAACATATACTTCTTCCTCAAGCTTACCATTGAGGAATGCACTTTTCACATCCATTTGATATAAGATGATATCATGATGGTTAGCATAAGCAAGTAATATGCGAATAGCTTCAAGTCTAGCAACATGTGCAAAAGTTTCATCGAAGCCAATTCCTTCAACCAGTGTGTAGCCATGCGCTACAAGTCGTGCCTTACTTCTCACCACAAAGCCATTTTCATCTTGCTTGTTGTGGTAGATCCACTTTGTACTGATGATATTGTGCTTGCGAGGATCTGGACGTTTGACCAGTTCCCAGACGTTGTTGAGGTCAAATTGATGTAATTCCTCTTGCATAGCTTGAATGCACTCAGGCTCCAGAAATGCTTCATCTACCTTAGTAGGCTCTGTGATAGAGACGAAAGCAAAGTGCCCACAAAAGTTAGATAAATGTGAAGCTCTTGAGCGTGTGAGAGGACCTGGAATGTTGATGTCGCTGATGATTTTCTCAATTTGCACTTCATTTGCAACGCGAGGATGAGCGGGTTGTCATTGAGGAATTTGATCGGCATTTTCTTCAGCACCATTTTCCTCAGGTGCATCAGCATGACGTTCTTCATGTTCTGGAATGACTTCTTCAGCAGATTCTTTGGTAGGAATGACATCCTCAGTAGCCTTGAACTTAATAGATTCCTCAGGAGGTATTTCATCTGTCCCAGGAGGTAGGTGCTCTCTTTGAGAGCAATTAGTTCCATCAAACCGCACATCTACAGTTTCAACAACCTTGTGGTGATAGGTGTTGAAGACTCTGTAGGTGTGCGAGTCCTTACCATAACCGAGCATAAAACCTTCATGTGCTTTCTATGCAAATTTAGAACTATGATGAGGATCTCTAATCCAGCATTTAGCACCGAAGACTTTGAAATAACTCACATTGGGTTTCTTGTCAGTGAGGAGTTCATATGCAGTCTTCTTGAAGAATTTGTGAAGATATACCCTGTTGATGATGTGGCACGCAGTATCAATTGCCTCAGGCCAGAAGCAAGGAGGCGTGTTGTACTCATCAAGCATAGTGCGGGCCATCTCAACAAGAGTCATGTTCTTGCGCTCCACGACGCCATTTTGCTGAGAAGTATAAGGAGCAGATAACTCATGAGTAATACCAAGTTCATCAAGATAGTCATCAAGACCAGTGTTCTTGAACTCAGTTCCATTATCACTTCTGATGTGCTTGATCTTCACACCAAAGTTGGTTGAAGCCCTCGAGGAAAATCGTTTGAAGACTTCCTGCACTTCAGTTTTGTAAGTGATGATATGCACCCATGTATATCGAGAATAATCATCAACAATGACAAAGCCATATAAGGATGCAGCATTAGTAAATGTGGCATAGTGAGTAGGGCCAAAGAGATCCATGTGAAGCAATTCAAATGGTCGAGTAGTAGTCATGATAGTCTTTGCTGGATGCTTGGCCTTTGTCATCTTTCCATCTTCACAGGCTCCGCGCAAGTGATCCTTCGGGAAATTTGACATTCTCAATGCCAATGACATGCTTATTCTTCGCGAGCGTGTGCAGATTCCTCATGCCAGCATGACCAAGTCGTCGATGCCATAGCCAGCCTTCTGAAGCTTTTGCAAGTAGACAAGTAGCAGGTTGTGGTCCTGTAGAGAAATCAACAATATACAAATCTCCTCTCCTAAAGCCTTCGGAGACTTTGGAATTTTCAGCTTCCATGATCACAACACAACGATACTTGCCAAAGATAACAACCATATCAAGATCACAAAGCATTGAGACAGACATGAGGTTGAACCCAAAGGACTCGACAAGCATGACTTTGTCCATGTGTCGATCCTTTGATATTGCCACCTTACCTAGACCCAATACCTTGCTTTTTCCTTTATCAGCGTAGGTGATATGCTTCAGATGTGATGGAGATAAAGCAGAGTCCATCAATAAGCTCCTGTCACCAGTCATGTGATTTGTACATCCACTATCGAGGACCCACTCAGTGGCTTTGGGTTGATCATCCTGCAGATGAATTAGTGCAACTTACGAACTCATATACTTCATCAGTGAAGAATATGATATCAATTTCATCAAGCAATAGAACAGATAAAGAAGTATGAGGACGTGAGAAATGAAAATTCATTTCTTCATGATTAGCTTGCGTCCTTTCAAGCATATTCAGGTCTCCAGCAAATTCTTCAGGCGATTAAGTTCGTCTGGAGACCTGACCCTGCATAAGAGATTAGTTCTTGTTCTTCACCACCCACATCTGAAGGGGTGGCAAAGAGTTCATCATTCTGCGAGCTCCATAAGAGAAAGGTGGCATAGATGCCAATCCACTTCGTTTCACATAAGAGGGATTAGGGTAAGCATAAGAGTAAGCAGAGAAATTCTTCGAGGATTTATGAACATAATGATTTGAAGAATAATGCACATATCCATAATCTTTAGATCTTCCCTGCGAAACCGACGGGTTAGCACGATGATGCTCTTATGAGGACTTTGATCCTTTTGAGGAATTTGGTCAGTATGAGGACTTGGATCCATATGAAGAATTTGATCCATATGAAGAATTTGATCTGGGGTTCCTATTCTTCACAGGTGGGGTCATGATGACATTCACCTGAAGATTTTCAAGGCACCTTTTGGGAACCTAGATTTTCTTCATATGAGGACCGTTCCTGCAGTTAGTGCCAACATATATAGCAAATACTTCACCATTCTGATTTTTGAACAATTTATAATTGGAGTCAAATGACTCATCAGAAGAATATGAAGATTCACATGTAAAGCCAGATGAAGTAGATGGATCCACTGAAGGTCCCTTTGCAGCAACCCATGAGGTTTTGGGATACTACTCAGGTTTCCAGTAGGTCCCATCAGCATTGAGTTTCGTCTCAAAGGCAATACCCTCTTTCCTAGGGTTCCTGTTAAGGATCTGCTTTTTAAGCACGTCACAAAGAGCCTGATGCCCTTTGAGGCTTTTGTACATGCCTGTCATATACAATTCCTTCAGCCCGGCATCATCAGTGATACTCGCAATGTCCTCAGATGAGGAATTAGTGATAGCAGAGGCAGTTGAAGAATTTGCAGCAATGGAAGTATTTGAGCATTCAGGTGAAGAATTAGAAGTTTCACGTTCAATGCACTTCAAACATGGAGGAACAAATTCATCCTGGGTAGCGCTGATCTGTTGAGCAAGTAATGAATCACGCTCCTTCTGAAGATCTTCATAACTCACTCTTAACTGCTCAAGATCTTGATTTCTTTGAAGAAATTCATAAGAAAGCTTCTCATGATCAGATAGGAGAGTGTTATGATGACCTTGAAGATTGTCAAACTTGGACTGAAGTCCTTGAAGACTTTCAGCCAAAGCTTTGGAACGATCCATTTCTTCACCCAACATATCGTCGCTCTCATTTAGCATGTTTTGAACTTTTTCCAAAGCTCTTTGTTTTTTAGTGGCAAGGGAAGCGAGTTTGACATAACTAGGTCCAAATTCATCACTAGGTTCATGATCACTGGACTCAGATAAGTAGCATTCAGTTACCTTGGCACCTTTTGCCATAAGGCATCATGGAGAGTATGATGATTCTAGATTGGAAGTCATAGCCTTGCGCGATTCCATGAGGTCCTCGAACCAGGGTTCATGGCGAGATCGATGACTTTCATAGACCTCAGAGAGTCAGTCCCAGATGAGTTTCGCATGGCTGAGATGCATAACGTTCCTGAACTGGTTTTGTGACAAGCTGGAGCAGATGATGTCCTTCGCCGTGAGGTTGAGTAGCATGTACTTGCGAATATCATCAGCCTCCGCCATCTTGCATAGGTCAGTAAGACCAATTTCGGTGACGGTCCAGAGTTCGTTGCTCATCGCCATGAGGCACTTCTTCATCATGGCCTTCCACTTGGGATAATCATGACCGTCAAAGATGGGGCATGTCACAGTCTTCATTCCTGTGGTCGACATAACTAAAACTCCAGGCGGTTAAACCAAAATCACACAGAACAAGGGAGTACCTTGCTCTGATACCAATTGAAAGTGCGTTAAGTCGACTAGAGGGGGGTGAATAGGCGATTTTTATGAATTCCTCACTGAGAATTTTAGGGTGAGGAAATTCCTAAGAGAAGAACTACTTGCAGCGGAATAAGTACTCAGAAGTAAACGTAACAGAGCATGAGCATGGTCTTCATGATGAAATGAAAACAAGCATAGAGTACAGAAAGCGTAAAAACAGGATAAACAGAATGAAGACAAACAGACTGAAGAAATTTGAGCTGAGTAAATAGAGAAAGTCTTCAGTCAAAGTCTTCAAACATATATGTGTCTGATTTCGGGTTCCGGCAGACCCTTGAGGTTCGAACACTGGGGTGCGCGCGGAGATTTCGCCTCCTACCTACCTGCACCCCCCCCCCCCCGCCTTGCTAGGATCTAAACTAAGGAAAGAACAACACAAGAGACGCAGGGTTTATACTGGTTCGGGCCACCGTTGTGGTGTAATACCCTACTCCAGTGTGTGGTGTGGTGGATTGCCTCTTGGGCTGATGATGATGAACAATACAAGGTAGAACAGCCTCGCGAGGGTCTGTTCTTGGCTGGGGTGATGAACTGCTGGGAGGAGCTCAATCACCCTTCTCTCTCTCTCTACCTGATCTTCTCTATCCTTCGATCCCTCTCCCCTCTTCCCTGTGGGTGGCTGGTCCTATTTATTGAGGCCCTGGTCCTCTTCCCAAATATTGAGCGGGAAGGGAGCCAACAATGGCGGGCTAATTTGAAGGGGGACAGCTAGTATCAACTATCCTGACAAAAGTAGTCTTCGCCTGCGCAAAGCTCTGGTGATGACGCCGTCTTGGGCTCCACAGTGACCTCCGTCTCGAAGTCCTCCTGGTCTTGGTCTCGTTGCACCGAAATGGCAACCTTTGCCTGATGCCTCGGTACTCCGTGGCTGCGCTTGCCCCCTTTGCACCAAAGAGGAAGGGAGGACGCTGCGCGGGCTGGCACCCGCCTGGCGCCCCCGGTCGTCATGGCTTGCGTCACGGGCACCTCGTGAGGTACCCCGCCTTTGATCTCTCTGCCTCCTCGTGAGCCAGCCTGACGAGGCCGTGCCTGAGGAAGCTCCGCGTCGTCCGCCCCGCGAGGCTTGGCCCCTCGCGAGGGTCTTGGGTTTGTGTTGGTGAAGATGGGCCGCGCTGGGCCCCCCTTTGAGCCACGCTGCAGGCCACAGGCAGGCAAGTCTGGGGACCCCCGTTCCCAGAACACCGATAGTAGCCCCCGGGCCCAAGGCGCGCCTGGACTTGGCCGTGCAGGGAGGCAGAAGGGCAAGAGCGAAGTGCCGCGGGCCCTAACAGCCTGCGGCCTTGGGCGTCGTGCGGCGGTTGATTGGACGTGGGTGTCTCCACTTCCCCATGGCGCCTCGACAACTGCACGGATTGGACAAGTCCCTGCATGCAAAGCGGGTCATAATTACCTGCGATCGTGGGGACCATTGGTTGGCCATCACCAGTTATAAGTATGGACCAGCGCACGTCCTTCCAGTTCATCCCTCCTTGCTTCTCCTTTTCTTCATGGCCCCGTCAAGGAGGTTCTCGGCCGCAGAGAAGGGGAAGGCTCACCAGGTTGAGCCCGCATCTACCCCACCCAAGCGCGGCCGAGTGCGCCCTCGTAAACATCCTGTGGCCACCATGGTGGCTCCCCGCGGCCGTGGAGGCGATCTTCAGCACAACGACGGGTGGATTGCTGCGGCCGGGGGGCGCGCTCTGGCTGCGCGTCCCCCTAGGCCGCGCTTTCACGCTGCTAAAGTGCTGCCGGAGTTCGTCGTGTGGTCGGCGGGGCCGACCAAAACCCGGCTTCCACTTCCTCGCTTCCTCCTTGGCGAGCTCCCGGCCGGCGCCCCGGGCGGCCTCTGGCTCCAGGCCGACGGCTGCTGCAGCCGGGCCTCATGGGTCTCACTGGAGGTCTCCGCGGCCGGGATCCTGTTCCTGGCTCGCGGTTGGCAGACGTTTGCCCGCGCGCATGGCCTGAGCCGTCGGTGCACCCTACACTTCAAGTTCGACGGCGATGCCACCCTCTACGTGAGGGTGTTTGGGAAGATGGTCGCCGCGCAGGGTGTTGCCCTGAGGGTGACGATCGCAGCTGGGAACCCAGCTCCAACGATGATGGAGAGGGCAGCGCTCGCGCGGCCGGCGGCGCTTAGGGTTCCTCAAGCTTCTCCGGTTCTTCTTCAGGCGGCGACTCATCTAGCGGTGGCCGTGGTCAGCCTCCATGTCGTCGTATCTGCTTGGGAGGCGGCAACGTTTCCGCCCGCCGTCGCGCCCTAGTGAAGCGCGAGAGGGAGTCCGCCTGAGCTCCGGAGGCAGCTCGGGCCTTCCCTGCGGGCCGGTGTGAGGCGAGCCGCACCAGATTTGTTCTTTCTTTTCCTTTTTCCTGCGTAACAAAGACAATAGTGTGGAGCCCCGCGGGAGCGTGTTTGGGTTATTGCTGTTAATCATCGTTTTGCTTTCGTTACCGTACCTTCCGGCTACGTGCTCGAGCATGGATAGTTCCCGGCCCCGGCCGTGGGGGGGGGGGGCGACCGACCCAGGCCCTTTGTTTGTGTTGCGGTGCCCGTGGGGCACGGACTGGAGGGGTGCTCCTGTAAGGGGCCCAGGTCGCGAACTCTTTGAATGACTAGGATAGGAACACTCGCGAGGGCGCTCAGCTACCCACCTCGCGAGGCCTTGCACAAGAGAAGTCGAGGCAGGAGAGTGAAAAGTCGAAGAACCACAAGCCAATGATGGCAACAACTTCAATAAAACTTCGAATGAGAAGGAACAAGCCAACTGTGGAAAGCAAATGAAAAGCCGCGTTCGGCACCTAATCTAGTATTCGACGTCTTCTCACCAGCACGGAGCTAAGTGCTGCCACTGGGCGTGGGAGGGAGCCCCAGGGCCTGAGGCCGGCGCTCCTGAGACTCCGGGGCGTGTACAGCCCCAACTCATTATTACGTGAGAGTGTCATGGGCGGCAAGCTTCACAGGCGTTGGCCTTCTTCACAGGCTCCGGGCCTTTTCCAAAACGCGATAGCTTCACAGGCATTCACCTTCTTCACAAGCTCTGGGCCTTTTCCAAAACGCGATAGCTTCACAGGCATTCGCCTTCTTCACAGGCTCCGGGCCTTTTCCAAAACGCGATAGCTTCACACGCATTCGCCTTCTTCACAGGCTCCGGGCCTTTTCCAAAACGCGATAGCTTCACAGGCATTCGCCTTCTTCACAGGCTCCGGGCCTTTTCCAAAATGTGATAGCTTCACACGCATTCGCCTTCTTCACAGGCTCCGGGCCTTTTCCAAAACGCGATAGCTTCACAGGCATTCGCCTTCTTCACAGGCTTCGGGCCTTTTCCAAAACACGATAGCTTCAGAGGCATTCGCCTTCTTCACAGGCTCTGGGCCTTTTTAGGGGTAGAACCTCCGGAGGTGCTGGATGTTCCATGCATTCTGGACTGGCACCCCCTCCTGAGTCTCCAAGCGCGCGGAGCCGGGTCAGGAAACATGAACAACTTTGAACGGGCCCTCCCACATGGGAGAGAGCTTGTGCAGCCCCTCCCTGGAGAGAATCCGCCTGAGCACGAGGTCTCCTACCTCGAGAGTTCCGGGGTGGATGTTGCGGCTGTGATATCGCCGCAGTGCTTGTTGGTACCTCGCCGCTCGTAGCGCGGCTTCTCGGCGACGTTCCTCCCCCAACACAAGGTCCATCCCCCGCATGGCATCCTTCTGCGCCTCGTCAAACGCCAAGACCCGCGCGGAGCGACGTCTGACCTCGTGAGGGAGGACCGCTTCGGGTCCATAGACCAAGAAGAATGGGGTCTCTCCAGTCGGCTTGGTCGCGGTTGTGCGGATGGACCACAACACGGACTGAAGCTCGTCGTACCAACCTCTGCCGCAGGCCTCCAGCTTCTTCTTGAACATCCTGGTCTTGAGGCCCCTCAGGACCTCCGCGTTGGCTCGCTCGGCCTGGCCGTTGCTTCGGGGGTGCGCCACCGAAGCGTAGCATATCTGCGTTCCAAGGTTAGCACAGTATGTTTTGAAGAGGTTACTGGTGAACTGCGAACCGTTGTCCGTGATGATGCGATTCGGCACCCCGAACCGGCTCACAATGCCCTTGATGAACTTGACCGCGGAATCCGCGGGAATGGTGCGGATAGCCTCTACTTCAGCCCACTTGGTGAACTTGTCCACGGCGACGTAGAGGTAGCGGTAGCCCCCAGGCGCCCGAGGAAACGGGCCCAAGATATCCAGCCCCCAGACTGCGAATGGCCATGAAAGGGGTATAGTCTGCAAGCCTCCTGCTGGCTGATGGATCTTCTTGGTGTGGAACTGGCATGCCTCACAAGCTTTCACTAGTTCGACGGCGTCATTGAGCATGGTGGGCCAATAAAACCCACTGCGGAACGCCTTGCCGACGAGGGTCCGTGATGATGAATGATGTCCACAATCTCCGCCGTGTATATCTTCCAGCAGTTCCTTCCCTTGCTCCCTGGAGATGCAGCACAGGGATACATGTTTGGCCGCTTCCGGTAGAGCTCTCCATCCTTGATGCAGTATGCCGTGTCCTGGCGTGCCACTCTCTCCGCTTCCTCCTCCTTCTCCGGCAGGGTCCCTTGCGTTAGGTAACTCCGGAGCTCCGCGATCCAACATCCCTCCTGAGGTTCCATCGTCAGGAGCAGACATGCTCCTGAGGCCGGGCCACAGGCCGGAGCCCCTGAGGCAGGTGGCTGGGGGAGCTCCTCCCGGGGCTGAGCCGTGTTCGATAATGATGGCAGGGCTGATGGCTTGAAGAGCCGCTCCTCGAAAACGCTAGGTTCCTAAGGTAACCGCCTGGACACCCGTTTGGCGATGTCGTCGGCCTCCTGATTGGTGCCACGGGGCACATGCTGCAACTCCAACCCCCAGAACTGCTTCTCCATCTTGCGGACCTCCGCTAGGTAGGCTTCCATGTGCTCATCCTTCGGCTCGTACACCTTCTTGGAGAAATTGACAAGGAGCTGCGAATCGCCCTTGATGGTGAGGCGTTTCACCCCCAGGGCAGCCGCGGCCTTCAAGCCCGCTATTAAACCTTCATACTCGGCTATGTTGTTGGAGACCTTTTCACCTTGCTGGAAACAGAGCTGCACGGCGTAATAGAGCTTGTCTTGAGCGGGTGATATAAGCACCGCCCCAGCCCCAGCGCCATGCCTGGAGAACGCCCCATCGAAGTACATGACCCAGCCTTCTGGCGCCTCGCTTCCCGGGGACAGGGACCGATCCTCGTCGGCCTTGAGGCCTGGCACCTCCGTCCATTCTGCCACAAAATCCGCCAACGCTGCCCCCTTGATGACTCTGGTCGTGCTGAATTCGAGCTGAAACGCTTGCAGTTCTATGTTCCACTCAGCGACCCTTCCAGCTGAATTAGGGCTCCTGAGTACTCTCTCCAGGGGGTATGACGAGACGACCTTGATGGGGTGACCCTAAAAATAGTGCTGCAGCTTGCGTGAGGCCATCAGTAGCGCGAAGAGGAGTTTCTGAGGCATGGGGTACCGTGCCCTTGCTTCCCGCAGCACCGTGCTGACGAAGTACACTGGGTGCTCAACGAGGTGGAGTGCGTCAGTGCTGGTGGCTCCCTTCAGAGACCGTGGCGCCTCTTGAGGCAATGAGGCCTCCTGAGACTGGCCATCTGGAAGAGGGGCCTCTTCCGCCTTTGGTGTGCCCCTCTGCGGCGGCTGATCCTCCTCAACCGCGGTGGCGGTTTCTGTAGGCCTTCCTTGTCCCTGTTCTGCCTTGTCCCGGGCTACTGCCGCGGTTTTGATTCGGCGCTCCTCTATGACTGCCACCAAGGCTGCACTGGCAGAGTAGGGAGTGGCGGCGAGGTAAAGCACCAGGGGCTCTTGAGGGCGCGGAGCCACTATGACCGGTGGGCTGGTCAGGTATCTCTTGAGATCCTGGAACGCCTTGTCGGCCTCTTCAGTCCACTCGAAGGGCACCTTTCTCTTCATTAGATGGAAGAAGGGCAGTGCTTGTTCCCCCAACTTGGAGATGAAGAGCCCTAGCACGGTCACGCGCCCCATGAGCTTCTGCATTTCTCTGAGGGTCTTTGGCGGGCTCATGTCTTCCACCGCCTTGACCTTCTCCGGGTTAGCCTCGATGCCTCGGTGGGACACGAGGAAACCCAAGAGCTTGCCCGAGGGGACTTCGAACACACACTTCTCTGGGTTGATCCGTAGGTTCACTGCGTTGAGGCTCGCGAAGGTTTCCTCCAAGTCTTGTATGAAGGTCCTGGCCTCCCGAGACTTTACCACAATGTCATCGACGTAAGCTTCAACATTCTTCCCGAGCTGCGGGCCCAAGGTGATGTGCATCAGCCGCTGGAAGGTCGCCCCTGCGTTACGCAGCCCGAATGGCATGCATGTGTAGCAGTACACCCCACACGGGGTTAGGAGGGTTGTCTTCTCGACGTCTTCTACCGCCATCTTGATTTGGTGATACCCAGAGAAGGCATCCAAGAAGCATAACAGGTCACATTCCGCAGTGGAATCGATGATCTGGTCGATGCGGGGGAGCGGGAACGGATCTTGCGGGCATGCTTTGTTGAGGTTGGTGAAGTCGACACACATGCGCTCCTTCCCTCCCTTCTTTGGCACAACGACAGGGTTGGCCAACCAATCCGGGTATTGGACTTCACGAATGACCCCAGCGGCTTCTAATTTGCAGGTCTCTTGGATGATGAAGGCCTGCTTTTCTGTGGACTGCCGCCTGGCCTTCTGTTTCACAGGGCGCACGTTGGGGCACACGTTGAGGTGATGCTCGATTACACTCCTAGGGATCCCTGCCAACTAGTCAGGCTCCCAAGCAAATACCTTCTTGTTTGCGTGCAGGAACCCGACCAGGGCCTTCTCCTGCTCGGGTTTGAGGTGGGCGCCTATGGTGAAAGTGGCGTTGGTGGATCCATCCTCATCGACGGGTATCTGCTTGGTTTCTGCCTTGTCTTGGGTGAACAACTGTTTCTTCTTGGCGGGTGCAACCCCCTTGGGCCCGGGGGTCTCCAAGTTGGCAGGCTGTGCCGACGCCGCCGTCTTGAAGGCAAGCTTGAGCACCCGCAGCGTGTCCCCGGTGTCCCCGTGCACAGTGAGGACACCGCTACTCCCGGGCATCTTCATGAGGTTGTACGCCGGGTGCGTCCC
This sequence comes from Triticum dicoccoides, assembly GCF_002162155.2. Classification (NCBI taxonomy): domain Eukaryota; kingdom Viridiplantae; phylum Streptophyta; class Magnoliopsida; order Poales; family Poaceae; genus Triticum; species Triticum dicoccoides. Next base: position 556,449,372 of record NC_041390.1, on the reverse strand, counting down.
GGCCATGAACTGGGCCAGCGCTGGGTAGCCAAGGATGGCGTTGTAGGGGAGGTCAATGGGGGCGATGTCGAAGTCGACCAGCTCCGTGCGGAAGTTGTCGTAGGTGCCGAAGGTTACTGGGAGCCGGATCTGCCCTAGGGAGCTGGACGACTTGCCCCCAACGCTTGAGAAGGGCCGGCTGGGTTGCAGCCGTTCCAGGGGTATGCGGAGGAGGTCGAAGGCCTCGACCGAGAGCATGCTGAGGCCCGCGCCGCCATCAATGAGGGTTCTGGTGACGGCCACCTGGCAGATGGTGGGGGTGCACACTATGGGGAGCGCACCCGAGCAGGCCGAGTTGGAGGGGTGGTCCTCCGAGCTGAAGGTCAGGCCGGTCTTGGGCGCCGCCCGGTCCAGGGGAGCCCCCTGCTGCGTGGAAGCGGCGCTGACCCGGCGGATGAACGGCTTGACGTAGTGACTTGTAGGCGGCGCCTGCGAGCCGCCCAAGAGGGCCGTGACGACCGGGGGTGTTGGTGCAGCGCGATGGACGGGGGAGAGGTTGCGGGGCTCCATGGGCACGCGGAGCGCGCGGGACGAAGAACCAGCTGGGGTGAGCGAGGGAGTTGCGGTGCGGCCGTCTTGCCGCACGGACGGATGCTGGGACGATGCTCGCTGCTTGTCCCCCGCCGGGCCGGTGGCGGCGTTGTCGGCAGGCGACGGGGAACGGCGAGGACGCCCGGCGACAGGGGCCGTCTGGGCGACGCGGGAAGCGAGCGCGGCCCTGCGCTCGGCGTGGGCCCGACGAGCGTCAGGCATGGGCGTGATGGTCGGAGGAGAACGGGGTGGTGGAAGACGAATCCCGGCGCACCCCTACCTGGCGCGCCAAATGTCGGATTTCGGGTTCCGGTAGACCCTTGAGGTTCGAACATTGGGGTGCGCACGGAGATTTCGCCTCCTACCTACCTGCACCCCCCTGCCTTGCTAGGATCTAAACTAAGGAAAGAACAACACAAGAGACGCAGGGTTTATACTGGTTCGGGCCACCGTTGTGGTGTAATACCCTACTCCAGTGTGTGGTGTGGTGGATTGCCTCTTGGGCTGATGATGATGAACAATACAAGGTAGAACAGCCTCGCGAGGGTCTGTTCTTGGCTGGGGCGATGAACTGCTGGGAGGAGCTCAGTCACCCTTCTCTCTCTCTCTCTCTACCTGATCTTCTCTATCCTTCGATCCCTCTCCCCTCTTCTCTGTGGGTGGCTAGTCCTATTTATAGAGGCCCTGGTCCTCTTCCCAAATATCGAGCGGGAAGGGAGCCAACAATGGCGGGCTAATTTGAAGGGGGACAGCTAGTATCAACTATCCTGACAAAAGTAGTCTTCGCCTGTGCAAAGCTCTGGTGATGACGCCGTCTTGGGCTCCACGGTGACCTCCGTCTCGTAGTCCTCCTGGTCTTGGTCTCGTTGCACCGAAATGGCAACCTTTGCCTGATGCCTCGGTACTCCGCGGCTGCACTTGCCCCCTTTGCACCAAAGAGGAAGGGAGGACGCTGTGCGGGCTGGCACCCGCCTGGCGCCCCCGGTCGTCATGGCTTGCGTCACGGGCACCTCGTGAGGTACCCCGCCTTGATCTCTCCGCCTCCTCGTGAGCCAGCCTAACGAGGCCGCGCCTGAGGAAGCTCTGCGTCGTCCGCCCTCCGAGGCTTGGCCCCTCGCGAGGGTCTTGGGTTTTTGTTGGTGATGATGGGCCGCGCTACCCCCCCCCCCCCTTTGAGCCA
>NC_041390.1:556433432-556447457 GCF_002162155.2 Triticum dicoccoides | reverse complement strand
TTGAGCCACGCCGCAGGCCGCAGGCAGGCAAGTCTGGGGACCCCCGTTCCCAGAACACCGACAATATGAACAAGCACACAACACATAAATGAGGAAATGGAAGGGTTGAGGAAATGGAACTAGTTAGCTCGGTGAAGACAATGATTTGGTAGACCAGTTCCAACTGTTGTGACAGTTGTACGTCTGGTTAGGGCGGCTAGGTATTTATACCTGAGGACACACATTCCCGGACACCCAGTCCTGAACACGCATCTCGGGACACTTAGTCCTCACCATATTCCCCTTGAGATAAGGTCACATAGACCTCGTCCAATCACTCGTGGTAAGTCTTCAGCTGACTTCCAAACCTTCATAGACTCGGTCACTCGGTGATCCACAATTTCCTCTTGGATGCTCTAGAGTCTAGACCATGACGCCTAACCGTCTGGAAGATGCATAGTCTTCAAAGGTAACAAGTGTCGGATCCACGCAGGATCAATCTCTTCACTGATGCTCAATCACTTTTGGTTTGTAGTTGTTTGGGTTTGGGTTTTCCTCACATGATGATTTTCACTCAAAGTCCTCGGAGGATGGGATGCTCTCAAATGACAAATGTCAGTTTCTCTCGGAGCAGCCAACTAGCTAGTGGTTGTAGGGGGCGGCTATTTATAGCCTAGGGAGCAGCCCGACATGATAAGACATAAATGCCCTTCAATGATATGACCGTTAGGTGGGTAGATATTTTGGGACAGCTGGCGCATAGCACAGAAACGGTCGGAATTTTGAGTATCAAATTCCTCAGGGCTATCATGTTCCTCACTGTGTAGGCAATCCGCACTGGCGAATTCCTAACTCCTCAGTCAAAACAAATTCCTCAGAGACCAGAAGAACTTCGTCTCTGTCACTTAAGAAATTGACTGAGCTGTATGAGATTTCCAATGGCTTCACTCGAAGGGATTGGTAGGTGTAGGATTTGAGTTGAGCATCACTTGAAAAAATTTCCTTAGTATTTCCTTGGCCCCCTTTAACAGTATGGTGTGTCCTATGACTCAAGAAAGAGAAAATGAAACTGCGAAAACAAAAGTCTTCAGAAAGTCTTCAGAAATCCAAATTCTTCAGTCGAAGAACTTCATTTTTAGGGGTCGACTTTCTCTGTAAATATCAAACTCCTCATAGACTTATAGACCTATGTACACTCACAAACACATCAGTCCCTTAACCTATAAGTCTTCAATACACCAAAATCACTAAGGGGCACTGGATGCACTTATAGATTGCCATGCAACGGATGCACTAGAGCTATAAGTATATGAAAGCTCAAAAAGAAACTAAGTGGGTGTGCATACAACTTGCTTGCTCATGAAGACCTAGGGCATTTGAGGAAGCCCATCGTTGGAATATACAAGCCAAGTTCTATGATGGAAAATTCCCACTAGTATATGAAAGTGAAAACACAGGAGACTCTCTATTATGAAGATCATGGTGCTACTCTGAAGCACAAGTGTGGTAAAAGGATAGTAACATTTCCCCTTGTCTCTTTTACTCTCATTTTTTGGCCTTCTCTTTTTCTGGCTTTTCTATTTTTTTATTTCCTCACATGGGACAATGCTCTAATAATGACGATCATCACACTTTTATTTACTTACAACTCAAGAATTACAACTTGATACTTAGAACAAAATATGACTCTATATGAATGCCTCTAGCGGTGTACCGGGATGTGCAATGAATCAAGAGTGACATGTATGAAAGAATTATGATCGGTGGCTTTGCCACAAATACAATGTCAACTAGATGATCATGCAAAGCAATATGACAATGATGAAGCGTGTCATAATAAACAAAACAGTGGAAAGTTGCTTGGCAATATATCTCGGAATGGCTATGGAAATGCCATAATAGGTAGGTATGGTGGCTGTTTTGAGGAAGGTATATGGTGGGTTTATGATAGCGGCGAAAGTTGCGCGGTACTAGAGAGGCTAGCAATGGTGGAAGGATGAGAGTGCGTATAATCCATGGACTCAACATTAGTCATAAAGAACTCACATACTTATTGCAAAAGTCTATTAGCTATCGAAACAAAGTACTACACGCATGCTCCTAGGGGGGTAGATTGGTAGGAAAAGACCATTGCTCGTCCCCGACCGCCACTAATAAGGAAGACAATCAAAAAAATATCTCATGCTCCAACTTCGTTACATAACGGTTCACCATACGTGCATGCTACGGGACTCACAAACCTTAACACAAGTATTTCTCAAATTCACAACTACTCACTAGCATGCCTCTAATATCACCATCTTCATATCTCAAAACAATCATAAGGAACCAGACTTCTCATAGTATTCAATGCATTTTATATGAAAGTTTTTACTATATCCCTCTTGGATGCCCATCATATTAGGACTAAATTCGTAACCAAAGCAAATTAACATGCTGTTTAAGACTCTCAAAATAATATAAGTGAAACATGAGAGTTCAACAATTTCTTCAAAATAAAACTACCACCATGCTCTAAAAAGATATAAGTGAAGCACTAGAGCAAACGACAAACTACTCCGAAAGATATAAGCGAAGCACAATGAGTAGTTAAATAATTATGCAACTATATGAAGACTCTCGAACATTTAAGAATTTCAGATCTTGGTATTTTATTCAAACAGCAAGCAAAAAATGACATTGCAACTATAGCACATATCATGTGAAGAAGCAAAAACTTAGGTTCAACCAAACTGACCGATCATTATTGAAGAAGAAAGGTTGGATGCCAACCGGGGCATCCCCAAGCTTAGATGCTTGAGACTTCTTGGAATATTAATTAGGTATGCCGTGGGCATCCCCAAGCTTGAGCTTTTGTGTCTCCTTAATTCCTCTCATATCATAGTTTCCTGGAATCTTTAAAACTTCATGCACACAAAACTCAACAAGAACTCATGAGATAAGTTAGTATACATCAACGCAAAACCTTATCATTCTCTACTGTAGAAAATCACTAAAAATATAATTTGACATTGCATACTAAATGCCTCTGCATATTTAACAGTCATATCCTCAAATATAATCATTAAGCAAGCAAACATATGCAAACAATGCAAACATAACAGCAATCTGTCTAAACAGGATAGTCTGTAAAGAATGCAAGAGGAATCATACTTCTTTAACTCCAAAAATTCTGAAAAATTACCACACTGTATATAATTTATTTTTACTCATTGTGTAAAAATTTCCAGATTTTATCATGTTCTTACTATTCATAAATATTCAAAACATAACAGCAAACTTTCTGTTTTTAAAACAGCAACGTATAGACTTGAAAAATAAGCATGGTAAAGGCTATACTTGACCTTTTTTATTGAACTAAAAGATGCAAAACATTACTCTAAATAATAGCAAGAAAATCCTAATAAAACAAAATGACGCGCCAAGCAAAACTCATATCATGTGGTGAATAAAAATATAGCCTCAAGTAAAGTTACTGATAAACGAAGACGAAAGAGGAGATGCCGCCCGGGGCATCCCCAAGCTTAGATGCTTGGTTGTCATTTAATATTACCTTGGGGTGCCTTGGGCATCCCCAAGATTAGGCTCTTGCCACTCCTTATTCTGTAGTCCATCGAATCTTTACCCAAAACTTGAAAACTTCACAACACAAAACTTAACAGAAAACTCGTAAGCTCTATAAGTATAAGAAAGCAAATCACCAGTTAGGTACTATCAAGACAAGATTCATAATTTTTCTCACATGATGCCTACTGTTCCTTATCATTTCTCAAATTTATATTAAGCAATATAAGCCATAGAAACTAGAAAACAAGCAAACTATGCATCGAAAATAGAATCTGTCAAAAACAGGACAGTCTATAGAAATCTGTAGCTCTCGAATACTTATATAACTCCAAAAATTCTTAAAAAATTAGGACAACCTGAGAAATTCGTTCATTAATCTTCTTCAAAAAGAATAAGTATTTTAGCATGCTTTTGTTAAAAATGAGAATTGTTTTCCTGAGTGTAAAAGTTTCTGTTTTTCAGCAAGATCAAATCAACTATCACCATAGATCATCCCAAAGGTCTTACTTGGCACTTTATTGAAACAAAAGCTATAAAACATGATTACTAAATTAGCTTAATCATGTTAACACACAAAAACAGTAGGTAAAGGTGTTGGGTTGTCTCCCAACAAGCGCTTTTCTTTAATGCCTTTTTAGCTAGGCATGACGATTTCAATGATGCTCACATAAAAGATAAGAATTGAAACATAATGGGAGCATCATGAAGCATATGACAAGCACATTTAAGTCTAACCCACTTCCTATGCATAGGGATTTTGTGATCAAACAATTTATGGGAACAAGAATCAACTTGCATAGGAAGGTAAAGCAAGCAACACTTCAAGATTTTCAACATGTAGAGAGGAAACTTGATATTATTGCAATATGTAAAAGCATATGTTCCTCTCTCATAATAATTTTCAGTGGCATCATGAATGAATTCAACAATATAACCATCACATTAAGCATTCTTTTCATGATCTACAAGCATAGAATTTTTATTAGTCTCCACATAAGCAAATTTCTTCTCATGAATAGTAGTGGGAGCAAACTCAACAAAATAACTATCATGTCAGGCATAATCCAATTGAAAGTTAAAATCATGATGACAAGTTTCATGGATATCATTATTATTTATAGCATACATGTCATCACAATAATCATCATAGATATGAGGGATGCTTTTATCATAATAAATTTGCTCATCAAAACTTGGGGGACAAAAAATATCATCTTCATCAAACATAGCATCCCCAAGCTTGTAGCTTTGCATATCATTAGCATCATGGATATTTAAAGAATTCATACTAACAACATTGCAGTCATGCTCATCATCCAAAGATTTAGTGCCAAACATTTTAATGCATTCTTCTTCTAACACTTTGGCACAATTATCGGAATCCTTATTTTCACGACAGATATTAAAAAGATGAAGCATATGAGGCAACCTCAATTCCATTTTTTAGTTTTCTTTTATAGACTAAACTAGTGATAAAACAAGAAACAAAAAGATTCGATTGCAAGATCTAAAGATATACCTTCAAGCACTCACCTCCCCGGCAACGGTGCCAGAAAAGAGCTTGATGTCTACTACACAACCTTCTTCTTGTAGACATTGTTGGGCCTCCAAGTGCAGAGGTTTGTAGGACAGTAGCAAATTTCCCTCAAGTGGATGACCTAAGGTTTATCAATCCGTGGGAGGCATAGGACGAATATGGTCTCTCTCAAACAACCTTGCAACCAAATAACAAAGATTCTCTTGTGTCCCCAACACACCCAATACAATGGTAAATTGTATAGGTGCATTAGTTCGGCGAAGAGATGGTGATACAAGTGCAATATGGATGGTAGATATAGGTTTTTGTAATCTGAAAATATAAAAACAGCTAGGTAACTAATGATAAAAGTTAGCACAAACGGTATTGCAATGCTTCGAAACAAGGGCTAGGGTTCATACTTTCACTAGTGCAAGTTCTCTCAACAAGGATAACATAATTAGATCATATATCCCTCAACATGCAACAAAGAGTCACTCCAAAGTCACTAATAGCGGAGAACAAATGAAGAGTTGTTGTAGGGTACGAAACCACCTCAAAGTTATTCTTTCCGATCAATCCATTGGGCTATTCCTATAAGTGTCACAAACAGCCCTAGAGTTTGTAGTAAAATAACACCTTAAGACACAAATCAACCAAAACCCTAATGTCACCTAGATACTCCAATGTCACCTCAAGTATTCGTGGGTATGATTATATGATATGCATCACACAATCTCAGATTCATCTATTCAACCAACACAAAGAACTTCAAAGAGTGCCCCAAAAGTTTCTATCGGAGAGTCAAGACGAAAATGTGTGCCAACCCCTATGCATAAGTTCACAAGGTCACAGAACTCGCAAGTTGATCACCAAAACATACACCAAGTGGATCACGTGAATATCCCATTGTCATCACAGATAAGCACATGCAAGACATACATCAAGTGTTCTCAAATCCTTAAAGACTCAAACCGATAAGATAACTTCAAAGGGAAAACTCAATTCATCACAAGGAGATAGAGGGGGAGAAACATCATAAGATCCAACTATAATAGCAAAGCTCGCGATACATCAAGATCGTGCCATATCAAGAACACGAGAGAGAGAGAGAGAGAGAGAGAGAGATCAAACACATAGCTACTAGTACATACCCTTAGCCCTGAGGGTGAACTACTCCCTTCTCGTCATGAAGAGCGTCAGGATGATGAAGATGGCCACCGGTGATGGATCCCCCCTCCGATAGGGTGCCAGAACAGGGTCCCGATTGGTTTTTGGTGGCTATAGAGGCTTGCGGTGGCGGAACTCCTGATCTAGGTTAGTTTCTAGAGGTTTGGGGATTTATACGAGAGGTTGGCGTCGAGAACAATGCAAGGGGCCCACGAGAAGTCCACGAGGCACAGGGGCGCGCCCTCCACCCTCGTGGGGCCCACGGGACTCCCCTCCGATAACTTTTTGTTCCAGTATTTTTTATATTTTCCAGAAAAAATCTTAATTGATTTTCAGCGCATTTCGAGAACTTTTATTTCTGCACAAAAACAACACCACGGTAGTTCTGCTGAAATAAGCGTCAGTCCGGGTTATTTCTAACCAAATCATACCAAAATAATGTAAAAATATTATAAACATGGCAAGAATGCATCAAAAATTATAGATACAGTTGTGACGTATCAACTTGTTGGATGATATTCATCATGAGACAGTAATAACCTAGGGTGATACGGCACTAGCTCCAGTTCATCGATATAATGTAGGCATGTATTCCGTAAATAGTCATACGTGCTTTATTAAAAGAACTTGCATGCCATCTTTTCTCCTACCCTCCCGTGGCAGCGGGTACATATTAGAAACTTAGGGATATTAAGGCCTCCTTTTAATAGAGAACCAGAACAAAGCATTAACACATAGTGAATACATGAACTCCTCAAACTACGGTCATCACCGGGAGTGGGGCCCGGTTGTTGTCACTCCGGGGTGCCGGATCATAACCGTAGTAGGTGACTATAACTTGCAAGATCGGATCTAAAACATGGATATAATGATGAATTCATAAACGATTCAGATCTGAAATCATGGCACTCGGGCCCAAAGTGACAAGCATTAAGCATCGCAAAGTCATAGCAACATCAATCTAAGAACATAGTGGATACTAGGGATCAGGCCCTAACAAAACTAACTCGATTACATGATGAATCTCATCCAACTCCTCACCGACCAGCGAGCCTATGAAGGAATTACTCACTCCCGGTGGGGAGCATCATGGAATTGGCGATGGAGAAGGGTGGTGATGACGAAGAACGAAGATCCCCCTCTCCGAAGCCACAAACGGACTCCAGATCTGCCCTCTCGAGGAAGAACAGGGCTTGGCGGTGGCTCCGTCTCGTGGATCATGATAATTCTTTCTCCCTGATTTTTTCTAGAATAATGTGAATTTATAGTATCAGGGGGGTCATCAATAGGGCCACCAGGTGGGTACAACCCACCTGGGCGTGCCAGGAGAGGGGGCGCGCCTTGGTGGGTTGTGCCCACCCAGGGGCCCCTCTCGGGTGGGTCTTGGCTCCAGAAATTCTTATTATTGGTATAAAAAATCCTCAAAAAGTTTCGTTCCATTCCGAGAACTTTTATTTCTGCACAAAAACAACACCATGGTAGTTCTGCTGAAAACAACGTCAGTCCGGGGTAGTTTCATTCAAATCATGCAAATTAGATTCCAAAACAAGAGGAAAAGCGTGAGAAAAAGTAGATACGTTGGAGACGTATCAACTCTCCCAAGCTTAAACCTTTTCTTGTCCTCAAGCAATTCAGTTGATAAACTAAAAGTGAGAAATAAAAAATTTTACGAACTCTTTTGCTCTTGTTTGCATAAATAAGCTTAAACAACACCCAGGTTTTCAGCCAATATTATAACTAACCATGTCAACAATAACTCTTATAGATTATAATGATTCATATCATTGACATAATCTGCTAGTGAGCAATAATAAGATATCTCGAACAGCAACACGTTGTCAAAACAACCATGATATAATATGACAATAATGGTATCTCGCTAGCCCTTTCTGAGACCGCAAAACATAAATGCAGAGCACCTCCGAAGTTCAAGCAGCGACTAAACATTGTAATTCATGGTAGAAAAGATCCAGTCATGATGCACCCAACATTAGCTATACACAATGCATAAATCATGACCGATGTGCTCTACTCAGTTTCTGGCGCTTGTTTATAGAAGGTGATGACACAACATAAAAGTAAATAGAAAGTCCCTTCACAGAGGGAAGTAGTGATTTGCAGAGGTGCCAGAGCTTAGTTTTTAAAATAGAGATAAATGATATTTTGAGACATGCACCCTTCTCATTCACTTCACGACCATCAGTTATCAAGATCTTCCATGCTAAGCACGCTAGTGGAGGTCCCCAAGCAGAAAGTAAAGGTTTTGACTCCATTGGGAGTTTTTGTTTGATTGTGTAAGAGATGAACTCTTTTTGTATTTTGCAGTTTGGGACTGGGCATCCCTATTACCGCCCATTTCCTCGTGCGATGGCGAGTGAATAAACACTCGACCTGAGGATAAAATGCTTAGCACGGAAGATATCGACCACCTCCTATCGTTCCATGAACGATCCAGGCACACAAAACGGATAATTTTTTTAGAAGTTTTTAGAGGTGGCACATGCAAATTTACTTAGGACGGCAGGGTAATACCGTATGTAGGTAGGTATGGTGGGCTCATATGGAATAACTCTGGGTTCAAGGTTTTTGATGTACAAGCATAATTCCCACTTAGTACAGGCGAAGGCTAGTAATTTAAGATTGGGAAGCGGCCAGCTAGAGAGCAACAACGATCATAACCAGGCATTATACATAAGTAATATCAGACACTAGCATGAGTAGGATATTAATACCATGAACATAAAAATTATAGAGGCTATGTTGTTTTTGACTCAACTACATGCATGAACATGTAGCAAGTCAAACCACTTGAACATTCAGAGGAGGATACTGTATCATCATACTACATCACAATAATCTTAACGCTATGTTGATATCCAAGATAAATCATTATTAACTCCTAGCTACTTATGCATGGCATGAGAAACTATAATATCTAATTGTCATTGTAACATGTTTAATCATAATGGGCTAAAGCATGGGCACTAGGTTAACATATTTACAGAGACAAGACAAGTCGAGTTCATACCAGTTTCTCTTTGCCACAGCCAGTTCATCGAATGTCGTCATTATTGCCTTTCACTTGCATGACCGAATGATATGAAAATAATAATAGTGCAAGAGTGCCATGGACTAAGCTGGAATCTGCAAAATATTTTATTCAACAAGAGAAGACAAGGTAAAATGGGCTCTTATTAGTTCAACAATTATTCAAATGAGAGCCAGTCAACATTTTCATCATGGTCTTCTCCTTGATACAACTCGAATAAAAGAAAAGAAATTCAGAGAAACACACTGAAATATTTTTAGAGTTTTTGGTTTTTCTTCAACAAGCACATAATAAGCAAAAACGAGAAAAACTATTTACACGAGAAAGCTCCCAACAAGCAAAAGAAGAACAAGGAAATCTTTTTGGATTTTCTTTCTAGCACTACTAGAAAAAGGGCTATAGATGGGATTGATACTAATGGCGCACCAGACAAGCGGTGCGCCATTAGAGTTGAAACTACTAATGGCGCACCCGGCCCCGGGTGCGCCATTAGTATCAAAAAAAAATTTAACTAGTGCGCCTGTCCAAACATACTAATGGCGCATCCAGACACAGTGCGCCATTACTAGTTGTAACTAGTAATGGCGCACCTGCCGGAAAGTGCGCCACTAATGTTGTTTTTTCATTATATTTTTTATTCCGTTTTTTGCAAAACTACTAATGGCGCACTGTTCCACCGTGCGCCATTACTAGTTTAAACTAGTAATGGCGCACTGTGGGACAGTGCGCCATTAGTATTTTTTTTTTGCAAAACTACTAATGGCGCACCACCAGGAGGTGCGCCATTAGTAACCTGGATTACTAATGGTGCATTTAGAGTTGGTGCGCCATTAGTAAGTGGGCAGCAACAAGATATTTTGGACAGCCTCTCCTACCCACACTCACTTTCTCCCCACTTCATTATCTCCACCTCCTCCTTGTCTCGGGTGCCTCCTCTTTTTCACCTCATTTCCACCATAGATTCATTCAATTTAAGTGGTTAAATTACCTTGTTTTGATAGGTAAGTAAGGGGGGAAGCTATATTTATGTTGTTCTCCCTACAACAATGTGCACATGCACTTTTTATGGCCTAGCTAGATCTATGTATGTTCGTGGTGTTGCATATGTTTGTGGTGTTGCATATGTGTTTGTGTTTGGAGGTGTACCGGTATTTGAAATTCGATAGTTGCCAATATTTTGCCGGAATGTTGATTCATTTCCGTTTCGGCGAGAATTTTGGCATTAAGCATTCTTTTTGGTCCTATTTTTAGGGAAAGTCATGCCAAATTTTTTCTTGGTTCTAAAATATCGTTTTGCTCTACCCCGCAGGCGACCATGGTCCGCATGATGACCGAAGGCATCTTGAATAGGTTTTTGAGGTCCGCGAAGGCCGAGATGCTTCAAAAGAACGAGACGGAGATAAGATGTCCGTGTCGAAGATGCAAGCTGAAGAGCCTTATTGCGGACCCGGAATCCGGGCAGGTGCGGGACCACCTGCTCTTGCGTGGTTTCATGGATGGCTATCGGTGGCAAGGTGATGAAGATGACTACGAAGTCGTCCATGGGGGCCGGGCAAGAAATGAGGAAGGGCAGCAAGACAACCACCGCGGCTCGGGCGAGCGAGAAGACGAAGAATCCCCAGGAGATGATCACAACGGTGATGCTGTACACATTCATCATGTAGAAGATGCAGGACATGATGATGAGGAAGATGTCGGAGCAGTCGACGGGCATGATCATGAAGATGATGATGCCGGCGGAGCAGACGATGCTGGACCATCAATGGGCTGGGTGCAGGACCCTCATATTCAAGAGTTGCTTCTCAAGCAGACGGATAACGCAAGAGCTGCCGCCCGAGAGAAAGCCAAGATGGATCAACTTGAGTTAGACGTGGTTACTCCATTGTATGAAGGATGCAGGCCCGAGGATACCCGCCTGAAAGTAACGCTCATGGCTCTGGAGATGAAGGTAAAACACAAAATGACCGACGCATGCTTCGACGAGAACATGTCATTCTGGCACGAACGTCTTCCCGAGGGGAACAAGTGCCCGACCAGTTTGGAGGAGGCGAAGAAAATCGTGTGTCCTCTGGATTTACCGCACGTGAAATACCATGTGTGCATGAACAATTGCATCATTTATCGGGACGAGCACGCGGAGTCTACCATATGTCCGGTGTGCGGCATCACTCGATACAAGAAGAGGAAGAAAGCTCCTCGAAAAGTGGTGTGGTACTTTCCAATCACTCCTCGTCTGCAGCGGTATTTCGCGGACCCTAAGGTAGCAAAGCTGCTGCGTTGGCACGCGGATAGGGAGGAGAAGAAGCGAGAAGATGACGCAAATGATCCGGAGATAGAGAAAAAAGACAAGATGCTGAGTCACCCTAAGGATGCGAGCCAGTGGCAAGCGTTGAACTTCGAAAACCCAGAATTTGGGAATGATCCAAGGAACATCGTGCTGGGCGCGAGCACCGATGGAGTCAATCCGTTTGGCAGCCAGAGAAGCACACATAGCACCTGGCCTATGTTTGTGTGGATGTACAACCTTCCCCCCTGGTTGTGCATGAAGAGGAAGTACATTCACATGAGTATGCTAATTGAAGGACCGAAACAACCAGGGAACGACATCAATCTGTATCTGGGGCTGCTGAAAGAGGAGCTTGACACGCTGTGGAAAATGCCAGCCAATACGTGGGACGCCGCAGAGAAAGAATATTTCCCTATGAGAGCCGCGCTGCTCACGACGGTGCACGACTATCTCGGTTACGGATATGTCGCGGGGCAGGTGGTCCACGGATTTTTTGGATGCGTCAGGTGCATGGATGACACAACGTATCGCCAGCTAGGTAGAGATCCCGGGTCTTCGAAAACCGTGTTCATGGGACATCGAAGGTGGCTTCGCGATGATGACCCGTGGAGAAAACGCAAGGATATGTTCGATGGTGAAACCGAACCCCGAGGACGCCCGCGTACGAGGAGCGGCGAGGAAATAGACGAGCTGTTGAAAAATTGGAAAGACTGCCCACTGCCGGGAAAGAAGCAAAAGGCGCCAGAGCCGGGAAAGAAGCGAAAGGCGCCAGAGCCGCTGCTGAAGGTATGGAAAACGAGGTCTGTTTTCTGGGACTTGCCGTACTGGAAGATCCACCGTGTGCCTCACAGCCTTGATGTCATGCATATCACGAAGAACGTGTGCGAGAGTCTGCTTGGTACCCTGCTCAACATGCCAGAGAGGACCAAAGATGGGCCGAAAGCAAGGGCAGACTTGAAATCAATGGGCATCAGGCAGGAGCTTCACGCTATATATGATGATGATGATGATGATGATGATGATGATGATGATGATGAGGCGAAGCAGGACACGGAAAGTCGTCACAAAGGCAAAAAGGCCAAGAAGACCGGAAATGACTACCCTCCCGCGTGCTTCACTCTAAGTCAGGAGGAGATCCAGCAGTTTTTCACCTGCCTCGTAGGAGTAAAACTTCCTTACGGTTACGCGGGGAAGATAAGCAGATACCTAGACCCAGCAAAGCTGAAGTTCAGCGGGATGAAGTCTCACGACTGTCACGTGCTGATGACGCAGATACTTCCAGTTGCAATCCGTGGGACCATAGACGCGCACGTCCGTGAAACCCTATTTGGCCTATGCAACTTTTTCGACGTCATCTCTCGGAAGTCTGTTGGCGTGAGGCAACTCAGAAGGCTATAGGAAGAGATCGTGGTGATACTATGCGAGCTTGAGATGTACTTCCCGCCCGCATTCTTCGACGTTATGGTGCATCTGCTGGTCCATATCGTGGACGATATCATCCAACTCGGGCCGACGTTCCTGCACAGCATGATGCCGTTCGAAAGGATGAATGATGTCATCAAAGGATACGTTCGCAACATGTCACGTCCAAAGGGAAGCATAGCCAGGGGCTTTCTGACCGAAGAGTGCATCTCCTACTGCACGAATTATCTAGGCATCGAGAACCCCGTTGGTCTGCCCGTCAATAGGCACCTCGGCAGGCTCGCTGGATGGGGTCACCGTGAGGGTCGTTGCGAAATGCATGTCGACTTCGAGGGTCGACTCGCCGACTTTGAAAGAGCAAACCTAGTCGCGCTACAACACATAGACATGGTCGATCCTTGGGTGGTACAGCACAAAACCTTTATTAAGAAGACGTACAATGACCGAGGCCGACAGAGGACGGACGGAGATATACTCAAAGAGCACAACTCATGTTTCACGCGTTGGTTCAAGCAGAAGCTTCTGTCGTACCCTTTACATGAGGATTCTTCCGCGGAAGAACAACTCATATTCGCCTTGTCACAGGGCACCGAGCACAACCTGATGACCTATGAGGCATACGATATCAACGGCTACACATTCTACACCGAGGCCAAGGACATGAAGAGCGATGGTTATCAGAACTCCGGGGTAACGATGGAATCCTACACCGGTAACGACAAGGACAGATACTACGGAAGGATCAAGGAGATCTGGGAGCTGAGCTACGCTGGAGAGAAGGTCCCGATGTTCCGTGTCAGATGGGCCAAGAGCGTCCTAAAAGAAGACCGGTATTTCACCACCATGGTTATACCCGAAGCCAAATCCAAGACCGCGGGCGCAAACGTCACCGCGAAAAATGAGCCATGGGTACTGGCTTCCCAAGTGGACCAATGCTTCTTCATTACCGACCCGTCAAAGCCCAGTCGTGTTGTCGTGAGGAGAGGCAAAAGGAAGATCATCGGAATGGATGGAGTAGCCAATGAGCAAGACTTC
>NC_041390.1:556377628-556432861 GCF_002162155.2 Triticum dicoccoides | reverse complement strand
GCCACCTCGACCCCGCCCCGACGCCGCTGCCCCGCCACCTCGACGCTGCCCCGCCGCCTCGACGCGACCCCGCCGCCCGGACGCCGCCTCGTCCACACCACCGTCGCCGGAGCACCACCACCACCCGGACCTCGTCCCCGACATCCTCCCCGCGCCCCACTCCCCGGCATCCTTATCCTCTTCGACCGCCTCCTCCACCCCGGCCCGCTCCTCCAAGGTAAGCTACCGCCCCGACCCCTATCCCCTTCCCTCCTCCCATCCCATCTCCCGGCGCACTGATTATAGCTAATCTTAAATCCTCAATATTGTTTGGGTGTCATATAGCGCGAAAATTAAAGTCAGTGCACTCCATTGGTTGGACATACTTGTTGTTTCTGGAACACAAACTAGAGTAGTAGAGTGGTCAACTGCTGTTTCTGCATAATTTGAGGACACTAACAAAATTCTGTTTCCAACCAATACATGGAACACCTTGCTAATTCATATTCTTGTTTCGGTGTACATATGTAGGACACAAACAATTAAGGTGTCTATTTTGATTTAGTGCCTTTGCCTCCACTGCCTTTATCTGGATTGAAGCTTGCTTGTGTTTACTTCTGATTACAAGATCTCCATATTCGGAGATTTCTTTATATATGTTGTAGTATAAATATATTGTTTTGTCATTCTAATATCATCGTTGCTGCACATTCTAGATCATGGAGGAATCGCCCTCTCCAGCAGTGTAATTCTTTTGTGTGTTTTAAGTGGTATTTACAGTGTACTTTTAGTGTAATTACTATGCATTTTCAGTGAAATTTACACTGTAATTGTTAGTGGAATTTACACTGTAAATGTTAGTGGGTTTACAGTGTACTTCTAGTGGATTTTTTCTCTGTATTTGCAAGTGGCATTTTAGTGGAATTACTGTGTATTTCCATGGTTTTTACACTGTAATTATTAGTGTAATTTTGGGCCTTTGTATAGTTGATTCACAGCAGCAGCAACTGTAATTGATCCAAAAACCAGGTCAATTGATGTCAAATTGATTAACTAAATCATCCAGAAACAAGAATGATAAGTCCATATGCTACTGTTGATCCCAAGACCGGAATGACAAGTCCAGGTGTTCCTCAATTGAGGAATTTGATTAACTAAATCATCCAAAAACCAGAATGATAAGGCCACATGCTACTGTTGATCCCAAGTTTGATGCATAACAATTGTTGTATGAGTTCTCCAAATGAACAGGAGTACTCCTCTATTTTGATATGAAATCACCATGATAGATCCACATGCTACTGTTGTCAACATGATAAATAGTTTCAGTTAGTTACCTCTAAAACTATTCCTAATTAACTGAAGAAGAGAAGAGAGGAGGAGTAGTTTATTTCATAGAGTAAACATTAGCACTATTTGACAGTAAAAGGTTTTAGCTAATTTGAATTAACTGAAAGCAGCAGTACATCATTTTTATTGACAGTAAAATGTTCAAAGAAACAGAAATATCAGTACAATAGCTAGATTACACTATCAGTTCACTATCAGTACACTACCAGTACAATATCATTTTTATTTTCCTGCTAATCCAGCCCACGCGGCTGCTGTACTACTTGTCAAGTGATGCTGCTGCTGCTATCTGCGAGTTGCTGCTGCTAGTTGTGATTTTGTCAAGTGATGCTGTTGCTACTTGTGATCTTCTAAAATGACCCCTTTCTCCTGAAACATTGATTAATTTCCGTTTCGGTTGAGAAATGGGGCACTCCAAGGTCAAGAAAATTAGCAAAGGTCATGCCCAATTTTCTTGACCTAGAAGGTGCCCGATTCTCAACCGAAATAAAAATTAATTTGCTTTAGTGGTTGGATTAGTTAAGTATTTTTTTCACACACTCAGACACCCTTGCTTGCCATGTGTGTGAGAGAGATATTGAGAGGAGACAAGAAGAAGGGGGTTAGGAAGATGTTGCCTGCTCATCAAAGCTAACCATCTCCCCCTTTTCACCCCTTTTCCTTTGTCTTTTGTGGGTTGCAAGGAAGCTACTGTCTTAGCTAGCTTAGCTTGTGCACAAATCCCAGTGTTACAATCTAGCAACAACACACTAACAGGTTCTATCCCAAAACACCTAGACAATATCACAAACATCTCTCAATTGTTCCTTGACAATAACCAACTTTTTGGCGACATTCCTCGAGAATTAGGTTATTTGGTCAACTTAGAGATCTTGTTCCTTGACAATAACCAACTTTTTGACCAAACTTTGTTCCTATTTAGAGAGAAACATGGCCAACAACGATGAGGCCGGGGGTTCGGGCGTCAAGGCATTCTAGGAGCTGTCCTAGGAGATGGAGGAACAACCTCACTTATATGAGGACGCCGCCTTCCCCACCGATCCTGAGACCACTGATGGTACCGCCGAGGATGACCCCACTGATGCCACCACTGATGGTGCTGCCGAGGATGCCACCACTGATGATGGCGGCGCACGCACAGATGGCAGCCAACCGAAGAGGCAACGGAAGGACCGGCGCCCGACCGTGCTCTGCACCCTCAAGGAGGAAGTTACTGAAGTGGACTCCAAC
The DNA here is from genome assembly GCF_002162155.2 of Triticum dicoccoides. Classification (NCBI taxonomy): domain Eukaryota; kingdom Viridiplantae; phylum Streptophyta; class Magnoliopsida; order Poales; family Poaceae; genus Triticum; species Triticum dicoccoides. Next base: position 556,430,302 of record NC_041390.1, on the reverse strand, counting down.
GGGAATCCAACGGCGCCCGAACGAATAGTCAAGGGGTACTCGCTTCAGCTCGGGTGCATTCTCCGGAGCACCGTCTCAATCAACACCGAGAACCTCAGGCATCCTGACCGAGGGAATTTGCGCAACCTCCTCTTCACGAAGCTGCACGAACGATACAAGTTCCCCGTTGAATTTGAAAACACAAGCCTCAAAGGGAATAAAGTGAACAATGCTGCCCTCACGAAGATGAGCATGGCCCTGTCTACTTGGAAAAGCAATGTGAAGAGAATGATCGAGAAAGGTGAGAGTTATGAGAAGATCAAGGAGAAAAATCCTTCGATCACCGAAGATGACTACAACGACTTCAAGATCAATTGCTCGAGCACCACAAGCTCCGAATCAAGTAAGTGGGGGAAAGAAATGCGGGAGCTGAACTTAGGGGAACACACACTCGGTCCCGGCGGTTACAGAGTGGCGGAGCCTATATGGGACAAGGAGGAGGCGGACCGTGCCGAGCAAGGCTTACCGCCCCTCTTTGATAAATACGGTGACAAGCAGACCAGGAACTTTGTCAGGGCCCGGTACAAGAAGGACCCGAAAACAAAGGAGCTTACCACGGATCCGAAGACCAGGGCACTTGAGCTTGTTCTGGTAAGGAATACACCCCCGCGTAATTAGCTCCATATGGTTGCATTCTAATTAATGAAGCCAAATTTCTAAATGGTTCACATTCCTTCTGCAGGCGACTGAAAGCAGTAGCGCGGGGTTGACTAAGAGCAACCCTTGGGACACCACTCTAAATAGGGCGTTGAATGTAATGAAGAACAAGGATAAGCTCAGTAAGCCGACGTCAGCTGGTCATGTGGCCGGCAAAGGCTTGTCGACAAAATGGTCGTCATACTATAATACTGGTGGGTGAAAGGAGAAAAAGACCAGCTCAGAAAGCCAGGCGTGCGAGGTTCAAGAACTCAGGGCACAGGTGGCGCAGATTCCGGAGATTGTCCAAGAGCAAGTGCAACAACAACTCGGAGCGACGATCACCGCCATTGTGCCTACCTTGATCCAGGGGATTAGTGCGTGGATTGCGGGCGGCCAACAGGGGCCGCCCCCGATTCCTAGCTTCACGGCCAGCAACTCGCAGAACGCGATGGCAGGGCCATTGGTGTCTCCGGCGGAGGCGGCATTGGTGTCTCCGACGCTGGCACGGGAGCTTAATGCACCCGGGTGTACGTCGGCCGGCACCTCTGCAGCAAGCGGCCCCTCCGTCAACTGCACGCCCGCCGTTGGCGGTGCCTCGACATTAGCCGAGCTCGACGCCATCATCATGGTAACTAATTAAGCCTCTCTCGGCCGAGGACTTCATCTCCTTGCCTTTGACTAGGCATCCCTGACGCCCTACATGTTTTCACAGGGCGCCGCCGACGTTCCGTGCACTCTCCTGCACTTCGTGAACAACGAGTTGGTCGATGTCGCCAAGGGCAAAATCGTTCAACCGGGCAACCCCTTGTTCCACGGTACCCAGATGCCACCCAACTTGTTTAGGGTTCAACTGGTTCGGGTGCTACCAGGCTGCGACGAGTTGTTACCTCCGATTCGACCCGTCGGGGCCGACGATGATGACGTGATGACCCTTAGCGCCTGCCTGAGCTGGCCCCTGCTTTGGCCGAAGAGCCAGATTTGTTTGGGGGCGGGGGACACCACCCCAAAGACAACACCGCCAGTCGTGCCGGCGCCAAGTCGGCCCCATGGCAAGACCGCCGCAACGGTGCTGGACATCCCTATGCCACTGGATCCAAACATGCATATGGCACAGGATCAGAACAACGACGATGACGATACATTTGCCAACGTCGATCAGTACTTTGCCGATCATGGGTACGGTGGCGACTTCATGGGGCCTCCTTCTCAAGAACCCAACCCAACAAAAGACATGCGCGATCTAGCTGGTACCGCGGAGAAGCCAAGTTGCAACAAGCATCGTCTGCAGTTCAGCTCTCAGGAGACGCCTCCAGCTACCGACTTCACCGAGCCTCAGATAGGCGAGGTGCGAAATATGATCAGCCCCAACACACTCAAGAAGGCGGTCTGTGAGCAGAACTCGGTCCCATTACAGGAGAAGAAGAAGGCACGCAAAAGAAAGACTAACAAGGGTGCGGGCCAGCCGACACCGAGTACGATCCGTGCTCAGGCTGGGCCACCTTCACCTGAGGATATCTCGAGGAGGGTGCATGTGGCGGGTAGGCCGATGCTACCGAGAAATATGCTCGATGCTGCAACCGGTGCTATGCGGAGTCTGCATGACAGTGTTCTTTCTTTGGAGAAGCGGCGTCTCAGAGAGAAGGATGTGGCATACCCGGTTTTCGCGGCCAAGGTGCCAGAGGGCAAGGGCTTTGTGGATAACTCCATCGGGGGTACGATCATCCTGCGGTTTGATGACATCCACGCTATGTTGAACCTTCATCCGCTGCACTACACCTTCGTTCGGCTATTTTCGCTGAGTATGGAGATGCGGATCATTCGCGACAAGACCCCGGACATCGTGATAGTCGACCCCTTCTACATGCGTGCCAAGATCTTGGGCAGCACTGGGGACTGGCAAGTCGCGAGTTCTTACCTCGAAGGCGTCATTCTGGCAAACCAAGATAAGGATAACTTCCTCGTGCCTTACTTTCCCGAGTAAGTCCTCCCCTCAACCGCCCCGTAACATATGAATTCTTAGATTTTGATCGTTTTTCTTTTAACATTCCGTGTTTTCTGCAGTGACACACGTTGCACGCTCATCCTCCTAAGCCCCAAATATTCCATGGCCACGTATTTCGACCCGGACCGTCAGTCGAACGTAGACTACACAAATGTCAAGAAGGTTCTTGATGATGTTCTCCCCGGGTACGTCAAATCTGGAGGCACCTTCACCAGGCCTATTCGTAAGTATGGCAAGCACGTGTTCTCCCACAATACGACGTTCTGCTGCGTCAAGCAGCCGCCTGGCGGTCAGAAGGGTGCCTACTACGCCATCCATCACATGCGGGCGATCGTACGGGACCATCATCAACTTCTGCTACCGAGTAGACTCAAAGATTGGGCCGCGAGCGTGTCGGCAATCCAGGACGCGGACATCAGACAAGAATTCTTTCGCATCCAGTCGGAGTTTGCGGAAATCATCCATCAAGATGTCCTTCGTACCGTGGGGCAGTTCTACCTCAGAAATCAACCGTCCAACAGTGACATCGACATAATCCTACAAATGCAGGCTGACAACGCCCGTTCTTTCATGACTCCCACGATAGACAGCGGCTTCATCCACGCTCCGGTCCCTTGAGTCTCATGTTGTAATTAAACTTTAATGAACTTGTAGTATGTCTCTTTGGTTTCGAGAGTCGTTCAACTTAAGATGTAATCGATGCTATTAATGTCTTGCTTTTCTCTTCCGATCGTTCTGTTGCATACTTATATATTGCTTATGTATTGTCTGTGAATTGGTACTAACGTTTCATTTGGCTACTGCATAGCGATGTCGTGGTATGTCGTGTACAAGGGTAAGGTTCCCAGAGTCTACGACGACTGGGAGGAGTGTCGGAGACAGGTTCACCGATTCAGCGATAACAGTTACAAAGGGTACGCCACTAGGGCCGAGGCCAAATCTAGATACGCCCTCTATCTAGCGGGAGAGGGGAGGGAGCGTTGGAGGAACCGGATGAAGACGAGTTTCATCGTGATGATGCTCATCGTGATGACCGGAGCTCTCTTCTATGTGATGGTAGTTTAGATGATCGATATCGACTTGTAATGTGAAGACAAACTCGCGGTCTCGAGACTTGTAATATAATGTTCTATCTTTGTTCAGTCTTTTCAATTCGGAGACTAATATGATGACTTGTATTCGGAGACTAAAATGATGAATTGTATTCAGAGACTAATCTTCTATTGTATACGATGAATCTGTTGTTGATGTGTGCTGTCTATATTTTGTCCAATTATACATTTTGTAACCTGTGCAAAAAAAGAAAAAAAAAACCTAATATTCATACTAATGGCGCACTATGATGTGTATGCCAAAGGATACTAATGGCGCATCATTAAAGAGTGTGCCATTAGTATGCCGAAGTTACTAATGGCGCATCTTGCTGTCGTGCGCCATTAGTATGCCAAAGCACCTGGGTATACATGGCCCCCTGGGAGGCATACTAATGGCGCACTGTTGTATATACTAATGGCACATCTGGGGTGCGCCATTATTATACCAGATACTAATGGCGCACCTGTGGTGCGCCATTAGTATAATATACTAATGGCGTGCTACTAATGGCGCACCACTAATGCGCCATTAATGTCCAAATTAGGTGCGCCATTAGTAGGCCTTTTCCTAGTAGTGTAGTGCTACTACTAAGCATGCATAGAAAGTAAATTAACTACAACTAATTTTTTTGGTTTTTCTAAAGTTTTTCAAACACACAAGAAGAAAGCAAGAAAATAAATCTAAGCATGGATGATACAATGAAAAAGTGTAAACACCGACAAATAGAATGATATGTGAACATGAATATAATGTCGGTGAGAGGCACGTACTCCCCCAAGCTTAGGCTTTTGGCCTAACTTGGTAGTAAATCAGTAGCCTAGAGGGTAGTATGGATCCTGAGGACCAGGCATCCACTCATCCCACTACTGAGGAGCGGGCATCCACTGATCCCACCGTGGAGGTGCATGTGTAGCCTCTGCAGCAGCGTGAGCATTCTAGTAGGCGAGGATGTCTACAGGCATAATCCGGTATCCGTCCCTGGCAACAGAATCAAACAAAGCAGGTGCGGGCAAGGGGATAACATCACAAGTGTCAACATTATAGACCAAGTTATAAGGAATGGCAATGTCAGGACGATCATGTGTAAGAAAGTGATGGTGATCTATGGTTGCACGGTCTAGGTAAACTGTGGTAAGAGGGAAATCATGAGGGCGTATCTCAACCTCGAAGTGAGCCGCCAAATGAGTAGCATAAATACCACCATGTATTTTACCCTGAGATTTATTAAGGTGTAGGCAACGAGCCATGATAGCTCCCAAGGTATACTTGTTGTCACCCTCAATGGCACGACATAAAACAGCAAGGTCTAGTGAACTAAGTGCACCCACCTTATCCCTAGAAAGCAAGCATTTGGTAATGAAATATGCAAAGTAACGAACAGCAGGAAAATGTAAACCACCGGCAGTGATGGCTGACACTCTCCTCTCATCACCCACTGTCAAAGTGCAACAAAAATCCTAAAACTCAGTCGGCCTTGGCTCGGCCAAGCTCCCGTCAGAAGGGATCAAACATATGCCACAAAACTCAGTAAGTGGTATCTGATGATTTTCAGCATATAAATCAAAGCTCACTTCAGGAGGATTATTTCTAGGCAAGAAAGTAAAGCTTTGAACAGACATATTTGTGAGGATTTGGTGCTGGTCACACTCATCTGTGGTGAATTCGATGAGACTGGCATCGGCAATGAATTGCATGAACTCCTCATGAATTCCAGCTTCTTGCAGGAACGGGATGTGCGGCCATTCGCACGGCCGTACCTCTGCCAACCTCCGAGGTGGAGATCATTGTCAGAAGACTCCCTAATAACACCCTTGGAGTTCTTCCTTGAGCCCATATTTCCTGAAGATATTCATGTCCGCGTACAATTTTTCCAATGAATAAAAATCTGAATTTTTGGTTCACAAAATTTTTCTAACAAAACTTCATAAAACTAGTAGCAACTACTCATAGGGATACATAGAGGCCATAGCAAGCATTCAAACTACTTAGAACACTAAGAATTCAACATGCAAGCACATCTACAGCAGCACCAAGAGTAGCTAATTATTCAAAGTATAAACCACTAAAACAAAAACTAATTGGACAAATGGTGGAGTCACATACCAAGCAACAATCTCCCGTAACAGTTTCGGGAATGGAGCTTCGAGCAAAGAGATCAAAATTGGCAGCAAAATGAGCAAGAACACGGGAGAGAGAGCAAGAGTGATTTTTTTCTGGAGGTAGGTGACAATGTGGGCTAAAGAGATAAGTGAGGGGGCCCATGTGGGGACCATAAGCCCCCAGGGCGCGCCAGGGGGTGCTGGCGCGCCTAGGTGGGTTGTGCCCACCTGGTGCACCGCTCTCTGGTTATGTTTGCACCAAATATTCTTAAATATTCAGGAAAAAATCATATAAAATTTTCAGGGCATTTTGAGAACTTTATTTTTGGGTCATTTTTTATTGCACGGGAAATTCAGAAAACAGACAAAACATGGCATTTTATTTTATTTAACTAATAAAAACAAAGAATAGAAAGTAGGGACAGAAAGTAGTGCTTACTAAATTCATCAACTTCATACCGTTCAAAAATGATTCATTAATAAGGTTGATCAAGTCTTATTAACAACCACTTTCAATTAGCATGAAACCGAAGAACTTTCGTAAATCGCTAAGTTACCTCAATGGGGATATGTGTTTCCCCAACAATAAGTATTTCATATTTCTTTTTGACAGTAGGTCGAGGTATTTGAAAACTTCCAATAGTGATTATCGGAGATTTTTCAATAATATTAATACCATTCACTTGGAATTGTTTCTTCGGAAAGTGCACCGTATGCTAATTACCATTGATATGAAGTGACCTTGATTTTATTGCAATCAATAACAACCCCTGCAGTATTCAAGAAGGGTATACCAAGGATAATCGACATGTTGTCATCCTCGGGCATCTCAAGTATAACAAAGTCAGTCAAAATAGTAACATTAGCAACAACAACGGGCACATCCTCACAGATACTGATAGGTATGGCAGTTGATTTGCCAGCCATTTGCAAAGAAATTTCAATAGGTGTGAGTTTATTCAAGTCAAGTCTTTTATATAAAGAGAAAGACATAACACTAACACCAGCTCCTAAATCACCCAAAGCAGTTTTCACATAATTCTTTTTCATAGAGCAAGGTATAGTTGGTATTCCCGGATCTCCAAGTTTTTTAGGTACTCCATCTTTAAAAGTGTAATTAGCAAGCATAGTGGAGATTTCAGCTTCCGGTATTTTTCTTTTATTTGTGATGATGTCTTTCATATACTTTGCATAAGGAGGCATTTTCAGGATATCAGTCAAGCGAGTACGCAAAAAGACTAGCCTCGGCATTTCATCAAAGCGTTCAAATTCTTCATCATCATTCTTTTTAGTTGACTTGGGTGGAAAAGGAATAGGTTTTTGAACCCACGGTTCTCTTTCTTTACCGTGTTTTCTAACAACAAAGTCTCTTTTGTCATATCTTTTATTTTTAGGTTGTGGGTTATCAAGATCAACAGGTGGTTCTATCTCAACATCATTATCTGGTTCCTTGTCATTGGTTGGTTGAGAGTCTTCATGAACCTCATCATTATCTTTTTCATTATAATTAGGTGAGTGTTCATTACCAGATTGAGTTTCAGCATCTGAGATAGAAACTTCATTTTCATTATCAGGAGGTTTCTCTATTTCAGGTTCACTAGAAGTGTGCAAAGTCCTATCATTTTTATTTTTCTTTTTCTTTCTAGAAGGACTAGGTGCACTAGTGTTATCTCTTTGTGAATCTTGTTCAATTCTTTTAGGGTGTCCCTCGGGATAAAGTGGTTCCTGAGTCATTTTACCTCCTCTAGTTGCAACTCTAACAACAAAGTCATACATATTACGATTCATTTCATCAAGCAATTCTCTTTGAGATTTAGCAACTTGTTCTAGTTGGGTTTGAACCATAGAAGCATGTTTTCAAACACCTCTAACATCATTTGATATTCTAAATAAGAAGTCACTCAAGCGAGCAATCATATCAGAGTTATATTTCAATTGTTTCATAACATTTGCATTGAAGTGATCTTGTTTCCTAATATAGTTTTCAAACTCATAAAGGCACTGACTAGGATGCATATTGTGAGGATTATCATTTTCATTAAACTTCATAAGAGAATTTACCTCTACCACTTTAGGCATTGGTGGTGTATTAAGCCCATGTATTTCTTCAATAGGAGGTAAATTTTTAACATCCTCAGCTTTAATACCTTTTTCCTTCATAGATTTCTTTGCCTCTTGCATATCTTCAGGACTGAGATATAATATACCCCTCTTCTTCAAAGTGGGTTTAGGAAGTGGTTCAGGAATAGTCCAATCATCGTAATTTTTCAATATGTAATTCAATAATTCTTCATCTTGAGCAATAGTTCGTTCCCTGAAAACACAACTAGCACAACTATCTAGGAAGTCCCTAGAAGCATCGGTTAGTCAATTATAGAAGATATCAAGTATTTCATTTTTCTTAAGAGGATGATCAAGCAAAGCATTAAGCAACTGGGAAAGCCTCCCCCAAGCTTGTGGGAGACTCTCTTCTTTAGTTTGCACAAAGTTCAATATTTCCTGTAAGGCAACTTGTTTCATATGAGCAGGAAAATATTTTTCAGAGAAGTAATAAACCATATCCTGGGGACTACACACACAACTAGGAGCAAGAGTATTGTACCAAGATTTAGCACCACCCTTTAATGAGAAAGGAAATAATTTGAGAATGAAGTAATAGCGAGTTTTCTCATAATGAGTAAAAAGGGTGTCTATATCATTCAACTTAGTAAGATGTGCCACAACAGTTTCAGTTTCATAACCATGGAAAGGATCAGATTCAACCAGATTAATTAGCTCTGGGTCAACAGAGAATTCATAATCCTTATCATCAATAAAGATAGGTGAAGTAGCAAACTTAGGATCACATTTCATTCTAGCATTCAAAGATTTTTCTTTATATTTTTGTAGTAATTTCTCTAGATCATCTCTATCATTACAAGCAAGAATATCTCTAGTTGCTTCTTCACTCATAACACAACCTTCCGGTATTTTAGGCAATTCATATCTAGGAAGGCTAGTTCTAGCAGGTCTTTTAGGAGTTTCAGTTTCAAGCTCATCATCAGATTCAACAACATCATGTTGTATAACTCTAGCAATTTGTTTATCAAGAAATTCACCAAGTGGCACATCATCATTATCAAGCAAGGTACTAGCATCATCATAAGCATCATTCATAGTAGAAGTAGCATCATCAATAACTTGCAACATATCAGAATTGATAGCATGTGGTGGTGTTGCAAGTTTACTCATAACAGAAGGTGAATCTAAAGCAGAACTGGATGGCAGTTCCTTACCTTCCCTAGTCTTAGAGGGATAAATCTTAGTCTTTGGATCCTTTAGATTCTTCATAGTGATAATATGATGATAATCCCAAGTGACTCAAAAAATATAGCTATGCTCCCCGGCAACGGCACCAGAAAAAGGTCTTGATAACCCACAAGTATAGGGGTTCGCAACAGTTTATGAGGGTAGAGTATTCAACCCAAATTTATAGATTCGGCACAAGGGGAGCCAAAGAATATTTGAAGGTATTAGCAATTGAGTTGTCAATTCAACCACACTTGGAGATTAATTATCTGCAGCAAAGTGATCAGTAGCAAAGTAGTTTGATAGTTTTGATAGTAGTGACAGTAGCAACGGTAACAGTAACAGTGATAGTAGTAGTTTGTAACAAGTGTAATAGTGATGATAGCAGTAGTAACTTAGCAGAAACAATAAGGATAAATTCGTAGGCATTGGATCGGTGACTTGTTGGATGATATTCATCATGAGACAGTTATAACCTATGGTGATACGGCACTAGCTCCAGTTCATCGATATAATGTAGGCATGTATTCCGTAAATAGTCATACGTACATTATTAAAAGAACTTGCATGGCATCTTTTGTCCTACCCTCCCGTGGCAGTGGGGTCCATATTGGAAACTAAGGGATATTAAGGCCTCCTTTTAATAGAGAACCAGAACAAAGCATTAACACATAGTGAATACATGAACTCCTCAAACTACGGTCATCACCGGGAGTGGACCCGGTTGTTGTCACTCCGGGGTGCCGGATCATAACCTTAGTAGGTGACTATAACTTGCAAGATCGGATCTAAAACATGGATATAAGGATGAATTCATAAACGATTCAGATCTGAAATCATGGCACCCGGGCCCAAAGTGACAAGCATTAAGAATGTCAAAGTCATAGCAACATCAATCTAAGAACATAGTGGATACTAGGGATCAGGCCCTAACAAAACTAACTCGATTACATGATGAATCTCATCCAACTCCTCACCGACCAGCGAGCCTACGAAGGAATTACTCACTCCCGGTGGGGAGCATCATGGAATTAGCAATGGAGAAGGGTTGGTGATGACGAAGAACGAAGATCCCCCTCTCCGGAGCCACAAACGGACTCCAGATCTGCCCTCCTGAGGAAGAACGGGGCTTGGCGGCGGCTCCGTCTCGTGGATCATGATAATTCTTTCTCCCTGATTTTTTCTAGAATAATGTGAATTTATAGTATCAGGGGGGTCATCAGCAGGGCCACCAGGTGGGTACAACCCACCTGGGCGCGCCAGGAGAGGGGGCGTGCCTTGGTGGGTTGTGGCCACCCAGGGGCCCCTCTCCGGTGGGTCTTGGCTCCAGAAATTCTTATTATTGGTATAAAAAATCCTCAAAAATTTTCGTTCCATTCCGAGAACTTTTATTTCTACACAAAAACAACACCATGGTAGTTCTGCTGAAAACAACGTTAGTCTGGGGTAGTTTCATTCAAATCATGCAAATTAGATTCCAAAACAAGAGGAAAAGTGTGAGAAAAAGTAGATACGTTGGAGACGTATCACTAATGACTTATTGGAAATAATACATACCGATGTATGCGGTCCGATGAGTGTTGAGGCACGCGGTGGGTATCATTATTTTCTGACCTTCATAGATGATTTGAGCAGATATGGGTATATCTACTTAATGAAACACAAGTCTGAAACATTTGAAAAGTTCAAAGAATTTCAAAGTGAAGTGGAGAATCATCGTCACAAGAAAATAAAGTTTCTATGATCTGATCGCGGAGGTGAATATTTGAGTTACGAGTTTGGCCTTCATTTAAAACAATGTGGAATAGTTTCACAACTCACGCCACATGGAATATCACAACGTAATGGTGTGTCCGAACGTCGTAACCATACATTATTAGATATGGTGCGATCTATGATGTCTCTTACCGATTTACCACTGTCGTTTTGGGGTTATGCATTAGAGACAACTGCATTCACGTTAAATAGGGCACCATCTAAATTCGTTGAGATGACACCATATGAACTGTGGTTTGGCAAGAAACCTAAGCTATCGTTTCTTAAAGTTTGGGTTGCGACATTTATGTTAAAAGGCTTCAGCCTGATAAGCTCGAACCCAAATCGGAGAAGTGCGTCTTCATAGGATACCCTAAGGAAACAATTGGGTACACCTTCTACCACAGATCCGAAGCAAGATCTTTGTTGCCAAGAATGGAAACTTTCTAGAGAAGGAGTTTCTCTCGAAAGAAGTGAGTGGGAGGAAAGTAGAACTTGATGAGGTTATTGTACCTTCTCTCGAATTGGAAAGTAGCCCATCAGACAAATTCGTTCCCGTGATGCCTAGACCAACTAGAGAGGAGGCTAATGATGATGATCATGAAACTTCAGATCAATTTACTACTAGACCTCATAGGTCGAACAGAGCACGTTCTGCACCAGAGTGGTACGGTAATCCTGATCTGGAAGTCATGTTACTAGACCATGACGAACCTACAAACTATGAAGAAGCTATGATGAGCCCAAATTCCGATAAATGGCTTGAGACCATGAAATCTGAGATAGGATCCATGTATGAGAATAAAGTGTGGACTTTGGTGGACTTGCCCGATGATCGGCGAGCCATAGAGAATAAATGGATCTTCAAGAAGAAGACTGACGCTGATGGTAATGGTAATGTCTACAAAGCTTGACTTGTCGCAGAAGGTTTTTGACAAGTTCAAGGAGTTGACTATGATGAGACTTTCTCACCCGTAGCGATGTCCGAATCATGTTAGCAATTGCCGCATTTTATGATTATTAAATCTGGCAAATGGACGTCAAAACTGCATTCCTTAATGGATTTCTTAAAGAAGAGATGTATATGGTGCAACCAGAAGGTTTTTTCGATCCTAAAGGTGATAACAAAGTGTGCAAGCTCCAACGATCCATCTCTGGACTAGTGCAAGCATCTCGGAGTTGGAATATACGCTTTGATGAGGTGATCAAAGCATATGGTTTTATACAGACTTTTAGAGAAGCATGTATTTACAAGAACGTGAGTGGGAGAGCTCTGTAGCATTTCTAATATTATATGTGGATGACATATTGTTGATTGGAAATGATGTAGAATTCCTAGATAGCATAAAACGATACTTGAATGAAATTTTTCAATGAAAGACCTCGGTGAAGCTGCTTGTATATTGGGCATCAAGATCTATAGAGATAGATCAAGACGCTTAATAGGACTTTCACAAAGCGCATACCTTGATAAAGTTTTGAAGAAGTTCAAAATGGATCAGTCAAAGAAAGGGTTCTTGCCTGTGTTACAAGGTGTGAAGTTGAGTCGGACTCAATCTCCGACCACTACAGAAGATAGAGAGAAAATGAAAGTCATTCCCTATACCTCAGCCATAGGTTCTATCATGTATGCTATGCAGTGTACCATACCTGATGTGTGTCTTGCTATAAGTTTGGCAGGGAGGTACCAAAGTGATCTAGGAGTGGATCACTGGACAACGGTCAAGAACATCCTGAAGTACCTAAAAAGGACTAAGGATATGTTTCTCGTTTATGAAGGTGACAAAGAGCTCATCATAAATGGTTACATCGATGCTAGCTTTGACACTGATCCGGATGACTCTAAGTCACAAAACGGAAACGTAATTATATTGAATGATGGAGTTGTCAGTTGGTGCAGTTCCAAGCAGAGCGTCGTGACAGGATCTACGTGTGAAGCGGAGTACATAGCTGCTTCGAAAGCAGCAAATGAAGGAGTCTGGATGAAGGAGTTCATATTCGATCTAGGTGTAACACCTAGTGCATCGAGTCCAATGAAAATCTTTTGTGAAAATACTGGAGCAATTGCCTTAGCGAAGGAATCCAGATTTCACAAAAGAACCAAACACATCAAGAGACACTTCAACTTCATCCGTGATCAAGTCAAGGAGGGAGACATGGGGATTTACAAAATACATACGGATCTGAATGTAGCAGATCCATTAACTAAGCCTCTTCCACGAGAAAAATATGATCAACACCAAGACTCCATGGGTGTTAGAATCATTACAATGTAATCCAGATTATTGACTCTAGTGCAAGTGGGAGACTGAAGGAAATATGGCCTAGAGGCAATAATAAAGTTGTTATTTTATATTTCCTTATTCATGATAAATGTTTATTATTCATGCTAGAATTGTATTGATCAGAAACCTAAATACATGTGTGAATAGACAGACAAACATTGTGTCCCTAGTAAGCCTCTATTTGACTAGCTCGTTGATCAAAGATGGTTAAGGTTTCCTAACCATGGACATGAGTTGTCATTTGATAACGGGATCACATCATTAGGAGAATGATGTGATGGACAAGACCCATTCGTTAGCTTAGCATATTGATCGTTCAGTTTTATCACTATTGCTTTCTTCATGTCAAATATATATTCCTTCGACTATGAGATTATGCAACTCCAGGATACCGGAGGAATACCTTGTGTGCTATCAAATATCACAACGTAATTGGGTGATTATAAAGATGCTCTACAGGTATCTCCTAAGGTGTCTGTTGGGTTGGCATAGATCGAGATTAGGATTTGTCACTCCGAGTATCGGAGAGGTATCTCTGGGCCCTCTCGGTAATGCACATCATAAGAAACCTTGCAAGAAAAGTTACTAATGAGTTAGTTGCAGGATGATGTATCACGGAACGAATAAAGAGACTTGTCGGTAACGAGATTGAACTAGGCATGTAGATACCGGAGATCGAATCTCGAGCAAGTAACATACCGATAAACAAAGGGAATAACATATGTTGTCATAACGGTTTGGCCGATAAAGATCTTCGTAGAATATGTAGGAGCCAATATGAGCATCCAAGTTCTGCTATTGGTTATTGATCGGGGAGATGTCTCGGTCATGTCAACATAGTTCTCGAACTCGTAGGGTCCGCACGCTTAACGTTCGATGACGATATTGTATTATATGAGTTATGTGTTTTGGTGACTGAATGTTGGTCGGAGTCCCGGATGAGATCATGTACATGACGAGGAGTCTCGAAATGGTTGAGAGGTAAAGATTAATATATAGGATGATAGTATTCGGACACCGGAAGTGTTCCGGAGTATATCGGGTATTTATCGGAGTACCGGAGGGGTTATCGAAACCCCCGGGGGAGGTATATGGGCCATATGGGCGATAAGAGGGGAGCACACCAGCCCAAAAGGGGTGGCGCCCCCCCTCTTGGAATGTGTCCGAATTGGAGAAGGAAAAGGGGGGTTCGCCCCCTTCCGTTCTCTCTTCCCCCTTCCTTTCTTCTCTGGTGGAAAAAGGAAAGGGGGGGCACTTGGGGAAGCCCCAAGTAGGATTTAGGTCCTACTTAGGGCTCCCCCTGGCTGCCTCTCCTTCCCTCCCACCTATATATATGTGGGGAGGGGGCGCCTAGAACATAGAACATCAATTTTTAGCCGTGCGCGGCGCCCCCCTCCCACAGTTTACACCCCCAGTCATATTCTCGCGGTGCGAGGATCACATCACCATCACCGTCATCACGTTGTCGTGCTGACGAAACTCATCGACTACCTGGACACCTTGCTAGATCAAGAAGGCGAGGGACATCACCGAGCTGAACGTGTGCAGAACTCAGAGGTGCCATACGTTCGGTACTCGATCGGTGGAGCGCGAAGAAAGTTCGACTACATCAACCGTGCTGTGAAACGCTTCCGCTTACGGTCTACGAGGGTACGTAGACACACTCTCCCTCTCGTTGCTATGCATCTCCATTGATAGATCATTGCGTGTGCATAATGTTTTTGTTCTCCATGCACGTTTCCCAACATTTTTAACAGTGACATCTGCCTCGAAGTGAGCAAACTCCCGAGCCAACGGACGACAGCAACAATGCTGAGTAGTTACTATCAAAGCCAAGCTTGTAGATTGACGGAGCCCTTAAACTGATCACTGATGGCAGCAATTGCGCGCTCGATCTGCTACTGGACTCATTTTTTGAGGCGCGCCCTACCAAATCTCCCATGTCCTCTCACGATCTTTAGAGTACTTCTGTTGGCATGAGTAATCTTACTTGATCCATGTATTTTCATCTTGCCCTCCTTTTTGCAAGATCAAAGTTCCACTTATTGTAAAAAAGCTTCCATTTTTCTAAAAAATAGTCCAAAACATGCTCTACCCCCATCTCAAACAGGGAGGCAAAATTTGAGAGGAGGCAAGTACAAGAGCTAACTTTGTGGACTTGGGAGAAGGCGGCAATCACATCAAAGATCCAAGCATCGTGCCGAGGGCCATGGATGATTGTATATAGGGGGGCGGTAGGCGAAGGAAGATGTCGGTGAAAGAGATGAGGCAAAACAAGAGGATGAGAGCATATCAAAAGGATTATGTGAGTGATAAGAGATAGCAACAAATTCAGGTAGAGGAAAGCGAGACGTTCAAGATAAACAATGATAGTGTGAGAGATGTTTGATGTTGATGCTCTTGTTTTTTTGGTCGGGACGCTCTTTTTATTGATGTTGTTATTACTAACATTGTTGAAGGTTCTACACCACAAGCAAATGAGTTGGCACCTAACTGAAGTCCGCCTTCATCCAGAACATCACCGCGATTACGTGCCTAGACACCAACCAATTCGTCATGATAGAGAAGCCAAAAATTTCAGGTATTCAAAGATATTTTTTTATAAACTCCTATCTATAACCCAACTACACTTTGTGAGAGGTTCACAATTAGTCCATATTCTTTGATCACTTTTTTCTATTACCCTTTTGTCCAATGCACATTCTTCTTCCCATGCACATTTAGGTCATTGCCCTTATTTTTGTTTCAGGTAATGCAAGTTTTACACGACCACTGTTATCATTTATTCACTAGCCTTCCTATTTGTACACCACCTATATCTCAAAATGATATCACGCCCTCACGTGTTAGAGGCAATCTACCGATGCTATACGCCAATCATTTGTTTGTTATAGCTCGCGTGATCGGGGTAGCAAGTCATAACTAAATACATGGGTAGGGCATTTGGTGGCGAGGAAAATGACATGGGCCCGTGTCTTATTCGAGCTCGCTTGTTGTGCGTTTGGTTGTCTCGCACAGAAACAAAAGGGGGATAATGCTTCACAACTAGCATTGTTGATGGCATCCGTCGGCGTGGAGGGGACGAAAGGAAACCAAGTGGACGATGGAGATCGATGGTATACTTATGATTTTAGAGACTGCCATTGTGCACCCCATCACATCAATACAACACCAGTAGAGTAGGGTTTCACCTCCAGAGAGGGGCCTTGAACCAGGGTAATTGTCTCCTATTTTTTGTTTGGGCTTTTCGGCTAGTCGCGGAACCCTGCCGAGGCTTCTACCCGATTTCACACTAACAATGCTCGGAAACGTGTTGAACATTTCAGAAAGCAAGCATGTTGCTCAATAAAAAATATCTAATCTAATCCCTTTGACACAACAAACCCGTTTCTTGGTTCTGTTCCACCAAATTCCAATTAGTTTGGATGTATTTTTTCAACCAAACCCAAGTACACACTGTATCAATGAAGAATAAAAGATGAGAGATGATTTGTAGAGTCCATGTCCCTGGACCCTACGATGCAAATTATACCCAATCTAGATCTATATGCCATTTTAGCTTATCGTGCTTTTAATCCTACCACAAACGTATACAAAGACCGGCACAAAGAAAAAACATTATATCTACTTAAAAATAAAATAAAACAAAATTCGATCTTTACATTATATGTTTGTGTCTTTATACATGTGCAAAATTGCATCAAGAAACAACATACTTCATGAACTATGAGGAAAAAAAAGAACCAATGCTCTCAAAAAGAGAATTTTGGATATTACACACTATAGACTCTGATTTTTGTTCTCACACAAACCGACTCGTATCCCATACGAATAAACAACATATAGCCATCCCATGGTTAAACTGAACCATGATCTCATGAAGGTTGAGAATACACCATAAGGGAATCATCAAGTCATATTATTCATTCATGTAGGTCCTATATGCCATTATAATATTAATTACCGTGATTACTCAATTTATACGTTGATATTTAATGCATGCTTTCGAATATATATCATGATGAATAGTTAATGTCTACCATTCATACATTGTTATTTAATCATTTGCTTTGGAATGACATGATGAATAATTAATGCCTACCAGTAATAAGACTCATGCCATCTAGTATCGCTTAAAGAGCATTAAGTACTACTCTCTCCATCCCATGATAGAGGGCATTGGTTTTTATGAAAATCAATCTTCACAATTTTTGACGAAGTTTATATAGGAAATTATTTACATCCATGATACCAAATATCTATCTTATGAACATTTACTTTATGATGAATCTAATGCTATCCATTGGGTATTCTAGATATTGATGATTTTTTCTATATTATTGGTCAAAGGTCGTAAAGTTTGACTTAGAAAAATCTTATACAAATTATATTTTAGGACTGGGGGAGTGTGATATTAGATTAATAAATTTGTCTATATCCAGTATCGGGATGGCACTATCTTTACCTATAAACCTGGCCATAGTTTATAAAGTTTGACTCAGAACAAAACTAACATGCTCAACATTTGAAAGAGGGGTAAGCATGTTTTGATAGTGCACATGTCCATAATAATCAATAGCAAACAATTCAATTGATATAGTTGTGGTTGATTTAACTGCCTTAATTTTTAAGGTTAACATGGATGCTGTTGATTCGACTGCATTTTTAGAAGTTCAAGGAAGTGCTTGCTTCAGCCCCCCAAAAGTTTGGGGTTGGTTTTGCAGTTACTTGGTACTAGATAATCTTGGACTTCACACTGAAGTGAGCAAGCACTTTTCAACAGTAAACTTGGAAGTCTGTCAGCTTCCTGACAGTATGCCATCCGCCTCGAAGTGAGCCAACGGACGACAGCGACGGCGCTGAGCAGTTACTGTCGGAACCGAGCTCGGAGATCGACGGAGCCCCGGGACCGGTCACTGACGGCGGCAGTTGATACCGCGCTCGATCTGCTCTCTGCTGCCGGAGTCACTTCTCCCCAAGTCTCCCCTGCCCCGCCCTCTCGCTTTGCCTTGCCTTGCCAGAGTAGCTCGCCTCCACGTCTACCAAGTCGCGTCACCGCTAGCTTGTCTCTGTCCGCGCGGTCAACACCGCTACCGTTTCAACGAGGGTGAGAAGCCTTTGCCCCGTTCAACGACAGAACTGGTAAGTTCTGTGGCTTCTGCCACCACCCCGCCCGCCGGTATAAGACTCCACGCCCCCCTCGAGAACCATTCCTGATAGACAGACGGACAAAGATTTCCGGTAGCAGGCACCCAGAGAGAGAGAGAGAGAGAGAGAGAGAGAGAGAGAGAGAGAGAGAGAGAGGGAGAGAGAGGGGCAGGCCATGAAGTCGGCCAGGAGCCTGTCGAGAGGGGACGGGCGGCGGCTGGGGAATGCGTCGCTCATCGCCTTCATGCTCGCGTCCCTCGTCCTGCTCTCCGTCATCAGGACGAGGCTCTCCCCCATGGGTATGTACGCGCGCGCGCGGACAGACTCGTGCTGATTGATTCTTGTGCGCTTGGTTCTGAATGAGGGGGGATTTATCTTTCTTTGCGTGCGTGCGTGCTGCAGAGAAGACGGGGGACGCCATCAAAGCAGAGGAGCGGCATGGAATGAGCAAGGGAAGCGTCAAGGTGGAGGTCGCCCATGAAGCTGTGGTCACAACTCCGGATTCAGCTGGTATGTTGCCGCGAGCCCGCGTCCCTTGCTTCCTTCCTGTGATGAATTTGTTCGTTCTTGGGGATTGTTTCCGTCTCCATTCGGAGTTGCATGATACGGCAGGAAATTTGATGTTCCTGGCCATATGGGGACTGAATTAATGGGTATCCAATGGAGTTTGTGGGGATCGGACCAGATCTGACGTTGAGCTGACTTTTGCAATCTGCAGCGGAGGAGGAGGAGGAGGAAGAAACTCCGCCCAAACCCGCCGACACGTCGTCCCGGGGTGGCGTGAGCGTGCCCGTGCCGGTGAGCACAAGCACCACGCCCGTCCCCGTCGCTGTCATAGACCGCCAGGGCAAGCCGGTGTGCTACGAGTCGGGCCGGCGGTCGGACACGTGCGAGGCCGCCGGCGACGTGCGCGTGCAGGGCCGCAGCCAGACCATCCAGGTCCGCCCGCTGGACCGGGAGTGGAAGGTGAAGCCGTACTGCCGGAAGCAGGACGCCTACGCGCTGTCGCACGTCAAGGAATGGACCCTCCGCCCGCTCTCCGGCGGCGGCCCGCATTGCACGGTCAACAGCTCCGCGACGGCCTTCGTGATCTCCACCGGCGGGTTCACCGGCAACCTGTTCCACGACTACACGGACGTGCTGGTCCCGGCGTTCATCACGGCGCACCGGTTCGGCGGCGAGGTGCAGTTCCTGGTGAGCAGCTTCAAGTCGTGGTGGACCAACAGGTACCTGGAGATCTTCCAGCAGCTGAGCAGGCACGAGGTGATCGACATCGACAACGACGACGAGGTCCGGTGCTACGGGAGCGTGGTGGTCGGGCCGACGTTCCACAAGGAGCTGGGCGTGGACGCGTCCAAGACGCCGACGGGGGCGTCGATGGTGGACTTCCGCGCGATGCTGCGGGTCGCGTTCGGGCTGTCGCGCGCGGCGGCCGAGCCGAGCGGCGACCGGTGGGACATCCGGCGCCGGCCGCGGCTGCTCATCATCTCGCGCAAGAACTCGCGCGCGTTCCTGAACGAGCGCGCCATGGCGGACATGGCCATGAGCCTCGGGTACGACGTGCGCGTGGGCGAGCCGGACACCAACACGGAGGTGTCCAGGTTCGCCCGGCTGGTGAACTCGGCGGACGTGATGGTGGGCGTGCACGGCGCGGGGCTGACCAACATGGTCTTCCTCCCCGCCGGCGCCGTGCTGATCCAGGTGATCCCCTACGGCGGGCTGGAGTGGCTCGCCCGCGGCACCTTCGAGGAGCCGTCCAAGGACATGCAGCTGCACTACATCGGCTACAAGATCCAGCTCGACGAGACGACGCTGAGCGAGCAGTACCCCAAGGACCACCCGGTGCTCACTGACCCGCTCTCCATCCACAAGCAGGGGTGGGAGGCGCTCAAGACGGTGTACCTGGAGAAGCAGAACGTGAGGCCGCACCTGGGCAGGCTCAAGCTCACCTTCCTGGAGGCGCTCAAGCTGCTGCCCCATGGGCGCCAGGCCAAGGCCAACAACTGAGCGCGGCAATGGCCGGGGCCCTATCTGATCATGGATGTAATGATCCGATGTGTACATTGCGCGCGGTCGATGAATCGATCAATTCCATGATGGTTAATCCTGGAGTATAGGTAGAAGAACATATATAGGGGTTTGTTGGTGCTGTTCTTTCGTTCAGTTTCTTTGTTTGTTTGAAGCCTGCATCCTGTCTGTATGAAGTCTACAACTGCAGAATGTAGTGGTAAGATGGAAGAAGCATGTGGAAGCTAATAAAAGGCGAAGGATTACATACTCCTTCGGTGAGGAAAGGTGTTGCTAAGTGCATAAGGGTGGACAGATGGAGTCCGGTCTCTCATCTATTTCTTACCTTTTTTCCCCTTTCAAAATGGAGGCAAAAGTTTACATCATTCCATTAATTAAGAGAGAGTTAATAACATTCACAAAAAAAGAAGTTATAACAACCAGAGCTAACAAACAAAGACTAAAACCCTTGTAAACATTGCTCTCTTGGCAGAATATTTCCCAAATTCTTCGCTCCAACCGTAGCACACGTCGTTGCCTCAACTCTAATTTTGCATTGGATGATGGTGGACATTGTCAAAACATCTGAAGACTCTTTGTATTTCTTCCATTTCAAATCGATCAAGCGAAAGAGCGCAGGTGAAGGTGCCCACCGCCTTTCCCCCATCTTTCTTTTTTGCTAGAAAAACTTTCAATCTATGCATCAAACATCATGGTTGTACAAAGAACAAGAAGCAATATAAATTACAACCGTGTTCATGCATTCCTTTTTCCTCCTTTCACACACACGAATTTGCTCCCAAGGAAGAATTGTTAATTTCAGCTATACGACGGTCTTGCGGCCGTCGGGTCTTTGGCTACCACCACTTGGGTATTATCCCAATCCAACGCGGGAGAGTTTTAAAAACTAAAAACAGCCTTGTCTTGCAAAGATTAAATTGACATGCTGATGCCTCCCCGGAAAATAGTGATCGAAAAGCAAGCAAGCAAGCCACCCCATCCCACCCCATCTTTTACCTGGTCCTTTTCTTGACTGCCCCGGTCAGTAACTGAGATGAGATGTCGCCGACGATCCACTGGCGCCCCCAACACGTTACGCGACACGTTACGTGATCAGCGAAGCAAGTCAAAATTGCGTACGTGAGCTGGGGCGCCCGGATAGAAAAGCCCGGCGCTCGCTGGATCCACGCACCAGATAGAAAGGATAGAGAAGTGCTCCACAGCGAGGACGTGAATTCGGGACAGATTTGCAAGGCCAAGCCGCAATCGTGGCCGCGTGTTACCACTAATGCTCTTCATTCATTTCTCCCCCTCCAATCCAGTTTGCGTAGACACATGACACCGTCTTAAATAATCAACCGCAAAGGCAGGCAGGCAGGCCTATGGATGTTAATAAAACGGCAACTGCAGTCCTGCGCGCGGATATAGAAATGAGCTGAGGAGGATGCCGTGTGGACTTGTTCCCGGGAGCGGGATGAAGATGATGAGCGATGGGGACGGGGAATTGTTGTCGCGTGTGTGCGCAGACCCACGATTGATGCCGGAAATGGGGAGAGGGAGTAACGTCAAAAGCCCCGGAACAACGGCCGGGCATAGGTAGATTGATAGATTGCGCTGCCCGGTCCGGCGGCTAGGGAGGCTTGCCTTGACGCGACGTGGATGGCGGGACGCGACGCCGGAGATGGTGGTGGGGTTCGCTGGACGGCGAGGGCGGCCGGAGAAGCTGGGTGGCGCGAGATGGAGAAGAGGCGGTGCGTTTGTGCGATGGCTGGCAGAGGAGGGTTTTGACCGGGAGCTCGTGTTTGACTCGGTGGCCCACAGACCCTCCGTCCGGAAATACTTGTCATCAAAATGGACGGAAGGAGTACTATATTGTAGGAATATCAGGCTTTTTTTTAAGAATGAGGAATGTCTTTTATCTTAAGACTATATCATGCACATTGAATATAGTGACTTCGATGCATTGTATATTGTTGTTGTTTTTAAAAGAGCTTTCATTTAATGTGTTTTGTGAGAGAAAATCTACTGAGTTGTATGGATTTTGGTGCTAAGAACTATATATAAACTAGGATCGGATATGATAGCTCTTTCTTTCCTCATTAAATAAAGTGTCACGTCAGATTTTTGTTTATGTGTCATATGGGTATGATATAGTCCAAGGTGGAGCACGGGACTACCCTAATTGCACATCTGCATTCCGTAAGAGCAACTCCAACCCAATAGCCATCACCCTAGCAATCCAAATTTTTAGCCATTTAAGCTCCAAAGCACGCAAGACACATATTGTTGTGGCAAGCTCTGTATTTAGCCTTTAATATCATGTTATCCTATAGTATTTTACATATTTTTTGTGTTAGCAAAGGGGAGTTAAGAAATCTTCAATGTCTCTTATTTTAGTTGGATGAGGAGTGGGCGCTTTGGTCTATCTACCTATGCATAAATGATGCCATCTTTTATAAGAAAAAAAATGTGCATTCTTGTATGGAAGTGCTACTCTCATGTACCAATTGGATGTGATTATGATTGTTATTACAAAAGTCACATCATAAGGCACCGATGGAGCTTGGTGCAAAGAATCTCAAGTAGATTTTCAGAGAGTTTATGTCCTGATTTGGTCGGCGTGTCACTGATAGGCTCCTCGGTCTTTAGAGTAGTTTTGCTGGCAGGAGTCATCTTAGTTGATCCATGCTATTTTATCTTTCCCTCCTTTTGGCGAGATTGAAGTTTCACTTCTTTGTAATAAACATTGTAATAAGATTGACTGTATGCATGTAGGGATGTAGAGGTTGGAGGTAAGAAACACTTCCATTTTCTATAAAAAAATGGTCCAAAACATGCTCTACCTCCCTCTCAAACATTGAGGAAAAATTTGGATAGGGGGCAAGTACATGAGCTCTGGAAGAAGGAGGCAATCACGTCGAAGATCTAACCATCGTGTCGAGGGCCATGTATGGCTATAGAAGGGGGAGAGGGTGGTAGGGGAGGCGGATGTCGGTGAGAGATATTATGCAAAAGAAGAGGATAAGAGCGTATCAAAATGATTATGTGAGGGATAGCGACAAATTGAGAGAGAGAAGAAGAGAGACGTTCAAGACACACAATGATAATGTAAGAGATGTTTGATGTTGACGCTCTTTTTTTGTTGGAATGCTCTTGTTGTTGATGTTGTTATTGCTAACGTTGTTGAAGGTTCTACACCAAGCAAACAAGTTGGCACCTAACTAGAGTCCATCGTCATCGTCGAAAACAATGACATACAAGCTTTTCCTCGTAGTGCTATGCACAACGGCATGAGCTTATCAATGTTCGACCACATCGTCGTGATTATGTGCCTAGACACAAGCCAATTCACTGTGACAGAGAAGCCAAAAACTGCAGGTATTCAAAGATTAGTTTATACAAACTACTATCTGCAACTCAACTTCACTTCGATGGAGGTTCGCAAGTACATATTCTTTGTTCACTTTTTTCTATTGATCTTTTGTCCGATGCAATTCTTCTTCACATGCACATTTAGAATGCCTTGTCCCGTCGCCTATCATTTTTCAGGTAGTGCAAGCTGTACACGACTACTATTGTCGTTTCTTCACTAGCCCTCCTATCTTTACACGACATAAAGCTCAAAATGATATCACACCCTCATGTGTTAAAGGCGGTCTACCGACGCTATACGGCAACCATTTGTTTTTTATAGCTGGCGTGATCAGGAAAACAAGTCAAAGATGAATACATGAGTAGGGGCATTTCACGGCGAGGAAAACGACATGGGCCCGTGTCTTGTTCATGCTCGCTTGTTGTGCGTTTGGGTTGTCTTGCACAGAAACAAAAAGGGGAGAATGCTTCACAGCTAGCACTGTTGATGGCATCCATCGGTGTGGCGGGGGCGACGAAACGAAGCCGGCGATGTAGATCGATGATTGATGCGTGTTTCCATCTCCTTCAATTAACGATACATACGGTCATGTTGAGCTCCCACTCGACTGGTTGTTTGTTGTAGGTAATCTAATATCAGCATGTATGAAGAGTGGAATATTCTTGAGTTTTTGTGAGGCATTAGTTCAAGTACTAGGTCATTGTGTGAAATTATTATTATTGCAAGGACTGAGGCATAAAATTCTAGATTGCAATAGTTGAAAGCTCATTTGTTTGTAGCCGATATGTTGGTTGCCCATGGCACACATTATCAATACAATAAAAGAGGTGCAAGCCAGTAGACCATTTAAAATTATAGGGACCCGCTAAATTTATAAATGTTGACGACCAATTTACAATTTAGGAACATACACAAGCATAACATTTGAAATAATTTTAATAGTTCTACTCGACACTTTTCTACAATAACTATGGAAATTTTACCCTTTTATTTTTCTTGATTAAGCATATAATCATTGCTCATACATGTGATCGAGCCTACCACGTGTAGAGGCTCACAGGTACTAAGCCAATCAATCATGGTATTAGTTTTTTTTGAAAAGGAGGATAGACCCCCGGCCTCTGCATCTGGACGATGCATGCGGCCATCTTATTAATTATTAAAAGGGGCCATACAAAGTAATACATCAGTCCATCTGAAGTCACCATCTAGGCAACACCTGTTGCTACTCCTATCCCATTGATGAAGGTGTGCCGAATGTCCGGGCCTAATACCAAAGGGACATCGCACCAAACTCTAACACCTAAAGCCGGATGCCCTAGCCCAGCCACACACCGGGACTAGATCCCATACCGGACCGGTGCACTCTCAGAGGTTGTCGCCGCCATCTTCCACCGGTCCATCTCCAAAGCAGAAATTGACCCATCGACCTTGCCTGGCCTACCGTCGACGCCACCACGACGCCAAATAGCTCCACCATCCTGCATGTATCCGCCCACACGTGCTTGTTGAGGGAGTCCTGGATTAGGGGGTCCTCGGGTGTCCGGGCTATTCGATATGGGCCGGACTGATGGGCCGTGAAGATACAA
Organism: Triticum dicoccoides; assembly: GCF_002162155.2. Lineage (NCBI taxonomy): Eukaryota > Viridiplantae > Streptophyta > Magnoliopsida > Poales > Poaceae > Triticum > Triticum dicoccoides. Next base: position 556,404,983 of record NC_041390.1, on the reverse strand, counting down.
GCAGAAGACTTTCCCCCGTGTCCGGGTAGGACTCCTGTATGTGTGGATGGCAAGATTGATGTCCGGATATGTTATTTCCTTCCCACAAACCGACTTTGTATAACCCTAGGCCCCTCCGATGTGTATATAAACAGGAGGGTTTAGTCCGTAGAGGCTATCAAAATTCTCATAGGCTGGACAACTAGGGTTTAGCCATTACTACCTCGAGGTAGATCAACTCTTGTAACCCCTATACTCATCAAATACAATCAAGCAGGACGTAGGGTTTTACCTCCATTAAGATGGCCCGAACCTGGGTAAACATTGTGTCCCACTTGTCCCTTGTTACCATCGATCCTCAGACGCACAGTTCGGGACCCCCTACCCGAGGTCTGTCGGTTTTGACACCGACATTGGTGCTTTCATTGAGAGTTCCATTTGTTGTCGATAGAAGGATCAATGGCTCGCCTTGTCATCAACAATGATATTACTTCTGGAAGGAACCTGACTTCAGGACAGGTCCTCCACCTTGGCGGTTTCACCATGGGCGCTCGCACGGCCGTTAAGCCAACGTTTGCCCCCACAATCACCAACATCACCTCCACATCGGCCTCGAACACTCTGAAAAGATGGATCCGGCGGATGTCACGTCCCTGAACGAGCTGCTAGATCGCATCAACGCCCTGGGGCTTGCAACAGACTATGATCGGATCGGGCTCAAACTCGATCAGAGGGAAATCAAGTCCCCGCCGATCACCCATCTGGTACGGTCGTCGAGGAACGAGCCGAAAACACTTCTTCCCCTAAGTTAAAGACCACCTATGTCCGGATCTCCGAGCCCCTCGAGCCGGACACCCTCCCTCGGGAGGAGACTTCACGTCCTCCGAACTCAGGGTCGGACATAGAGCCTGGAAAGCACTTGGATCTTCCTGGACCCAAACTAGTGACCTCAGAGATTTTTTAAGCTCCAGATTCAATCTTGGGTCAGGATTTGGGTTTTAACCTACCCACCCACCACAATCAGTACTCTCCAAGTAATTCAGGATCTCCAGACATATGTGACCTAATGTATGTACGGCAGCAACCTCAGGAAATGGTCCATCACTTCTGGGCCAGATTCCTTCTTGTTAAAAACAAGATCAAAAGTTGTTGCGACGACGAAGCAGTTTCGGTTTTTTATCGTAATTGTATGGACGAGGGAATTCTGAACGCCCTCAACCGCCGTCGCATACAGACCTTTACGGAATTATCACACTTAGTATAGAAGTATTGTGCGATGGAAAGCACATGGAAGGCCCAGAAAGCCCGGTTGGAACCTGCTGCCTTTAAGCGGTCCACCACACGGGCAAAATGGATACACCCCTATGAGGCATCCGATCATAAGCCCGTTGGCAAGAAAAAAAACCCTCACGGGGCACAGAATAGTTCTTGATGAACTCCTCGACAAACCCTGTCAGATACATGCGACGCCGAGTACCAAACCAACTCACATCCTGCAGGCATGTTGGGTACTCCGGCAAGTGGCTAAAAGCGGTGAGGCTATCCTCACCAGCATTACTCCAGAGAAGCATTCTTCGAAGGATGACGATCTTAACGTCTTTACGGTCTTTGAGACCTTCTCTTCAAATAATCAGTGCAAAAGGGCGCTCTGCGACCTCGCCGAAATCAACCAAGTAACCGCAATGAGCCCTTGGAATGAAGCGACCATAACTTTCACCACGACGATGAACCAAGGGCCCGATCAGTCCGAGCACCAGCCGCCTTGGTCTTAAACCCAATTGTGGATGGCTTTCGACTCACCAAAGTGCTCATGGATGGTGGGAGCGGACTTAACGTCATCTATGAGGACACGCTCGACAAAATGCAAATTGACAAGACCCGCATCGAGCAAAGTAGTACCACATTTCGAGGCATCGTCCCCAGTCGAGAAGCATGATGCTCGGGGAAAATCAAACTTGATGTGGTATTCGGCACACCTGAGAATTACAGGTCCGAAGAGTTTCTCTTCCACGTGGCCCCCTTCAACGGCGGATATCACGCCCTTTTGGGGCGGGATGCCTTCTCACGCTTCCAAGCCATACCCCATTACGGGTACATGAAGCTTAACATGCCAGGGCCCAACGGAGTAATCACTATCAACAGTGATCCGGACATCGCACTCCGCGCCGAAAACAAAACTGCATCCTTGTCCCTCGAGGCACTATCTGAAGCCCTTGCGGCCGAAGAACTAATCACCTTGCGATCCACAGTGGACAAAGACGATGTGATCCTCAATAAGAGGCCCAAATCCACCTCTTTCAAACCAGCAGATGAAATAGTTAAATTTCAAGTGCGCCCGACGGATCCTAAGAAAATAGCGTCCATTGGAGCACAGCTGGATCCAATGGTCGATGCCTCCCTACGAGCGTTCCTGCATGAAAATTGGGACATCTTTGCCTGGCACCCTTCGGACATGCCTGAGATCCCACGCAGACTGGCCGAACATAGCCTCAACATAATCAAGGGGTTCAAACCAGTCAAGCAAACGCTACGGCGATTTTCTGAACCCAAACGACAAGCTATGGGGGAGAAGCTAGCCAAACTACTCGAGGCCGGGTTCATTAGAGAAATCAAGCACCCGGACTGGCTAGCCAACTTGGTCATGGTGCCGAAGAAGGATAAATCCTGACGCCTTTGTGTCGATTTCAAAGACCTCAATAAGGCTTGCCCTAAGGACCCTTTCCCGCTGCCCCGCATTGACCAAATTATTGACGCAACCGCGGGACACGACTCATTGTGTTTCCTTGATGCTTACTCCGGATACCATCAGATTAAGATGAAGGAGTCTGACCAGGCCACAACGACATTTATTACCCCATACGGGCCTTTTTGTTTCAACACTATGCCCTTCGGGCTTAAAAACGCTGGTGCCACTTACCAACACATGATTCAAACACGTTTGGAAAAACAAATCGGCAAGACAGTGGAAGCATATGTGGACGATGTGGTCATCAAGACTAAACACGTTGAATCATTGGTGGATGATCTCCGCCTCACATTTGACAACCTCCGAACATATGACATACGGCTTAATCCGGAAAAATGTGTCTTCGGCGTTCCAGCCGGAAAACTCACGGGTTCATTGTTTCCAATAGAGGAATCGAAGCGAACCCAGCCAAAATCCGAGCCCTGTCACAATTTGCCATGCCAACAGACTTAAAGTAGGTCCAAAAACTAGCTGGGTGCATGGCAACCTTGAGCCGCTTCATCTACAGATTGGGAGAAAAGTCGTTACCACTTTATCGACTGCTCCGACGCATCAACCACTTTGAATGGACGGATGCGGCTACAACTGGATTGGAAGAAATAAAAACCTTCTTAGCAGGCAACCCAATCCTAGCCGCCCCAGGTGTTGGCGAGCCTATGTTGCTCTATATATCCGCGACTCACCAGGTAGTGAGCGCCATACTCGTCGTCGAGCGAGAGGAAGAGGGACACAAATTCCCCATCCAGAAACCAGTATACTCCCTCCATTCCCTTATACAAGGCCACAAACTCAAAATACAGGTACCAAGGCAAAATTTAATGACTGCTTTGCAAGTCAACTTTTCTTCTCGTTAACCAGGATTATTAATATGCCCTCATGCATGCAAGGGAGAAATGAGAAGGAAGTAGCACAATTTCATTATGACTACATGCATGCAAGTTTAAACAAGTTGCTACTACGAGAAAACATCATTAAATGTTGCTTTGATTATTGTTAGTGGCCATGTATAGATGCAAACTATATTTTTCATAGTGGCCTTGTATAAGGGAATGGAGGAAGTACTATGTATCGGCGATCCTTACACCATGCAAATCATGATACCCTCACTATCAGAAGACAGCTTATGCGGTCTTTATGGCATCCAAAAGCTGCGACACTATTTTCAAGAGTGCTCGATCATGGTGGCATCCGAAGTACCACTCAATGACATCATAAATAATCGGGATGCCACCGGCCGCATAGCCAAATGGGCCATTGAGCTCTTACCATTTGAAATAACATACAAACTGCGCCGAGCTATTAAATCTTAGGTGCTGGCCGACTTTGTCACCGAGTGGACGGAAGCCGAGCTCCCTAAAGAGTACAGTTCATACTCCAGCTAGATCATGTACTTTGATGGCTCTAAAATGCTAGCCGGACTGGTGGCTGGTGTCATTTTGACATCCCCTATGGGGGACACACTCCGCTATGTGCTATAAATCATGTATATGGAATCCAATTACGCAGCCGAATACGAGGTACTTCTACATGGTTTCCGAGTGGCTGTCTCCATGGGCATACAACGCCTAGAGGTGCACGGTGATTCAGACCTCGCAATATCCCAAATAAATGGAGAGTTTGATGCAAAAGGTCCAAAAATGGCGGCGTATCGAAATGTCGTACTCAAAATATCGGCTCGGTTCGAGGGGCTCGAGTTCCATCATGTTGCTCGAGATAGTAACCAGACAGCGGATATCCTTGCTCAAATGGGCGCCAAACACGATCCCATCCCGCCTAACACATTTGTGGAAAGGCTCTTTAAGCCATACGTGGTATGGCAGGACGAGAGCGGAAATACTAGTCCGAACTGGATCATACCCCCAGCAGCCGAACACAATACATATATCATCGAGGGTTTGGGTACCGAAATAACACCCTCCGCCCATGAAATCATGGCCGTTATTGCTCCATGGACTGAACCCTTCCTGGCCTACCTTAATAGGCAGGAGCTTCCTAATGATTAAAATGAGGCCCATCGAATAGTTCGGCGTTCTAAAGCCTATAAAGTTCACGAAGGTGAGCTTTACAAGAAAAGTGCTACTGGAGTCCTCCAAAGGTGCACCTCTGAAGAGGTGGGACAACAACCCTTGGCTGAAATACATGCTGGCCTAGGCGGCCATCACGCCGCAGCTTGGGCCCTCGTAAGCAAGGCCTTTCGTACAGGTTTGTTTTTGCCAACGGCCCGAGCAGACGCACAAACCCTTGTGCAATGCTACGTTGGATGTCAGCTTTTCGCCAATCGAAGTCATATGCCTCCCACTGCCTTAAGAACAATCCCCATTACTTGGCCTTTCGCTGTCTGGGGGCTAGATATGGTCGGACCCCTTAAAGGGGGGAGCCACAAGAAGTATTTACTAGTATGGTGGATAAATTCACCAAGTGGATAGAGGACAAACCAGTAAAAACAGCTGAAGCAGGGCCAATGATCGACTTTATATCCGGCGTGGTACACCGTTATGGTGTGCCGCACAGCATTATCACTGATAACGGCTCCAATTTCACCGCCGATGAGGTTAAAAACTGGTGCGCCAACTTGGGCATTAAGCTTGATTATGCATCCATGTACCACCCTCAAACAAACAGACAGGTTGAACGGGCTAACGGACTCATAATGAGAGGCATTAAACCCAGACTGGTGCACTCCCTACGAGAGTCAGGTAAGCACTGGGTTGAGGAACTCAATTCCGTGCTATGGGGGCTGTGGACTACGCCTAATCGAACGACTGGATACACACCTTTTTTCATGGTGTACAACGCAGAAGCTGTCTTGCCCCGCGGCATTATTCATGACTCACCTCAAGTGCGCATATATGAAGAGAGAGAGAAGCCGAGCTCGATCGGCAGGACGACCTAGACGGCCTTGAAGAGGAGCGCGATATTGCACGAGCCCGTTCCGCATTTTATCAACAACAGGCTAGGAGATACCAAAGCAGAGAAGTGCGGGCCAAGACTTATAATGTCAGCGAACTCGTTCTGCGCCTCCGTGAGAAGAAGAAGGATAAGCTCAAACCAAAATGGGAGGGCCCTTCATCATAGATGAAGTTCTCACAGGAGGAGCCTATCGCCTTCGTAATGCATCGGATAATCGCCTCGAGCCGAATCCATGGAATGCTACTCGACTCTGAAGATTCTACGCATAATTCGGCCGCATCCTTTTCTTAGTTCCTTTTTTCTCTTCTTTTTCTCTCTTCTTCCTTTTTTCTTATATATTTCCCAGTGTATGTTCGGAGATGCCAAACTATTAGGGGTGCACATCTTTAAATGTATACACCCCACTATGACTCGGGGCTTCTTTGACGAAGCTTATTATTAAAAGCTTGGAGCTTACATTACCTATGTCCTTTGTTATATACACCTTTTGCCATTATATGCACCTCTATGACTTAAGTTTTTGCCAAGCTTGGTTGCCTCGCTCCTGTGTTTATACCCTACGTCCCGATTGTTCGACTAGGGTGTAAAGGAAGCACCTCTGTGATTGTTACAACCGGGTAATCTGGACCTGTACCTCAGACAGGTGAAGCCGAAAGCTAGCGTTCTTAAAAGAATAATTGGCCAGTAAGCAACGACAGATTGTTACGTTCCTGTAACTCTTTGAAAAAGTAATGCGGGACAGGTTTCCCGTAATTCGGATCAAATCCTAGGCACGCGCAATTAAGCATGCCAACCCAAGGAAAGGAACCCTTAACGAAACTATTCTCCTTGGAAGATGTTTCTTACATACGTAATATACCTCCCCAAACTAATTTTTTGTCTGTTCGAGCAATATGACTGGATTGCATGGTTTCCGGGCATAATGAATGTTTCTTACAATCCACAATAGTATCCGGAAACACTCCACCTTCTTGGCTCGCAGGCCGAATCCAAAATTCTGCGATGACAAATTTTCACATGTTTGGTCGGAGATAAAAATTCAAGAGTAGAGGTACATTGATACATCAAAACAAACACCTACTCCTTATGTATACCATCTATAAGACTGTCTAAACTACAGCCTTCTTGTGAGTACTTCGCAGCCATGATCACTTGGTCGTATACCAAGTTCATGGGAGTCTCCTTTCCATCAGGCCCTTGAGGTCCAACTCGAGCCATATGATTTGGATCGAGTTCGGTGTAGCGCGTTTTCACCATCGCCCACACTTCTCGTGCACCTTCCCGGCATGCAGACGCCTTCCATAGCTCGAAACCGCGCCGGGCACCTTTGAACAGGTTCGCCAACCCCTCCATACTTTTGGAGGGGCATCATATGGCCATAAAGCCTTCACCATACTTCTCATAGCTTTTCGGGCTCGTTCATGCATCACGGACAGTTCCTTAAGCACGTCACCTCGAAATCTAGATACTTCCTCCTCAGGTCGACCGGTTAACAGACCTGCAATAACAAAGTTGTGACAATCTGGACTATGGGATGATCTATGTCCTTTAGATGTTTCAAAAGGTCATACCGAATATGCCGCCTTTCAACTTCTTATTTTCTTGCTGTGCTGCTGATAACTGTGCCTTTAAGCTCTTTATCTCTTTGACTTGTTTATCCTTTTCCTCCTTGATCTTGTTCTTCTGATCAGTGGTCATTGTGGCCTTTTTCATCTCTGCAAGATCTGTGGTGGCGGCATTCAGCTTTATCTGGTTTGTCTCCAGCTCCTGGGATAATGCGTTATTCTTCTCCTTGAGAACCTGCAGGTTGTAACGATCCTTAAATCGGCTAGCCTATCCGCTTCAAGTCTCGGGGGCTAATGGCATATATCTATTAAAATTGCACAAACTATTACCTGCATATCCTCTAAAACAGTTGAGTAACTTCTGCAAGTCCGTCCCGGGCGGCTCGGATATATGCATCCACGGAGTTGAGTGCAGTAAATTCCTGTTCAGAGAAAACTAGAGTGCACATGGCCTCTTTCAGTCGACAATGATTCATTATGCTCTCTACCTCGGAATTCGTGATAGATACATCATCTGAATCCTCTTGAAGAGGCGGGCCGACACTGTATCAGCCCTCGTCCTAGTTGACAAGTCTGGTGCCGGATTAGCTGACATCTGGCTAGCAGGGCTTTTTCCCATGGTTTGCCGCGTACTCCTCCTGAAATAGAGGTAGAGGAGGAATTTAGCAATCTGATGTCATGCTTAGGCATATATCAAAGGACATACCTCTTTGAAGGAGGAGAAGGCCCGATAGCGCTACCGGTTTCCTTTCATTACGAATGATCGCCTTGCGTAGAGGCCGCCCTCGAGGTAGTACGACTTGCCGAGCGCCGATCCTATGAAGTATAGTTTAGTGCAATGGATAAGGTGCAAGTAAGGGGTTCTTTTTGAAGAAGCTTTTGAATACTTACGATGGAGAAGGAATAAGGGCAGGGGTAGTCGGCCCTAATAGCCACTTCTGAGCCGTCAAGGCTCGCCTGATAAAATACTCCATCATTGAACTCTATGTATATATCCGGATCCTCGTAGAAGCCAGGGTCTTCATTGTGGTTGTGATCCTCTGGCTGTGGGGCGGGATAGTGAATGTCCTCGATCATCTTCCTCCATGTCTGTTTTAAGACAACAAAGAACAATTTGATTAGCGTGCCTCGGTAGCAGTAAAGCAACACTGATAATCAAAATCTTACCCATTCAATGGGGTTGTACATGGAAAAACCTTCTCGGCAGTTTAAGCGGAGGAAGTCTTCTTTTTCCCCCTTATACAGATCGGCCAGGATCATGGCCAGTTCGACCGGGGTGTCCGGACCCTTGCGTATGTAACGAGATGTGTCATCTTCTCTATTGTAGCACCATAAAGGAGTTACTTTGGACTGAAGGGGCTGGATACATCGTTTTATGGCAATGGCCATGACTGCGATTATCGAGAGCTTGGTATGAGCTAGTAATATGACCTTCTGACCAACCTTTTTACTTTCGCGGTGTCTTCCTCCTTGGGACTCCGGGGACGCCAATTGAGGCGTTTCTTCAGAGGAGCACTAGAAAATTTAGGGAGGCCGCGCCAAACTAGGTCCGGAAGTGGGACATCATCAATATAAAACAACTCCGAAGACCATTTTGGGGATACCACTTTGGGAGTTCCAAAAGGGTAGCCTGATCCGGCTATGCGCCATACTTTGGCGCCGCCCACTTCAAATATGGAGCCCCCTCGATGGTGAGGATTGGGGCAAAAGAACTTTCTCCATAATTTGAAATGGGCCTCGCAGCCCAGAAATAGTTCGCAGAGAGCGACGAAGCCTGAGATGGGCAGAATTGAACATGGGGTGAGGTTGTGCAGCTGGATGCCGTAAAACTCCAACAGGCCCCTGAGAAAGGGATGGATCGGAAATCCTAAGCCCCACAAGAGAAACAAAATGAAGCACACCCTCTCCTCCTTATTGGGTTGGGGAAATTTTCTGCTAGTACATCATTGCCAATCGAAGCCAATCCCACTCGTACAGAGACTAGATCTGCGAGAGGAGAGATCCCTGCGTCTGGAGTTGACTCAACTGAAGATGAGACACTGAACAACTCTACCAATCACCCTCTTGAGGTCCATGGGGGTGCGAAGAAGAGCCTGGGGCGCTGGCCATGTTTTGATGTTTTTCGTGGCTAGTCCTGGTGTTCTCTGCACGATGTGGATGGCACTTGGAGATCTAACCTCTTTATATAGGAGACGTCCCTATGTGGCTAGGGGTTTTCTTTTTGCTAAAAATTATTATGGATTGTTCGCATTCGCCCAACGCGTGGAAATCGAGGCGATGACAGGAAAGGCAGAACGTGGAAGTCAGGGCCGGACTGTTATCCGTCCAAGGTATGATGAAGAACCAACCTTGCAAAAGCCAAAGACACAAGCCGGATACTACATCGACATTTGAAGGCCAGTCCGGGGGCTACTGAGGGAGTCCTGGATTAGGGGGTCCTTGGGTGTCCGGGCTATTCGATATGGGCCGGACTGATGGGCCGTGAAGATACGAGCAGAAGACTTTCCCCACGTGTCCAGGTAGGACTCCTGTATGTGCGGATGGCAAGATTGATGTCCGAATATGTTATTTCCTTCCCACAAACCGACTTTGTATAACCCTAGACCCCTCCGGTGTGTATATAAATCGGAGGGTTTAGTCCGTAGAGGCTATCAAAATTCTCACAGGCTAGACAGCTAGGGTTTAGCCATTACGATCTCGAGGTAGATCAACTATTGCAACCCCTATACTCATCAAATACAATTAGGCGGGACATAGGGTTTTACCTCCATTAAGAGGGCCCAAACCTGGGTAAACATTGTGTCCCACTTGTCCCTTGTTACCATTGATCCTCAGACGCACAGTTTGGGACCCCCTACCCGAGATCTGTTGGTTTTGACACCGACACCCGTCGCCGAACCTCTGCGGCACCATGCCGCGGGGATCCGTCGTTGGCCTTGCGGTGGATGAGACACCGCTCTTCCGATTGTCCCGTCCAATTAGCACTTGCTCCAAAACAATGCCCTCAGGAGGGACAATGACATCAAAGGTACAATCATCGTCCGATCCGGTAGATCCAGATCTAGGGTTTCCCCGGAGCATCACGAGTGGGGTGCCACGACTGGTACATCTCCAACCTATCTATAATTTTTTATTGTTCCATGAGGTTATATTATCATTCTTGGATTTAGCAATTTTATATCATTTTTTGGGACTAACCTACTGACATAGTGCCCAGTGCCAGTTGCTATTTTTTACTCATTTTTTACTTCACAGAAAATCAATACCAAACGCAGTCCAAACGCAGTGAAACTTTTTGGAGAACTTTTTTGGACCAGAAGACATCCAGTGGGCCAAAGAAGTACCAGAGGGCTGCCCCGAGGGGGGTACTGGGAGTCCGAGATTAGGGGTCCTCGGGTGTCCGGGCTATTTATATAGGCCGGACAGATGGGCCATGAAGATACAAGCAGAAGAATTCCCCTCATGTCCGGGTAGGACTCCCCTATGTGTGGATGGCAAGATTGGTGTCTGGATATGTTATTTCCTTCCCCCATAAACCAACTCTGTACAACCCTAGGCCCCTCCGGTGTGTATATAAACCGGAGGGTTTAGTCCATAGAGGCTATCAAAATTCTCATAGGCTAGACAACTAGGGTTTACCCATTATGATCTCGAGGTAGATCAACTCTTGTAACCCCTATACTCATCAAATACAATCAAGCAGGACGTAGGTTTTTACCTCCATTAAGAGGGCCCGAACCTAGGTAAACATTGTGTCCCACTTGTCCCTTGTTACCATCGATCCTCAGACGCACAGTTCGGAACCCCTTACCCGAGATCTGCCGGTTTTGACACCGACATTGGTGCTTTCATTGAGAGTTTCACTATGCTGTCGACAGAAGAATCGATGACTCAGCTTGTCATCAGCAATGATGCTGTCGCCGGGGAGACTTTCCTCCCCGGTCAACTCTTTGTGTTTGGCGGCTTCGCTCTGGGTGCCAATTCAACCGGTCACCTTGAATAGATCGACAGCTACGCCCCTGGTCACCAGATCAGGTTTGGAAGCTTGAATTACATTACTGATATCCGAGGAGACTTGATCTTCGAAGGGTTCTCGGCCTCGGCCGCATTCCTCATCTACATGAAGGAAACCTGTCGGATCCACCATCAGATTCCGCTCAAGGATCGACCCTCGTACCTACCCTGGCCTTAGATCCAGAGCGGGCCACTCCATCTGAAGATGGGAGGATAAACCCCGCCGGACTGTCTCCCGCCGGAGACCCAGAGGTGACCATGCTATCAGTAGGCCCGGAGTCTAATAGGATCCTCCTTGTCATAGGGAAGCTGGATTCATCTCTGGATGTCAACTCCGAAATCTCGAGGTCTGTGTCTACTGAGCATGGTCAAGTGGTGATTACCGGACCCAGCTCTGCAGGTCCTCAGTCACCTGTCCAACTTTCGCTCCTAAACGAGGCGCTGGACCTAATGTGATCTCTTTCTATTACAAAAGTATCACTTCCAAACTATGCCCAGCCTGAACTAGGGGCTGAGAGCGGGGAATTTTACGTCCCACCCACCACCCACTTGATAGCCACCATCGAGGACCTAACCGACATGCTATACTACGCCTCCGAAGACATCGATGGCATGGACGACGATGCCGGAGCCTAACCAGGCCAAAACCCGCCAATCACTGGGCGTTGGACGACCACTTCTACATACGACATATACATGGTGGATACGCCCGAAAAGAAGGACAGCGATGGCACTTAGGATCTGATCGAGGACAAGCCTGTCGAGGCACCACCAAAGCACCTACGCCAGCGGCACTGCTCACGATCGCGTCAGGAAAAGGAAAGTAATACCGGCACCAGAGATAACAACACTCCGGACAATGCCGAAGACTCTGACCACCCCGTCGAGCCTGCGTTCGAGCGGGATGAGTGGGAAGAAGGACAAGTCAACCTAGAAAAACTTGTCGATCATGAGGATTCGAAAGATAGTAACTATCTACCACCCTTCGAGGAGGATGTTAGCCTCGGTAACAAATATTTTATCGTACCAGAGGAACCCCTCGAACAAGATTGCTGCGACATCTTATTGCCACTGCGAGGAGCCTGAAAAGGAAACAACAACAACTTCAAGTCGAACAGGATACGCCCAACAACAGATGGACCAATGTCCTGGCTGCCGAAGAATACGGCCTTGAGTGCCCAATAAAGAGCTACCCAAAGCGCAGTCTACTACCACAATTCGACGACGAGGCCCTTGATCCAATTCCATCAAAATACAATCATGTTGATGAACCAGACCGACCACCATGTGGACAGGACAAAATGGCTAATTATGCTGAATACCAGCCCGCGCCACCCCGCCGTAGAGGCAAAGAGGCAGCGGCTCCGGGCTACACGCACGACTTATGTTAGGACCTGGATAATAGAGCTGGCAAGACCATATCAATCTACGAATCAAGGGGATGTGCTCCGACACGAGACGACGGCCATCAAGCCTGGTGCGACAAGCATAACCAAGTTTGGGTCGAGAACCGAATATGGACGTCATCTAAACCCCGTCGTGATGTGGCCCGATATAGAGGCGCCGCACACCCCATGTGCTTTACCGATGAGGTAATGCAGCACCAGTTTCCGGAAGGGTTTAAGCATGTAAACATCGAGGCATACAATGGAACTACAGATCCCGCTGTATGGATTGAACGTTTTCTCCTCCACAACCACATGGCTCATGGTGATGATCTCCTTGCCATTAAATACCTTCCCCTAAAGCTAAAACGACCAGCACGACACTGGTTGAATAGCCTCCTGATGTCTACTACACAACTTTATTATTGTAGACTCGTGTTGGGCCTCCAAACGCATAGTTTTGTAGGGCAGTAGCTATTTTTCCTCAAGTGGATGACCTCAGGTTTATCAATATGTGGGAGGCGTAGGATGAAGATGGTCTCTCTCAAACAACTCTGCAACCAAATACAAGAAATATCTTGTGTCCCCAACACACCTAATACAATGGAAAATTGTATAGATGCACTAGTTCGGCGAAGAGATGGTGATAAAAGTGTAATATTGATGGTAGAAATATATTTTTATAATATGAATAAATAAAAACAGCAAGGTAGAAAATAGTAAACGAGCACAAAAACGGTATTGCAATGCTTAAAAATGAGGCCTAGGGTCCGTACTTTCGCTAGTGCAATCTCTCAACAATGCTAACCTAATTGGATCATATAACCATCCCTCAAAGTGCAATGAAGAATCACTCCAAAGCTCTTATCTAGCGGAGAACATAAGAGGAAAATGTTTGTAGCTATTCTTTCCGTTCAATCTATCCAAGAGTTCGTACCAAAATAACACCGAGTTATTCTTTCTGATCGATCTATCAAGAGCTCGTACTAAAATAACACTAAGTTATTCTTTCCAATCGATCTATCAAAAGTTCGTACTAAAATAACACCAAAGCAAATTCAGATTCATAATACTCAATCCAACACAAAGAACCTCAAAGAGTGCCCCAAGATTTCTACTGAAGAAATAAAAGACAAGAATGTGCATCAACCCCTATGCATATATTACCTCGATGTCACCTCAGGAATCCGCGAGTTGAGTGCCAAAACACATATAATGTGAATCAATATGATACCCCATTGTCACTACGAGTATTCATATGCAAGACATATATCAAGTGCTCTCAAATCCATAAAAGTATTCAATCTAATAACAACGAAATCTCAAAGGGAAAAACTCAATTCATCACAATAAGATAGAGAGGGGAAAACACCATATGATCCGACTATATTAACAAAGCCCATGATACATCAAAATCGTGACATCTCAAGAACACGAGAGAGAGAGAGAGAGAGAGAGAGAGAGAGAGAGAGATTAAACACATAGCTACTAGTACAAACCTCAGCCCCAAGGGTGGACTACTCCCTCCTCATCGTGGTGGCCTCCAGGATGATGAGAATGGCCACAGGAGATGATTCCCCCCTCCGGCAGGGTGCCGAAACGGGGTCTAGATTGGTTTTCGGTGGCTACAGAGCCTTGCGGCGGCGGAACTTCTAATCTAGGTTAACTCCGAGAGTTTTCGGAATATTTTGGATTTTATAGGGAAAAGAGGGGGGGTGTGGGAGGCCACCGAGGTGGACACAACCCACTTGGGCGTGCCTGGGACCCTAGGCACGCCCTGGTGGGTTGTGCCCCCTCAGGGCACCCCCCAGGTGCTGCTCTGGCCCATTGGTGGTCTTCTGGTCCATAAAAAATCCACAAAAAGTTCCGCGGTGTTTGGATTCCGTTTGATATTGATTTCCTGTGATGTAAAAAACAAGCAAAAAACAGCAACTAGCACTGGGTCAATAGGTTAGTCCCAAAAATGATATAAAGTTGCTATAAAATGATTGTAAAACATCCAAGAATGATGATATAACGACATTAGTACTTCATAAATTATAGATACATTAGAGTCGTATCAGCATCCCCAAGTTTAATTCCTACTCGTCCTCGAGTAGGTAAATGATAAAAGAAATAATTTATGAAGTGTGAATTCTAGCAAAGTGCATAAGTTTGATCAATGATAATTTCAATCAATTTTCCTAGCATCACAACAGTAATTCTTTCTTATAAAACTTCTCATGTTATAGTAGCAACCAATTCACATGTTAAGGTTCAAACAATGAATTCTCTTGAAACTCAACAACCTATGTTCTCAGTCACCAAGCAATTGTAATTCAACTTATTCAACAGATATTAAGTAAGAGCTCCACATACTCAACCATCATATAGTCTTCTATGATTGCTAACACTCACCGCATACACATGAGCAAAACGTTTCAACCGGACACATAGAAAGATAGGGGCTTATTGTTTTGCCTCCCAACGTATTCACCTCAAGGGTGATGTCAACAATAATAACTCATGCTACCCATATTCAATTGGACATATGTGCCTAGATCTTTCCTCACCACATGATGCTTGCCGAAGGAGAAAAATAAAAAGGAATGGAGAGAAACTTTGACTCTTGCATAAAATAAAATACATAAAAGTAAAAATAGGCCCTTCATAGAGGGAAGCATAGGTTGCCATGCGCTTATTTTTTGTATGCTCAACCCCTTAGTGCAAAAGAATGTCACGTTATATTGCCCCTTATGATAGCAACCTTTATTATGCAGTTTGTCGCTTTTATTCTTTGCCATCACAAGTTCGTACAATGCTCAATTTTCTCATACACTAGATGATCTAACATTTTTAGAAGCAATTTTTATTGCCTTATTGCACCGATGACAACTTACTTGAAGGATCTTGCTCAATCCTCAGGTAGGTATGGTTGACTCTTGAAAATAAGATTTGGGTTTAAGGGTTTTTGGATGCACAAGTAGTATCTCTACTTGGTGCAGAATTTTTGGCTAGCAAAGATGGGGGGCAAGCACAACATGTTGAAGGATCTATAACAATATAACTTCTATATGAATATGAACAAACATAGACCATTACGTTGTCTTCCTTGTCCAACGTCAACAATTTTGGCATATAATATTCTGATGGGGGCTCACAATCACAAAAGATTTCCAAGATAGTGTATTTGTATGTGAACGTTCTATTCCTTATACTAATTATTCGTGAATTGCTTGTATGACCAATATTGTGATTGTCAAGCCTCAAAAGATTTCACTTTCTAAACCCAACGTGAAGCTACCACTAGGCAAGATATGATTTCAACTTCATGGCATTCAATTTATTCAATAATTTACTCATAGGATATAAGTGAAGCACAAGAGTAAATGACAAGCTACTCCAAAAAGATATAAATGAAGATCATGAGCATAATATTTATTTCTCTCAAATTAATTTAAGTGAAGCAAGATATAATTTATTTAAAAATACTAAAGCACACTGTGCTCAAAAAGATATAAGTGAAGCACTAGAGCAATTCCATAGAAAAGATCTTCGTTGACGGGATGTGAATGCCGCTTACCTAGCCTCCCTGGCAACTATTTGAGGACTCTATTTTATTTAAAAACTTTCAGATATAAGTATTTTATTAAAACAACAAGCAACATGAAAATAAAATGACATTCTAAGAATATCACAACTCATATGAAGAAGCAAAAACTTAGGCTCAACCGATAGTAACCGATAATTGTTGAAGAGGAAAGGTGGGATGCCTATCGAGGCATCCCCAAGCTTAGATGCTCGAGACTTCTTGAAATATTATCTTGGGGTGCCTTGGGCATCCCCAAGATTGAGCTTTTGTGTCTCCTTAATTCTTCTCATATCACGGGTTTCCTAAATCTCAAAAACTTCATCCACACAAAACTCAACAAGAACTCGTGAGATAAGTTAATATAAATCAATGCAAACCTTATCATTATCTACTGTAGCAAATTGCCATAATTATTATTCAACATTGCATACTAAATGCATCTGCATATTTAATACTCCTATGCTTAAATAGAATCATTAAACAAGCAAACATATGCAAACAATGCAAACATAACAACAATCTGCCAAAACAGTACAGTCTATAAAGAATGCAAGAGTATCAATACTTCTTAAACTCTAAAAATTTACCACACTGTAGAAAATTTATCATAGCTTATTGTGCAAAAGGTTTCAACATTTTATCACATTCTGACTTTTCTAGGGAATTTTTGCAACAACGATAAACTTTCTGTTTTCAAACAGCAACATGTATACTTGCAAAATAAGCATGGAAAAGGCTATCATTGCCACTTTTATTGAAATAAAAGATGCAAAAAATTATTATAAATAACAGCAAGAAAGTCCTAACAAAATAAAATGACGTTCCAAGTAAAACTCATATCATGTGACGAATAAAACATAGCTCCAAGTGATGTTACCGATAATGTTGGAGACGAAAGAGGGGATGCCTTTCGGGGCATCCCCAAGGTTAGTTTCTTAGATCTTCCTTGAATATTACCTTGGAGTGCCTTGAGCATCCCCAATCTTAGGGTGACGTTACTCTTTATTCTCCTCATATCGACATCTCACACAAAACTTGAAAACTTCAATCACACAAAACTTAACGGAACTTTGTGAGATAGGTTAGTATGATAAAGAGCAAACCATTTCACTTTTGGTACTGTCAAAGACAAGATTCGTAATTGTTATCACACAATACCTACTGTACCATATCTTTTGCACAATTTATATTGAACAATATAAGCCATGGAAATTAGAAAACAAGCAAACTATGCATTGAAAACAGAATCTATCAAAAACAGAAGTGTGTAGTAATCTGTACTCCAACCATACTTCCGCGACTCCAAAAATTCTAATGAAATAGGAAAACCTAGGTAATTTGTCTACTAATCTTCAACATTTTATCACGCTTTTGTTAAAAAATAGAATTGTTTTCCTGAGCGCAAAATTGTCTGTTTTTCAGCAAGATCAAATCAACTATCACCGTAAGCCATCCCAAATGTCTTACTTGTCACTTTATTGAAACAAAAGGAATAAAACATGATTACTACAGTAGCCTAATCACGTGAACACACAAAAAAGTAGGTGAAAGTGTTAGGTTGTCTCCCAACAATTGCTTTTCTTTAATGCCTTTTAGCTAGGCGTGATGATTTCAATGATGCTCGCATAAAAGATAAGAATTGAAACACAGAGAGAGCATCATGAAGCATATGACTAGCACATTTAAGTCTAACCCACTTCCTATGCATAGGGATTTTGTGAGCAAACAACTTATGGGAACAATAATCAACTAGCATAGGAAGGCAAAACAAGCACAACTTCGAGATTTTCAACATGTAGAGAGGAAACTTGATATTATTGCAATTCCTACAAGCATAAGTTCCTCCCCCATAATAAATTTCAGTAGCATCATGAAGAAATTCAACAATATAACCATTACATAAAGCATTATTTTCATGACACAAAAGCATAGAAAACTTATTACTCTCCACATAAGGAAATTTCTTCTCATCAAAAGTAGTGGAAGCAAACTCAACAAAATAACTATCATGAGAGTGAAAATTAAAATCATGACGACAAGTTTCATGGTTATCATTATTCTTTATAGCATACATGTCATCACCATAATCATCATAGATAGCAACTTTGTTCTCATAATAATCAATTGAAGCCTCTTCCGAAATAGTGGATTCATCACTTAATAAAGTCATGACCTCTTCAAATCCACTTTAATCAATATAATCATCATAAATAGGAGGCATGCTTTCATCGTAATAACTTTTCTCATCAAAACTTGGGGGAGTAAAAATATCATCTTCATCAAATATAGCATCCTCAAGCGTGTAGCTTTGCATATCATTAGCATCATGGATATTCAAAGAATTCATACTAACAACATTGCAATCATGCTCATCATTCAAATATTTTGTGCCAAACATTTTATTTTCTTCTTCTAACAATTGAGAACAATTTTCTGATCCATCATTTTCAAGAGAGATATTATAAAGATGATCAATAATATGATGCAACCTCAATTCCATTTTATGTAGTTTTCTTTTATAAACCAAAGTAGTGATAAAACAAGAAACTAAAGGATTCAATTGCGAGATCTAAATATATACCTTCATGCACTCACATCCCCGGCAACGGCGCCGGAAAAGAGCTTGATGTCTACTACACAACTTTATTCTTGTAGACTCGTGTTGGGCCTCCAAGCGCAGAGTTTTGTAGAACAATAGCAATTTTCGCTCAATTGGATGACCTAAGGTTTATCAATCCGTGGGAGGCGTAGGATGAAGATGGTCTCTTTCAAACAACTCTGCAACTAAATACAAGAAATCTCTTGTGTCCCCAACACACCTAATACAATGGCAAATTGTATAGGTGCACTAGTTCGGCGAAGAGATGGTGTTAAAAGTGTAATATTGATGGTAGAAATATATTTTTATAATCTGAATAAATAAAAACAGCAAGGTAGCAAATAGTAAACGAGCAAATAAACGGTATTGCAATGCTTGAAAATGAGACCTAGGATCCATACTTTCACTAGTGCAATCTCTCAACAATGCTAATCTAATTGGATCATATAACCATCCCTCAAAGTGCGATGAAGAATCATTCCGAAGTTCTTATCTAGTGGAGAACATAAGAGGAAAATGTTTGTAGCTATTCTTTCCGATCAATATATCCAAGAGTTCGTACTAAAATAGCACAAAGTTATTCTTTCTGATCGATCTATCAAGACCTCGTACTAAAATAACACTAAGTTATTCTTTCCAATCGATCTATCAAAAGTTCGTACTAAAATAACACCAAAGCAAATTCAGATTCATAATACTCAATCCAACACAAAGAACCTCAAAGAGTGCCCCAAGATTTCTACTGGAGAAATAAAAGACAAGAATGTGCATCAACCCCTATGCATAGATTACCTCGATGCCACCTCGGGAATCCGCGAGTTGAGTGCCAAAACACATATCATGTGAATCAATATAATACCCCATTGTCACCACGAGTACTCATATGCAAGACATATATCAAGTGCTCTCAATTCCATAAAAGTATTCAATCCGATAACAACGAAATCTCAAAGGGAAAAACTCAATTCATCACAACAAGATAGAGAGGGGAAAACACCATATGATTCGACTATATTAACAAAGCCAGCGATACATCAAGATCGTGACATCTCAAAAACACGAGAGAGAGAGAGAGAGAAAGAGATTGAACACATAGCTACTGGTACAAACCCTCAGCCCCGAGGGTGGACTACTCCCTCCTCATTGTGGTGGCCGCTAGGATGATGAGGATGGCCACCGGAGATGATCGCCCCTCCGGCAGGGTGCCGGAATGGGGTCTAGATTGGTTTTTGATGGCTACAGAGCCTTGCGGCGGCGGAACTTCTGATCTAGGTTAACCTCGCGGGTTTTCGAAATATTTTGGATTTTATAGGGCAAAGAGGGGGTGCGGGAGGCCACCGAGGTGGGCACAACCCACCTGGGTGCAGCTGGGCCCCAGGCGCACCCTAGTAGGCTATGTCCCCTCGGGGCACCCCAGGCGCTGCTCTGGCCCATTGGTGGGCTTCTGGTCCATAAAAAATCCACAAAAAGTTTCTCTGTGTTTGGACTCCGTTTGATATTGATTTCCTGCGATGTAAAAAAAGCAAAAAACAACAACTTGCACTGGGCACTGGGTCAATAGGTTAGTCCCAAAAAATGACATAAAGTTGCTATAAAATTATTGTAAAACATCCAAGAATGATGATATAACGACATGAATACTTCATAAATTATAGATACATTGGAGACGTATCACCTCCGAGAGAACTCCATTGGCAGTTGGGAGGACTTGGAGGATGCTTTTTGAGAAAACTTCCATGGCATTTATGTCCGGCCACAGGACGCTGATGACCTTAGTCACATAGTCCAGCAACCCGAAGAGTCAGCCGGCAAACTCTAGACTCGGTTCTTAATCAAAAAGAACCAATTCGTTGACTGTCCGGACACCGAAGCCTTAGTGGCCTTTAAGCACAGCATCCGTGACAAATGGCTCGCTCGACACCTCAGTCAGGAAAAGCCAAAAACTATGGCGGCTCTTACTGCACTTATGACCTGCTTTTGCGCGGGCGAGGATAGCTGGTTGGCTCGTAGAAGCAATAGCACCAGCGACCCTGGCACCTCTGAGGCCAGGGATGGCAATGGAAGGCCACGACGTAGCAAAAATAAGCGTCAGAACAATAAGGAAGAAACGGTAAATGCCGGATTCAGTGGCTCCAAACCTAGTCAGCAGAAGAAGTCGTTCATAGGAAATAGAGACGGTCCATCTAATTTGGACAAGGTACTAGATAGGCCTTGCCAGATTCATGGCACCCCTGACAAGCCTGCCAATCATACCAACGGAAATTTTTTGGGTTTTTAAAGAGGCCGGTAAATTAAATACCGAACATAAGGGGAAAGGACCTCAAATCAAGGATGATGACGAACCCCGCCCTCTGAACACAGGGGGACAGAAGAAGTTTCCCCCCAATGTGAAAATGGTGAACATGATATATGTCACCCATATCCCCAAAAGGGAGCACAAGCGCACACTAAGATACGTCTACGCCGTAGAGCCGATCGCCCCAAAATTCAACCCATGGTCGGCTTATCCGATCACAATCGATCACAGGGACCACCCAACTAGTATCCGTCATGGAGGTTCAGCGGCCCTGGTACTCGATCCCATTATCGACGGATACCATCTCACTAGAGTCCTTATGGACGGCGGCAGCAGTCTCAACCTGATTTAGCAAGACACTTTCCGTAAGATGGGTATAGACCCGTCAAGAATCAAGCCTAGCAACACTACCTTTAAAGGAGTGATACCCGGCATGGAGGCCCGCTGTACGGGCTCCTTAACATTGGAAGTAGTCTTCGGTTCTCCAGACAACTTCCGAAGCGAAGACTTGATCTTCGATATCGTCCCTTTCTGCATTGGTTATCACACACTACTCGGATGAACCGCTTTCGCCCGCTTCAATGCAGTCCCACATTATGCTTATTTAAAGTTCAAAATGCCCAGACCGCGCGGCCTCATCACAGTCAATGGAAATATGGAGCGCTCCCTCCATATTGAGGAGCACACCACGGCCCTTGCAGCCAAGGTATAGAACGGCCTCATCAAGCCGAACAACTCATCGGTCATTAAGACAACTGACACTGCCAAGCGAGTCCGATCCACATTACAACATGACAGCTCGGCGGATTCGGAGCTTGAATAGTAGTTCAGCCGCCGCCGATCGCCCCATAAGGCTGCGGCATACGTACTGTGTGTGTGTGCATAATTACGCACTTAAAATACCTTGGGCAGCACCGCCTGCATAATGTAGAAAAAGGTCTATAGTACGGCTTGACCCTATTCAGACCCTAACTTTCTTTCTCTCTTTCTTTTTTTCACTATAGGTTCATTAAAACCTACCTACTTTACGGTTGTACAGGGGCTCCCCACCAAGCTCCCACTTCTTATAGACGACCATCAACTTCTCCTCTCAAGGGCTTTCTCACCAAGGAGAAATGGCGCAGACGTGCAGCAGGGCATGATTAGGATCTTTAAAGCCACTATTTTTTTCACACAACCCTGTGTAAAACTTGTGTAAACTCTCGGCATGTAAAATAGCCTTGATATTCATGGCATTATCTGTAATAGCATGCCTTGACGTATTATACAGGATATGAAGGAAACAGTTGATCACCACTTTTGTTTGGTGCTGATTTCTTTTATCATCTGCCCTTCCTTACTTCAGATTGCCACAAGTGCTTTAGTTCGGTCTTAACATCGGGGGCTGTATGTGGCTCCGCACGTTTTCAAGTCCGGACACCTATAGGGTACTCTTCGGCGTCCCAAATATTGCACTATATGCATCGGCTCCAAATCATGTCTTTGGTCTATAGTTGGGTTGCCCGGCTCCTATGCTTACCACCTTATGTTCTGCTCATTCGGCTAAGGTAGTAAAGGGAGAACTACTGCGATTATATTTCTGGTTCGTCCGGTCAAATACCTCAGTAGAGAAAGCCGAAAACTAACTGTCAATATAAAGTGAGAGCTGGTCAGCGATTCGGTGACTTCCTACAAATCATTATTGATTTACTCTGTGTTATATGAGGGGCTGGTCTTCATCCAGCCACGTGGAAAATGCACCCTAGTTCAGATTGTCGCACACGCACAAGGGGCTAGTACTTAGCCCCACTGTCAAACTCCTATGGCTAAGTGAAAGTAATAAAGCCGCATAGTCGGATTGCCTAGTTCACCTCGCAGACACCTCCTTCACGGACCAAGGCGTTGGATAAAGTGTGGTAACGCGCTATGCCGAACACCCCCGTAGTATCTATGTGGGGGCTGAAGTCGACGATTAGCAAACTTTCAGAATTAAACGGCTGCACAAGAGGAAAATAACTTAAGATAAAAGGCGCAAATATATTACAAGCCTGGGTTCACAAGCACAGTTTTTACAACCCGGATACATCTACTCAAATATAATGTCCTTTGAGCATTGGCCCTCTACTATTCGGGCACCCGCTAGGACGTCTTCAAAGTACCTCTCCGATTTGTGGTGGTCCTTGACATCGGGCGGGCCTGCGGTCGCCACATCGGTGGCCTTCATCTTTGCCCAATGCATCTTGACATGAGCGAAGGCCATCCAAGTGCCCTCTATGCACGCCGAGCACTTCATAGCATCAACTCGAGGCAGCGCATCGACGAGCCGCCGCACCAAACCGAAGTAGCTGCTGGGAATTGGTTCGGCTGGCCAAAGCTGTACTATTAAATCCTTCATGGCCAAGTCGGCCACCCTATGCAGCTCCATCAGCTTCTTCAGCTGGTCGTTCAGGGGCGTCGGATGCTCCGGTGCAAGAAACTGCGACCAGAACAGCTTCTCGGTCGAGTTCCCCTCCCAGGCTTGGAAGAATTGTGCGGCGTCGGCAGCACTCCTTGGTAGATCCGCAAATGCGTTTGGAGAACTTCACACTCGAGTGAGAAAATCATATCTTTGACCTCCGAATATACTCTACAAAATAAAGGCCTTACCAGCCGCTATATGCTTCGCTTGTCGGATCTCCTCACGAGCACTCTGGGACTCGACCCGCGCCTCTTTCGCCTCCTAGAGGGCTTTGGCGAGTTCAGACGATTGGGTGGAAGCCTTCTCCTCCAAACCCTCACACTTGAGGATGGCGTCCTTTAGCTCCTGCTCGACTTCGGCCACCCGACGGCGGACGGCCTGCTTGGTCTTGAGTTCCGCAGCCGCTTTGTCAGCGACTGCCTTGTTTGCCTTCGCCTCTTTCTGGGCTTGGGCAAGAGTGCCTTTGAGGGTCTCGACCTCGGCCGTGCCAACTATGCTCATAATCAAAGCATTACACAAATTAAATCTCTGAATATAACTGAGGGAGTCCTGGATTAGGGGGTCTCCAGACAGCCGGACTATATCCTTTGGCCGGATTGTTGGACTATGAAGATACAAGATTGAAGACTTTGTCTCGTGTCCGGATGGGACTCTACTTGGCGTGGAAGGAAAGCTAGGCAATACGGATATGTATATCTCCTCCTTTGTAACCGACCTTGTGTAACCCTATCCCCCTCCGGTGTCTATATAAACCAGAGGGTTTTAGTCCGTAGGACAACATACAACCATACCATAGGCTAGCTTCTAGGGTTTAGCCTCTCCGATCTCATGGTAGATCAACTCTTGTAATACTCATATCATCAAGAATAAATCAAGCAGGACATAGGGTTTTACCTCCATCAAGAGGGCCCGAACCTGGGTAAAACATCGTGTCCCCTGCCTCCTGTTACCATCCGCCTTAGACGCACAGTTCGGGACCCCCTACCCGAGATCCGCCGGTTTTGACACCGACATTGGTGCTTTCATTGAGAGTTCCTCTGTGACGTCACCGTAAGGAAGGATGCCTCATCTCGTTGTTAAAAACAACATTACCGCCAGGGGAGCTCTAGCTGTCGGCCAAACTCTCCGGCTAGGCAGTTTCGTCATGACTGCCTGTTCGGCCGCTGCACCGATGATGACTTCTCGGGTCATCGAAAACAGCCTCCACGTCGGCTTAGAATTCACCGAGCAGATGGATCCAATGGAGCTCTCTTCCCTAAACGAACTCTTGGATCGCATCACCGCCTTGGGAGTCGCTACGGACTATGATCGGATTGGGCTTAAACCCGATCAAAGGGAGATTAACTCTCCATCGGTCACCCATCACGTTGCGGTGGTGGAGGAACAATGCATCAACTCTTCCTCTATTTTGAGGACTAACTATGTCCGAATTCCTAAGCTCTCCGAGCCGGATACCCGCTTACGGGAGGACATCACCCAAGCCCTGAACCTAGAATCAGGCAGCGGGCCAGACTTATCGGGCAGCACTCCGGAACCCGAACTTCCAAGATTGGAAACTCCTCGGCCCCTGGGTCTCAGACCGGGTAGGGGTTCGGACTCAAATCCACCCACCCACCTAGACATAAACGATCTTTCCCACATTAGGCAAGAGCCCCATGAAACAATACATCATTATTGGGCCAGATTCCTCCTTGTGATGAACAAGGTTAAGGACTGTCGCGAGGAAGATGCAATCTCACTTTTCTGCAATAATTGCACGGACAAGGGAATCCTTAACGCCTTAAGTCGCCATGACATATCACGCTTTGCTGACTTGGCATCCATAGTACGAAAGTACTGTGCGATGGAAAGCGCCTGGAAAACCGAAACGAAATTTTGGGATAATCCGGCTCCAAATATACACCCAGTCCGAAGTAAAAGGGTGCACTATCATAAGACACCCGAGATAGTTGCAAAGAAACAAAAACCCTCTACAGGGCATGGAACCGTACTGGAGGGATGGCTTAACGGACCCTGCAAAATTCATAGTACAGCGGATACAATACCAACGCACAGCCTTAGAGCATGTTGGATAGTCCGGCAGGTGGCCAAAAGTGGTGAGGATCTTCTTATACCAAATGCCACAGAGCACCATCCCGTGGATAACAATACAGTGTTAACAGTCTTTCAGACCTTCGCGTCAAATAATAGGCGCAAGCGAACACTCCGCAACATGGCCGAAATCTGCCACGTAGCAGCAATAAATCCATGGAGTGACATGGCTATTACCTTCAATGCCAGTGACGAACCTAAATTCCGAACAGCCCGAGCACCAGCCGCGCTGGTCCTTAGTCCAATTGTGGACGGCTTTCGACTCACCAAAGTACTCATGGACGGTGGCAGCGGATTAAACCTCATCTATGAGGAAACTCTTTAAAAAATGGAAATAGACTGGAACCGTATTGAGCAAAGTAGCACAACCTTCAGGGGAATCATACCCAGTCGGGAGGCACGATGCGCTGGGAAAATCACACTAGATGTGGTATTCGGTACGCCAGAGAACTATAGGTTCGAAGAAATTACATTTCAAGTGGCCCCGTTCAGCAGTGGATACCACGCCCTTTTAGGACGTGAGGCGTTCACAATCTTTCAAGCCGTACCCCATTATGGGTACATGAGCTCAAAATGCCCGGGCCCAACGGAATCATCACCCTCGCCAGTGGTTCGGACACAGCACTCCGCGCCGAAAACAAAACAGCCGCACTGGCGCTCGAGGCATTATCCGAAGCCCTCTCGGCCGAGGAATTAACCATGCTACTTTAACGCCCTCGATGCGGCTATATCTCCCATGTGTCGAAGCACGACTTAGAGGCATAACCGCATTGAAAGCAATGTCGCAAGTGAGGTAATCTTCACAACAACCCATGTAATGAATAAGCGAAAAGAGGTACATAGTTGGCTTACAGTCGCCACTTCACACAATACATGAATACAACATTACAACATCCAGATACAATCAAGGCCCGACTATGGAACCAAAATAAAAGAAGACTACCCCAAATGCTACACAGATCCCCGATCGCCCCAACTGGGCTCCACTACTGATCAACTGAAATGAAACAACACAATGAACGAGATCTTCATCAAGCTCCTCCTTGAGCTCGGTTGCGTCACCTGCACGGTATCATCGACACCTGCAAACTAGTTTGGAAGTATCTGTGAGTCACGGGGACTCAGCAATCTCACACCCTCGCGATCAAGACTATTTAAGCTTATAGGTAGGGAAAAGGTATGTGAGGTGGAGCTGCAGCAAGCACTAGCATATATGGTGGCTAACATACGCAAATGAGAGCGAGAAGAGAAGGCAACGCACGTTCGAGAATCTATGATCAAGAAGTGATCCTAGACTACTTACGTCAAGCATAACTCCAACACCGTGTTCACTTCCCGGACTCCGCCGGAAAGAGACCATCACGACTACACACGGGGTTGATGTATTTTAGTTAAGATAAGTTTCAGGTTTTCTACAACCGGACATTAACAAATTCCCATCTACCCATAACCGCGGGCATGGCTTTCGGAAGTTCAAATCCCTGCAGGGGTGTCCAAACTTAGCCCATCACAAGCTCTCACGGTCAATGAAGGATATTCCTTCTCCCAGGAAGACCCGATCAGTCTCGGAATCCCGGTTACAAGACATTTCGACAATGGTAAAACAAGACCAGCAAAGCCACCCAGATGTGCCGACAAATCCTGATAGGAGCTGCACATATCTCGTTCTCAGGGCACACCGGATGAGCAAAACGTCAGGTAGGCCAGCCCAGAGTTGCCCCTGGTAGCCTCGGACATCGCTTAGTTGGACCAACACTTAGAG
>NC_041390.1:556370259-556377425 GCF_002162155.2 Triticum dicoccoides | reverse complement strand
GGAAAGAAAAGGCTAGGTGGCAAATGGTAAAACCAATGTTGGGCCTTGCTGGAGGAGTTTTATTCAAGGCGAACTGTCAAGGGGTTCCCATTATAACCCAACCGTGTAAGGAACGCATAATCAAGGAACATAACACCGGTATGACGGAAACTAGGGCGGCAAGAGTGGAACAAAACACCAGGCATAAGGCTGAGCCTTCCACCCTTTACCAAGTATATATATGCATTAATTAAATAAGAGATATTGTGATATCCCAACAAATATCCATGTTCCAAACATGGAACAAGCTCCAATCTTCACCTGGAACTAACAACACTATAAGAGGGGCTAAGCAAAGCGGTAACATAGCCAAACAATGGTTTGCTAGGACAAGGTGGGTTAGAGATTTGACATGGCAAAATGGGAGGCATGATAAAGCAAGTGGTAGGTATCGCAGCATAGGCATAGCAAAAGAGCGAGCATCTAGCAAGCAAAGATAGAAGTGATTTCGAGGGTATGGTCATCTTGCCTGAGATCCCGCAAGGAAGAAGAACGAGTCCATGAAGAAGACAAACAGACATAGTCGAACGGATCCTCACAAACGCGACGTTAACGGAACTAACCCGAAGAAGCAACACCGGAAAGAAGCAAACAACATGGTAAACAACCATCACATAAGCATGGCATGATGCACAACCAAGTATGATGCATGTCCGGTTTAAATATGCATGACATGGCAAAGTGCAGCAACCAAAACTACAAATTAAGTGGAGCTCAATATGCAACGGGTTGCATATTGACAGAACACCACAACAATTATTTAGTTCTCTCTCAGTTATGTACTCAGCAATATTAAATGTTGTTAAGCATGTCAAGAGATGATACATAACAAAACTATACCATCTAAACAATTTAAATGGGGCCGGGTATAATAAACAACAAACCCGGTAAATCCCCATATGCATTAGTAATTTAAAGCAAACAACAATTTTAACCAATCTTGAAGTTGTTATCATGATGCGGATGACATGTGCAAGTTTATGCAAGTTTTAAGGAAAAGTAGACATGACAAGATATGAGGCATTTGTCGCCATGGCGGAAGGAAAAGGGGTGCCCCGGCAACGATAATCAAAATGGTGCCACGGTAGCGTTCCGGTTCCGGTAACTCAATTGAGATACCAATGCAAAGGAGAAGTGTGCGTATGCGTGCAAAAGATGGTGGGGCGCCCCCGGATACCGAGTGTCCCATGAGTCGACGATGGAGACAAGGCAAAAGAGGGGCAACGAGCACTGACAATTCAAGCACGGAGCAAGCACGAGCATCTCATACATCACACATGCATTCATTCACGGGCGGTCGTCTCAGGGTTATACCTTCGAAGCGTGCGTTATCGGAGGGGTTCGAGTTCGATGCGGTGTAGGGGAAGTAGACGTCCTCGCGATGGCGGTAGTGGAAGTAGTCGTTCTCGCATGCTCTAGGGTCGGCGATAGAGGTTCTCGCGATCTCGGCGACAGTGGTGGTACATGTTTATCGTTGCATGAGTTTCCGTAGACGTTCATGTCATCGATGTCGTGGTACTTGGGGTCTTTGGACTTTCCGGTCCCGTTCTTGTGATGGTAGTCGTTCACATTCGTTCGAAGAGGTACTTGATGACTCCAACGTCTTCGGGGTGACGGTAGTTGTACACGGTCCACGAGACGTCGATCGCTCGGGGTCCGACTTGCGGGTCTTGCCGACATGAGGCGTTTTTGTGTAGACAAACTTGGCGCATCCGAAGGGTCACACTTGTCGTCGTGGGAACTTGGTGAATCCGAGGTCTTCGGGGTCGATGGTAGTTGTACATCTCATAGTGGAACTTGACGGGTCCGAATACTCCGGGGTCGTGGTACTTGGGAACAACCGGGGCGGTCTTCCGGTCAACGTGAACAAGAGGCCTTGGCAGGGCACGTCGGATGCAAGAGGAGCCAGGGTTCCTGCCTGCCATGACGGCTTGCGAGATGATGAACGAAGCAGCGGTCCAACGGTACCGGGAATGGGCGCGGGAGGTGCGGAACCGGAGCCGGAAGGCGAGCTCTGGCCGGATCCAGGGCGAGAATGGCGGAGATGGCCGGGCGGGGCAGGAGGCGCGAGCACAGGGACTTGGCGCGGCGGGGCTCCTCAACGCAGGAAGCAGCGGGCGATGGCGCTGGTCGTCGACGGTGAAGGGGCATCGAGACCTGGACGGCTTGCCGACGAGGAGGCGCCATGGCGACCAGGTTCACTGGCAGCAACCTCGCGGGCAGAGGAGACTGGCAAGATGCGGTGCTCGGAGGAGGCAAGTGGGAAAACGCCTCAGGCGCTCGGGGTCGAGTAGAGGTGACAGGAGGAGGGAGCGAGGCTTCTCCCTGGTATGTTGCGAGGAGAGCAAGAGGAGGGAGAGATGGGGATCAGGGAGAGAGCAAGATGGCATCAAGGGCGTGGCGGCGGCCACGAGAACGAGAGAGGTAGAGAGTGCATGAGGGAATCGGGCTAGGTTTAGAGACTGCAGCGGGGCTGATGGGCCTTAGAAGGCTGGCTAGGCCTAGGTGGGCCGCGAGGATGGAGCCGGCTTGGCAGGTTGCAGCTGGGCTGGGAGGCCCAGCCATCTCTTCTCTCTCCCATCTCCTTCTCTTTACAAAAACAAAGAAATAAGAGAAGGGAAAAGAGAGAAGAGAAGGTTAGAGGAAGAATTTGGGCACGAGGATAATTTTCACGGACTCGGAAAAATGTGCATGGTCCGAGAAAATAGAAAAGATAAAGTTTGAAAGATTAAATTCAACATCCTTTGAATTTAATTCAAAAGGTTTGAACTAGGACAGGTTTTTCAAAGTGCCCAAAAATGTTGAGAAATTATGTGGAGCTCCGAAAAATGACGAAAGGACATGTGGCAAAGTTTGAGGAGCAACTCGAAGCAGAAAAGACTTGAGAGTTACATTGCAAGTGTGTCACGGTAATTCCATAAGAATGGAAATATTTATAATAGCTCCCTAATATTGGGAGGATATGTTATAAAGAGAATCACCATGTGAATTCCCTCGATTTAAATGGACTGAAGATCCATGCAATTTATTTAGTTGAGTTGCAAAAGATTTATGAGATGATGGCATGATGACATGATCCAATGCACATGATGCAAGGAACCAAACAAATCACACGACGAAACCCGGAAATCCTGGAAGGCATCTGAAGATCCGGTCTTGGGGCGTCACAACACTCCACCACTACGAGAGGATCTCGTCCTGAGATCTAGGATGGCACCGGAGGGAAACGAAAAAGGAAGAGAAGAGGTAAAACTTATTGCTTCTTTGACAAATGAGTGAAACCAAAGAACCTTACGAGGTTGAACAAATTTAAAGAAGAAAATAACGAAGATGGACGAAGTTGAAAACACTCCGTTAGAAAAGAGGAACAAGGAAGAACAAATTTGGACAGCACTCCGGTTGAAAAGTGATATGAAACTTGATAAGATGAAAAGAACTTGAGCAGAGGGCACAACCCTCCGGTTAAATGGATAAGCATGAAAAGAACATGATCCTCACAACTCGAGAATATGAGAGAAAAGCGAAACATCACAATGCCTCCGTAAGAAGAAAGAAAAAAATAGATCATTGAAAGGATGGAGAAGAAAAGGTCAACTAATGCCACAAATGAGCTTGAAAAAGGCATCCTTAGGATAAGGGTCGAACGGAGTTGTTGGAAAAACAACAACGAAAAGAGTAAGCTTGTTGTGGGCTTATGGAAGACATCTCAAAATTATGAGGTGAAATTCTGCCACAAACGGAAACAATGGATTAGATTGATATCAACAAGGAGATGGGAAACTTATTCCACAGGGAGGATAAATGAAGAACTTGGGTCATTTATAAGCACCATAAATAGCAACAATCCTTAGGGAAAGCTTTAGGTGACATATAACCCAAGATAACTCCAACGAAGAGATTGATGGATTGAGAAGAGCTCATGCTAGAAGAGATTGATGGGTTTAACTATCTCATTCTTAACAACAAGTGAATCATGAAACATGAACTCAAATTAGCAAGAATGACATAATACCATCTCCAATGATACGGTAGAAAGGATTGCACTTCGGAATGCGAGATGAAGAAATGCTTGAGCTCTTTAGAAAAGAATCTCAATGAACACTTGGAGAAGGAATTATTTCGTTGATGAACCATCATGTAGAACATCCATGAAGAACTCCGATAACAAAAAGGATGATGAAGGCGAAATGAAAAAGAAGTTGAAAACACAAGGTGAAGCCTTGTGATGATTAAAATGGAGCTTCGCGACAAGATAAAGTGGAAACTTGGAACTCCAGAAAAGAAAGATGAGCAAAAGAAACCAAGAATTTTTCAATGAACCTTCGGAATAAGGAATTAATCACTTGGATGAACAAGAATAAGAATTATGTTATGCTTGTCCTTCATCAATTAAATTGATGATAAACAATGGATTTGGCACACTACTTATTCCCGTTGCAAAGGATTGAAGAGAGATATAGCATAAACTTGGGAAAACCTTCAACGAACCACCGGTAGAATTTGAAAGAACGAAAGAATTGATATGATAACCAAGGAAGAGAGATCTTGAACGAACCACCATAAGAATTGAAAACGAACGAAGTAAAGGGGTGAATCACCGGTAAGAATTAGCAAATGAATGAAGATACAAGAGAGAGTTTAGATACAAGATAACAAAGAGATCATGAACTGATTAGAGAATATACTTGAATGATGCACCGGTTAGATTTGGAGAATATGAGCTGAAAGCTAAAATGAATAAATCTTTTGAAATGATGGGCTTCGTAGAAAACAAACTGAAATACTCTTGAAATGCTCCGGATGGGTGAAAAGAAAATTCTCACAACCGAAACAATTATGGGAGGATGGCACGAAGCTAGAGCCATGAATCTTGAAGAGAATGGAGCAAGATTGAGAGAAAAAATCATCTTCGGTCTTCAAATGTTGAGAATACCAATGAGAAACACCACCAAGAATTGTTGAGATACCCCGGGATGAAAATTAGAAAGTTTGAACCAGCGATGAAAAGAATTTGAAAGATCTTGGAGAAAGACATTTGACTGATGATAATTCATTCTTACGTCAAACTTCGAAATGAAATTTGAGGATAGCTCCGGGAAAATAAGAAGAGTCAGGTAAGATCCTGGGAAAAGACCTGTGGGTTAGGGCCCAATCAAAAGAAACACTGTTGAACGATTGCTTGAAAAGAGAGATTGCACCGGTTGAATTAAAAGGCTTGAATGAGATAACAATCTCGAAATAGGTTGAACGGATCTTGAATGAAAAGACGAGCCTTCTGAGATATCTTCAACACTTAGGAAACAAAAGAATAGTGAGAGGTGAATGATTAAGAGGTGCACCGGCATAAGAAAACATTTGAAGCGAGGAAAAGATATGATCGACAAAGCTTGAATTGGATCCACCGGAGAAGATAAAAGAAACAAAGAATGGTGAACTAGAAGCTCCGTTAAAATCGTCATGAGCATCACCGGGTAAGAACATTAACGGAAAAGAATGGAGAGACTTCCCATCGATAAGATGGATACTTGATTAAGATATCTAAGTCCTTGAAGAAAAGGGTGGGAGGGTGGGGAAAAACTAAGGCAATTTGGGACGGATTAAACAACACTGTTGAGAAGACTTAGAGTAGATCTTGCGAATGTTGACAAGATTGGATCAACTAGAAGAGAAGCACACCGGTTGAAAAGAATTGACATGACAATCTCAATGATGAAGAAGGATTGGTATTCACATAGGAGTGTGAGAACACCACTTAGGAAAGGTATGGAATCCACATTTGACTTCGAAGCAACTCGAATACCACAACTGAAAAACAAAACAAAGGATTGGCTCGCAAAATAAGCCGGAACAAACATATGATAGAGATTTCGTCCGAAGTTTTCGTGGTGAGGCCTACACGGGCTCGATCGTACAACACCATCATGCACAAGGCAGTGCACATGACATACGAAGCGTCCCCGAGTCAGCATTGCCAAGGACTCTTTAATACACAACGAGACCACTGTAAAACCAACCGTGGATAGGCGGACCACTAGATGTCGAACCACAATTTCATATCATACATCTGTCGGAAAGATATCCTAAGAGCTACTTGAATTCCCACTTATAAACTCCCGAAACTATCCCGGTTATGCAATCAGGTGTTGGGGATACAGGGGAAGCATAATATCTCATCCAAAACTAACAAATCCTACATCCAGCTGTATCCATCCTTCAACACATAACCAAGAAACCTTCGGAAATCATGTACCTCAACCTTCGAAAAGCATCCGTTATACAAGTTATGACAATACTCCCGAACTCCCGCCCCAGTACTGGGTGGCGTCGAGGTTATCTCACCAACAACTACATTAAAAGAGATTTTCGATGTCGACGAAACTCAGGTATTCCAGAGCTGCAATGATAAAATTGTGACGACAACACCTCGGAGCTTAATTCCTCGGGACACTGCCACAACCCCTAAATTTCAGGAGGCACCAAGAACAGTGTTCTCATCACAAATCCATCAGAACGATTCCAAGTGTTGGGAAACGTAGCAGAAATTCAAAATTTTCTACGCATCACCAAGATCAATCTATGGAGTAATCTAGCAACGAATGGAAGGAGAGTGCATCTACATACCCTTGTAGATTGCTAAGCGGAAGCATTCAAGTGAACGGGGTTGATGGAGTCGTACTCATCATGATCCAAATCACCGATGATCCTAGTGCCGAACGGACGGCACCTCCGTGTTCAACACACGTACAGCCCGGTGACGTCTCCTACGCCTTGATCCAGCAAGGGGAGAAGGAGAGGTTGGGGAAGACTCCATCCATCAGCAGCACGACAGCATGGTGGTGGTGGAGGAGCGCGGGACTCCAGCAGGGCTTCGCCAAGCACTAGGAGAGACGAGGAGGGAGAGAGGTAGGGCTGCGCCAACAGGGAGAGCAAATCACACGTGTTTGGCAGCCCCATACCTGAAGTATATATAGGGGGAGGGGAGGGGCTGCGCCCCCACCTAGGTTTCCACCCCTAGGGGTGGCGGCCAGCCCTAGATGCCATCTAGGGGGCGGCCAAGGGGGGATAGAGGGGGGCGCACCACTAGGTGGGCCTTAGGCCCATCTGAGCCTAGGGTTTCCCCCTTTTCC
>NC_041390.1:556286603-556370036 GCF_002162155.2 Triticum dicoccoides | reverse complement strand
ACCAGCCCATCTGGGGCTGGTCCCCTCTCACACTTGGCCCACGCAGCCCTCTGGGGCAGGTAGCCCCACCTGGTGGACCCCCGAGACCCTCCCGGTGGTCCTGGTACGTTACCGATAGCACCCGAAACTTTTCCGGTGACCAAAACAGGACTTCCCATATATAAATCTTTACCTCCGGACCATTCCGGAACTCCTCGTGATGTCCGGGATCTCATTCGGGACTCCGAACAACATTCGATAACCGCGTACATACTTTCCCTATAACCCTAGCGTCATCGAACCTTAAGTGTGTAGACCCTACGGGTTCGGGAACCATGCAGACATGACCGAGACACCTCTCCGGCCAATAACCAACAGCAGGATCTGGATACCCATGTTGGCTCCCACATGTTCCACGATGATCTCATCGGATGAACCACGATGTCGAGGATTCAATCAATCCCGTATTCAATTCCCTTTGTCTAGCGGTATGATACTTGCCCGAGATTCGATCGTCGGTATCCCGATACCTTGTTCAATCTCGTTACCGGCAAGTCTCTTTACTCATTCTGTAACACATCATCCCGTGATCAACTCCTAGATCACATTGTGCACATTATGATGATGTCCTACTGAGTGGGCCCAGAGATACCTCTCCGTTTACACGGAGTGACAAATCCCAGTCTCGATTTGTGCCAACCCAACAGACACTTTCGGAGATACCTGTAGTGAACCTTTATAGCCACCCAGTTACGTTGTGACGTTTGCCACACCCAAAGCACTCCTACGGTATCCGGGAGTTGCACAATCTCATGGTCTAAGGAAATGATACTTGACATTAGAAAAGCTTTAGCATACGAACTACACGATCTTTGTGCTAGGCTTAGGATTGGGTCTTGTCCATCACATCATTCTCCTAATGATGTGATCCTGTTATCAACGACATCCAATGTCCATGGTCAGGAAACCGTAACCATCTATTGATCAACGAGCTAGTCAACTAGAGGCTTACTAGGGACATGGTGTTGTCTATGTATCCACACATGTATCTGAGTTTCCTATCAATACAATTCTAGCATGGATAATAAATGATTATCATGAACAAGGAAATATAATAATAACCAATTTATTATTGCCTCTAGGGCATATTTCCAACAGTCTCCCACTTGCACTAGAGTCAACAATCTAGTTCACATCGCCATGTGATTAACACTCATAGGTCACATCGCCATGTGACCAACATCCAAGAGTCTACTAGACTCAGTGATCTAGTTCATATCACTATGTGATTAACACTCAAAGAGTTCTGGGTTTGATCATGTTATGCTTGTGAGAGAGGTTGTAATCAACGGGTCTTGCCATATTCAGATCCCTATGTATTTCACAAAACTTTATGTCATATCGTAGATGCTGCTACCACGTTCCACTTGGAGCTATTCCAAATTGTTGCTCCATTATACGTATTCGGTATCTCTACTCAGAGCTATCCGGATAGGTGTTAAGCTTGCATCGACGTAACTCTTTACGTCGAACTCTTTATCACCTCCATAACGGAGAAACATTTCCTTATTCCTCTAAGGATAATTTTGACCGCTATCTGGTGATCCAATCCTAGATCACCTTTGTACCCTCTTGCCAGACATGTGGCAAGGCACACATCTGGCGGTACTCAGCATGGCATACCGTATAGAGCCTATGAAAAAAGCATAGGGGACGACCTTCGTCCTTCCTCTTTCTTCTGCCGTGGTCAATCTTTGAGTCTTACTCAACTTCACACCATACAACTCAGGTAAGAACCACTTCTTTGACTGATCTATTTTGAACTCCTTCAAAAACATGTCAAGGTGTGCGTTCTTTGAAAGTATCATCAGGCGTCTTGATCTATCTCTATAGATCTTGATGCCCAATTTGTAAGCAGCTTTATCCAGGTCTTCCTTTGAAAAACACTCTTCAAACAACCATTTATGCTTTCCAAAAATTCTACATTATTTCGGATCTTACAATATGTCATCCACATATACTTATCAGAAATGTTGCCTAGTTTAACATGGTGGCATCATCTTGCATGTGTAACAACTCTAAAATATGGTTTAGGGCAAAACAGGACCAAACCTAATATATGCACATGAGGAGTTTCCGGATTTGTTGTTTGTTATTTTCGGCCTCATTTAAATTTGCCTAGATAGATAGTTTCTTTATGCTTCACCTCTTGCCTGTTTAACAACATTTAATATTGTTGGGTACCTAAACGAGAGATCGAACTAAATAATTTGAATGTGGTGTTTCGTCAATATGCATCCCGATGCATATTGAGCTCCATTTAACTTGTAGTATTGTTTGTGCATTTTTGCCATGCCATGCTTCATTAAACCGGACATGCATCATACTTGATTGTGCATCATGCCATGTTCATGTCGTGATTGTTTACTATGTTGTGTGCTTCTTTCCGGTGTTGCTTCTTCGGGTTGGTTCCGTTAAGGTCGCGTTTGTGAGGACCCGTTCGTCTATGTCCGTTTGTCTTCTTCATGGACTCGTTCTTCTTCCTTGCGGGATTTCAGGCAAGATGATCATACCCTCGAAATCACTTCTATCTTTGCTTTGCTAGATGCTCGCTCTTTTGCTATGCCTATGCTACGATGCCTACCACTTGCTTATCATGCCTCCCATATTGTTCAACCAAGCCTCTAGCCCACCTTGTCCTAGCAAACCGTTGTTTGGCTATGTTACTGCTTTGCTCAGCCCCTCTTATAGCATTGTTAGTTGCAGGTGAAGATTGAAGTTTGTTCCTTGTTGGAACATGGAGATGTTGTTCCTTGTTGGAACATGTTTACTTGTTGGGATATCACAACATCTCTTATTTAATTAATGCATCTATATACTTGGTAAAGGGTGGAAGGCTTGGCCTTATGCCTGGTGTTTTGTTCCACTCTTGCCGCCCTAGTTTCCGTCATATCGGTGTTATGTTCCCGGATTTTGCGTTCCTTACGCGGTTGGGTGATAATGGGAACCCCTTGATAGTTCGCCTTGATTAAAGCTTTTCCAGCAATGCGCAACCTTGGTTTTACCATTTGCCACCTAGCCTTTTCTTTCCCTTGGGTTCTGTAGACTCAAGGGTCATCTTTATTTTAACCCCCCGGGCCAGTGCTCCTCTGAGTGTTGGTCCAAACTGTCAGCCGCCGGTGGCCACCAGGGGCAACTCTGGGTTGGCCTACCGGAAGTTAAGACAATCTGAGTGTGCCCTGAGAACGAGATATGTGCAGCTCCTATCGGGATTTGTCGGCACATTCGGGCGGTGTTGCTGGATTGGTTTTAACTTGTCGAAGTGTCTTGTAGAACCGGGATACCGAGTCTGATCGGAATGTCTCGGGAGAAGGTCTATTCCTTCGTTGACCATGAGAGCTTGTCATGGGCTAAGTTGGGACACCCCTGCAGGGATTTGAACTTTCAAAAGCCGTGCCCGCGGTTATGGGCAGATGGGAATTTGTTAATGTCCGGTTGTAGAAAACCTGAAGTGGATCTTAATTAAAATACATCAACCGCGTATGTAACCGTGATGGTCTCTTCTCGGTGGAGTCCGGGAAGTGAACACGGTGTTGGAGTTATGCTTGACGTAGGTTGTTCTAGGATCACTTCTTGATCATAGATTCTCGACCGTGCTTTTGCCTTCTCTTCTCGCTCTCATTTGCGTATGTTAGCCACCATATATGCTAGTCGCTTGCTGCAGCTCCACCTCATACCTTTTACCCTTCCTATAAGCTTAAATAGTCTTGATCGCGAGGGTGCGAGATTGCTGAGTCCCCGTGACTCAAAGATACTTCCAAAACCAGTTTGCAGGTGCCGATGTTACCAAGCAGGTGACGCAACCAAGCTCAAGGAGGAGCTCGATGAAGATCTTGTCCGTTGTCTTATTTCGCTCTAGTTGATCAGTAGTGGAGCCCAGTTGGGGTCGATCGGGGACCTTGTCACATTTGGGGTAGTCTTCTTTTATTTTGGTTCCGTAGTCGGACCTTGATTGTATTTGGATGTTGTAATGCTTTATTCATGTATTTGTGTGAAGTGGCGATTGTAAGCCAACTATGTATCTCTTTCCCTTATGTATTACATGGGTTGTGTGAAGATTACCTCACTTGCGACATTGCTTTCAATGCGGTTATGCCTCTAAGTCGTGCTTCGACACGTGGGAGATATAGCCACATCGAGGGCGTTACAAGTTGGTAATCAGAGCCTTCCCCGACCTTAGGAGCCCCACTGCTTGATCGTTTTTAGCAGCCGTTGTTGAGTCTAGAATTTTTTTTGAGTCAATTAGGAATTATATATCGGAGAGTTTAGGATTTCTTTTTAGTCCCAGTCCCTTGATCGCTCTGGTTAGGCATCCTGACGTAGAGTTTTGACTCTTCTCTTCTCAAATTTCACTAAAAAAATTTAGGATCACGCGGGTATCTTGGAATTGTTCCGATGGTTTTGTGACGAGAACATTGTTCTTGGTGCCTCCTGTCATTTAGGGGTTGTGGCAGTGTCCCGGGGAGTTGAGCTCCGAGGTGTTGTCGTCACAATTTTATCGTTGCAGTTCTGGAATACCTGAGTTTAGTTTCGTCGACATCAAAAATCTCTTTTATGCAGTTGTTGGTGAGATAACCTCGACGCCACCCAGTACTGGGGCGGGAGTTCGGGAGTATTGCCATAACTTGTATAACGGATGCTTTTCAAAGGTTGAGGTAGATGATTTCCGAAGGTTTCTTGGTTATGTGTTGAAGGATGGATACAGCTGGATGTAGGATTTGCTAGTTTTGGGTGAGATATTATGCTTCCCCTATATCCCCAACACCCGATTGCATAACCGGAAAATTTCGGGAGTTTATAAGTGGGAATTCAAGTAGCTCTTAGGATATCTTTGCGACAGATGTATGATATGAAATTGGGGTTCGACGTCTAGTGGTCCGCCTATCCACGGTTGGTTTTACAGTGGTCTGTTGTGTCTTAAAGAGTCCTTGGCTATGCCGACTCGGGGACGCTTCGTATGTCATGTGCACTGCCTTGTACATGATGGTGTTGTACGATCGAGCCCGTGTAGGCCCACCACGAAAACTTCGGACGAAATCTCTATCATATGTTTGTTCTGTCTTATTTTGCAAGCCAATCCTTTGTTTTGTTTTTGAGTTGTGGTATTCGAGTTGCTTCAATGTCAAGTGTTGATTCCATACCTACCCCAAATGGTGTTCTCATACTCCGATGTGAATACCAATCCTTCATGATCATCGATATTGTCATGTCAATCCTTTTCTACCAGCGTGTTTCTCTTCAAGTGGATCCGATCATTTCAACATCCGCAAGATCAAGTATCAGTTCTTCTCAACGGTGTTTGTATCATCCGTTCCAAGTTGTCTTTGTTTTCCCGCCCACCCACCCTTTTTCTTCGACAACTCAGATTTCTTAATCTAGTATCATATTATTGATGAGAAGCCTCTCCATTATTTTTCCTTCAATATTCTTATCCGGTGATTCTCATGAAGATCCTAACGGAGCTTCTAGTTTATCTTTCTTCATTCTTTTTCTTCTCCGGTGGA
The DNA here is from genome assembly GCF_002162155.2 of Triticum dicoccoides. NCBI lineage: Eukaryota > Viridiplantae > Streptophyta > Magnoliopsida > Poales > Poaceae > Triticum > Triticum dicoccoides. The sequence continues at coordinate 556,364,493 of NC_041390.1, read as the reverse complement.
TTCTAGTCAAGCTTTGCTGATCATAGCCTTTCCTTGTTTCAAATGCTTTCTCATGGCGGTGCAATTCTTAATCATTCCCCACTTGCTATTCATTTGTTCCAGAGTGCTGAAGATATCTCGAAGATTCGTGTTTCCACTCTTCTTTCATTCAAGCTATTTCAAGGTCCTATCTCATTTAAGCCATTTAATTCTACTGGTGCAATCTCTCCTTCAAATTGTTCAACGGTGTTTCTTTTGAGTGGTCCCTAACCCACAGGTCTTTTCCCAGGATCTTACCTGTCTCTTCTAATTTTTCCCGGTGTTACTCTCAAATTCTTTTCCAAGTTTGACATACGAATGAGTTATCATCAGTCAAATGCCTTTCTCCTAGATCTTCCAAATTCTTTTCATCATTGGCTCAACCTCTTTATTTTGATTCTTCCGGAGTGCCTAAACAATTCATGGTGGTGTTCCTCATCGTCATTCTCTGCGTTTGAAGACCGAATAAGAATTTTACCTCCATATTTTATCCGTTCTCTCAGAGATTCGTGGTTCTAGTTCGAGGCCATCCTCTCTTAATTGTTTTGATTGTGTAAATTCTTTTCACCTATCCAGAGCAATTCAGGAGACTTCTCAGTTTGATTATCCGGAGCCCATCTTCGAAGATTTATTCATTCCAGCTTTCAGCTCTCATACTCTAAATCATACCGGTGCTTAAATCAAGTATTCTCTAACCAGTTTATGATCTCTTCATTCTCATGTATCTAAATACTCTCAAGCATCTTCATTCATTTTATAATTCTTCCTGGTGTTTCTTTATCTTCTCTTCATTCATTTTTAATTCTTCGGGTGGTTCTTCCAAGATTCTTCTTCCGTCGTTTATCATATCAATGCATTCGTGTTTTTCCAAATCCTACCGTTGGTTCGTCGAAGACCTTCCCAAGTTGACGCTATGTCTATCTTAATCCTTTCTACGGGAATAAGTACTATGCCAAATCCACTGTTTGTCATCAATTTAACTGATGAAGGATAAGCATAATGTAATTCTTATTCTTGTTTCATCGATTAAATTCAATTCCTTATTTTGGAGGTTCATCAAATTCGCGGTTTCACTTGATTCATCTTTCTTTTCCCGGAGTTCCAAGTTTTCTCAATTATTTCACCACGGAGATTCATCTAAATCGTTACAAGGATTCAACTTGTGTTTTTGACTTCTCTTTCCTTTTGTTTGACCATTCTTTTGTTTACCGGAGTTCTTCATGGAGGCTCTACATGACGATTCATAAAGGATTTAATTCCTTCTCGAAGTGTTCATTGAGATTCTTTTCATAGGAGTTCAAGCATTCTTCATCTTGTAATCCGGAGTGCAGTTCTTCTTATCTAATCTTTTGAGGTGGTGTTATGTCATTTTTGTCAATTTGAGTTCGTGTTTCATGATTCACATCTTGTCAAGAATGAGATATTTTAAATCCATCAATCTCTTCATTGGAATTATCTTGGGTTATATTTCACCTAAAGCCTTCCCTAAGGTTTGTTGCTATCTATGGTGCTTATAAATGATCCAAGTCCTTCATTTATCCTTTTCGGTGCGATATACTTTCTCGTCTCCTTGTTCTTATCAATCAAATTCTTTCCTGTGAGTAGCAGGTTGTCACCTCATAATTTGAGATGTATTCCATAAGACCATATCAAATTTATTGTTTTCGTTGTTGGTTTTCCAACAACTCCGTTCTAGCATTTGTTGTAACCGTGCTCTCTCAAGATCTTGTTTCCCTGCATTCCGGAGGCATTGTGATGTTGCTCTCTGCAACCCATCTTCTTGTTTTGTCAGGATCGTGTTCTTTTCGTGCTTATCCATTTAACTAGAGTGTGTCCCCGCTACTCAAGTTCTTTCATTTTGTCATGTCTTGCATCCCTTCTCAACCGGAGTGCTGTTCGAGTTTGTTCTTCCTTGTTCCTTTTTCTTAACGGAGTGCTTTCAACTTTGTTCTTCTCCATGGCTTTCTTTCTTTCATTTTGCTCAACCTCTGAAGGCTTGTGGTTTCACTCGTTTGTCAAAGAAGTAACTTAGTTTTACCTCTCCTCTTTTCTCTTCCGTTTGTTCCTCCGGTGCCATTCTAGATCTCGGGACGAGATCCTCTTGTAGTGGTGGAGTGTTGTAACGCCCCGAGACCGATGTGCCAGGTGTCCTCCAGTTATTCGCCGTCGTTGCCATGTCATGTGCTTGCGTGTTGCATCTTGTCATGTCATCATGTGCATTGCATCATCATGTTTTCAAAACTTGCATCCGTCTGGGTTTCCCCAGTTCCGTCTGTTGTCCGTTCTGATCCCAACCTCACTTTCACGCGCCCGCGGCATGTCCGAAATAATATTTTATAAGTGGCCGGAAAATGTTCTCGGAATGGGATGAGAGTTGACGTGTGGTCTTATTATAGTGTAGATAGACCGCGTGTCAAGTTTCATCGCATCCAGAGGTCGTTTGACGCCCCAACGATTAACTATAGCGGCAGTATAGCCGGTCTAACGTAGGACGTTTTCGGTCTCCGAAAACTATTGCCGGGTTTTCCCTCTCTTTCCTCTCTAGCCCATCTACACAGCCCACCTAGGCCCAGACTACTCCTCCTCGTGCCTGGAACCGTCCGATCATGATCCGAGGGTCCGAAAATGGATGAAAGCCCCTAACCCTAGACCCCTGCCTATTTAAGAAGCCCCCTTGCCATTTTCGGGTGCCCCTAGCCTTCCCCTACCCTCAGCCGCCGCATCCCCCTCGAAAACCGCACCACCAGACAGATCCATCCACCTCCTCCTCGTTTTCTGGCGAACTCCACCTCCACCTCGCCACTTGGCAGCGTCCCATTGGCTGCGCCGCCACCCCGCATCGCCCGTGGCCAATTGAGCGAGGACACGTCGCCTCTCGAGCGCCCCACTTCGCCCCGGCCCTCAGGGCCCATCTGAAGCCCGCCCGGGCCCGGAACCGCGTGGCCGCACGCAGCGCAGGAGCGCTCGCCCCGCACCTCCAGTCTTCCGCGTGGGAACCTCTAGCTTCGTCGCCCGCAACCTGCCGCGTCCACCCCGTCGCTCGCCGGAGTCGCTGCCGGCGATCCACTCCGGTCAGATCAGCACTGCTGCCTCGCCTCCCCGTCGCCCTATCCTTCTCTTTTTCGACCTCACTTCTCTCTCTCCCTTCCCCTGCAGAGCCGTCCTGGACGAGTCCCACCTCACCGGATCCCGCATCCCTAGTGCCGCCGATCACTTCTGTCACCGGATGTGGAACCTCCGTCCTCGGATCCGCCCATCCCCGTCATCCAGCAGGTTCCCGTCGACCCAGTCGCCGCCGTCATGCCGAGTTCGCTGCCATCCGCCATTGTTGCTATGCTTCTGTCGAACAGACGTCGATGCACCCAGTCGTTCGCGTTGATCGTTCCTAGGCCGCCACCTCCTCATCGTGCCTGCTAGCCCAAGGACGCGCCGGAGCCTGCCAGCCTTGCCTCCCACCGACCGGGCCTTGGCCCATGGGTGAGTTCCCCGCAGCCCCTCCTCTCTGTTGGCCCAGTTCAGCAGATTCGGCCCTATAGTGTTTTTTCCTCTGGACGGATTTAATCAATTATCCCAGGATTTACTGTTTTGCAGAAAAACCCTCATAGTACATGCATATAATAACTTAATAACTAAGCATCATATGGAAAAACTTAATATATGAAACTTGCTTAGAATTTTGTGTAGATTAATAATTTGCCACTTTCATCTATGTTCAAAATGTTTAAAATGATGTTTGTTTAAATTTGCCCCTATGCCATGCTAAAATGATTTATTTCATAACTAAATAACCGTAACCCCGAATTTATTAAACTTTATATGTAAATGGGGTAGAATTTTGCCTAGTTTAACATGGTGGCATCATCTTGCATGTTTAACAACTCTAAAATATGAATTAGGGCAGAACAGGACCAAACCTAATATATGCACACGAGGAGTTTTCGGATTTGTTGTTTGTTATTTCCGGCCTCATTTAAACTTGCCTAGATAGATAGTTTCTTTATGCTTCACCTCTTGCCTGTTTAACAACATTTAATATTGTTGGGTACCTAAACGAGATCGAACTAAATAATTTGAATGTGGTGTTTCGTCAATATGCATCCCGACGCATATTGAGCTCCATATAACTTGTAGTATTGTTTGTGCATTTTTGCCATGCCATGCTTCATTAAACCGGACATGCATCATACTTGATTGTGCATCATGCCATGTTCATGTCGTGGTTGTTTACTATGTTGTGTGCTCCTTTCCGGTGTTGCTTCTTCGGGTTGGTTCCGTTAAGGTCGCGTTTGTGAGGACCCGTTCGTCTACGTCCGTTTGTCTTCTTCATGGACTCGTTCTTCTTCCTTGCGGGATTTCAGGCAAGATGATCATACCCTCGAAATCACTTCTATCTTTGCTTTGCTAGATGCTCGCTCCTTTGCTATGCCTATGCTACGATGCCTACCACTTGCTTATCATGCCTCCCATATTGTTCAACCAAGCCTCTAGCCCACCTTGTCCTAGCAAACCGTTGTTTGGCTATGTTACTGCTTTGCTCAGCCCCTCTTATAGCATTGTTAGTTGCAGGTGAAGATTGAAGTTTGTTCCTTGTTGGAACATGGAGATGTTGTTCCTTGTTGGAACATGTTTACTTGTTGGGATATCACAACATCTCTTATTTAATTAATGCATCTATATACTTGGTAAAGGGTGGAAGGCTCGGCCTTATGCCTGGTGTTTTGTTCCACTCTTGCCTCCCTAGTTTCCGTCATATCGGTGTTATGTTCCCGGATTTTGCGTTCCTTACGCGGTTGGGTGATAATGGGAACCCCTTGATAGTTCGCCTTGATTAAAGCTTTTCCAGCAATGCGCAACCTTGGTTTTACCATTTGCCACCTAGCCTTTTCTTTCCCTTGGGTTCTGTAGACTCAAGGGTCATCTTTATTTTAACCCCCCCCCCCCGGGCCAGTGCTCCTCTGAGTGTTGGTCCAAACTGTCAGCCGCCTGTGGCCACCAGGGGCAACTCTGGGCTGGCCTACCGGAAGTTAAGACAATATGAGTGTGCCCTGAGAACGAGATATGTGTAGCTCCTATCGGGATTTGTCGGCACATTCGGGCGGTGTTGCTGGATTGGTTTTAACTTGTCGAAGTGTCTTGTAGAACCGGGATACCGAGTCTGATCGGAATGTCTCGGGAGAAGGTCTATTCCTTCGTTGGCCGTGAGAGCTTGTCATGGGCTAAGTTGGGACACCCCTGCAGGGATTTGAACTTTCGAAAGCCGTGCCCGCGGTTATGGGCAGATGGGAATTTGTTAATGTCTGGTTGTAGAAAACCTGAAGTGGATCTTAATTAAAATACATCAACCGCGTATGTAACCGTGATGGTCTCTTCTCGGCGGAGTCCGGGAAGTGAACACGGTGTTGGAGTTATGCTTGACGTAGGTTGTTCTAGGATCACTTCTTGATCATAGATTCTCGACCGTGCTTTTGCCTTCTCTTCTCGCTCTCATTTGCGTATGTTAGCCACCATATATGCTAGTCGCTTGCTGCAGCTCCACCTCATACCTTTTACCCTTCCTATAAGCTTAAATAGTCTTGATCGCGAGGGTGCGAGATTGCTGAGTCCCTGTGACTCACAGATACTTCCAAAACCAGTTTGCAGGTGCCGATGTTACCGAGCAGGTGAGGCAACCAAGCTCAAGGAGGAGCTCGATGAAGATCTTGTCCGTTGTCTTATTTCGCTCTAGTTGATCAGTAGTGGAGCCCAGTTGGGGGCGATCCGGGACCTTGTCGCATTTGGGGTAGTCTTCTTTTATTTTGGTTCCGTAGTCGGACCTTGATTGTATTTGGATGTTGTAATGCTTTATTCATGTATTTGTGTGAAGTGGCGATTGTAAGCCAACTATGTATCTCTTTCCCTTATGTATTACATGGGTTGTGTGAAGATTACCTCACTTGCGACATTGCTTTCAATGCGGTTATGCCTCTAAGTCGTGCTTCGACATGTGGGAGATATAGCCGCATCGAGGGCGTTACACGATACCTGTCCGGTACCCCGAAGAAGACGTCCCAAAACTGGCCTTCGGAGTGGTTTTACATGGAGGGCGTCCCCCTTCTAGACCCTGTTCGGAGGGGTCTTCCTGAGTTCAACAATGCTCCTCTGAAGAAACGCCGAAGTTGGCGCCCACGGAGCCCCCAGGAGGAAGACAACGGAGAAGTCATTTACCTGATGGACCGGATTAAAGTGCTAGCTCAATCAGGATTGACAATAATTGAGGTTATGTCAATATGCATAATGCAGGGGGTGCAGCCGCTTCAATATCGAGGGCACCCCCTATGGTGTTTTAACGGGGAAGATGATGCCACCCTCTGCGGGCGTAAGGGACCGGACTCCGCTGCTGTTTTAGCAAAAATTCTGTCCGAGTTGTTCAAGGGACAGGAAGAGGAGTTCATCTGTATTAAGCCACAGGATGGATTCTCCATGTACAACCCTCCAAGCTGGGTGAGCTGTCAATCTTTACTCCCAACCTTCCTGCATTCTTCGTCGTAAATACTCACCTTGCCGTTTCACGGCAGGAACTGCGAAAAGCTGTGAGGGAGGTCAACAGCCCACCTCCACAACTGGAGGACCCTGACCGGGCCCTCGATCCCGGACTCAAAGAGGATCCGGACATATTTGTGGAGCTGATAGACAGGAAATTCTATCAATTGAGCTGCGATGACGCCATGGTGGCCATAACGACCGACTATCTGGGGCTACTCCCTGCATCGCATGTAAGAAAAAACCGGAGTTCCAACTTCCAAAAAGGATCCTCTTTTACACACTTCACCTACCGTACACATATGGTGTCTTACAGGGAAGGCCTTCGAGACGCCATGCCGAACCCGCAGCTACTCGCCAACAAGGGGCACCGAAGCCGGGTAGGCCAAAAAGGAAGGCGATAAGGACGAAGACGCCAACGTAGAGGTATGACACAAAGCATCGCTCCGTGGTAGTTGTCTTTCTTAAAATATAATGACGTCCATGCTTCCTAGTAGAAAAAACGCTCGCGGGACTATATCCGGAGAGGCTGCCGATCACGCCTCCACTAGTCGGGCTCCAGGGCTGGACATAGAGGCGGAGGCTAACATGGGGCGGACGCCGGATGCTCCTCCTATAGAGGATGCGGACAGACTATCCGCTACAAATTCCGAAGTGGAGAGCGCCATGAATCACAGGCGTCGCCGGGCCGTACTCCGTGATGCTTGTTTCTCCCAAGAGGCATTCGATGCCTTCAACTCAGGAGACACGTACATCCGTGCTGCTCAAAATGGTCTAGCCAGAGCCACGAACCAGTATGTAAGGGATATACGGGTAAGAAAATCTGACGATTATATGTATCAGTAGCCCCTAAGACTTGAAACAGTTGACGCAACTGATTTAAGGATCATTATTTGTGCAGGTTCTTACAGAGAAGAATTCCCGACTGTCTCAAGAGCTGGAAGAGTGTAAGGCCCAGCTAGGGGCCGCTGTTGCCACGTTGAAGGAGTCCGAGAAGGGCCCCTCTGGTAACACTTGTTTGCATTGCAAAGAATACAGGTACCAGGTAGTATACGGCATGCATGCAAATCTAACAATAGATGTCGCAGATGACCCCAGAGTGAATCCGGAGGCCATGGCGGTGAATGCGGGACGTGCTGATCGACAGCTAAATGCTGGCGAGCACATGCTTACACGAGTCAGGAAGGAGAAAAATAATCTCCATGACGCCGATATCCGGCTGGGCGTGGAACTGAAAGATGTCCGAGCCCAGCTTGAGGACTCTGTGAAGGAGAATAAGCGGCTTCGGCACGACATTTTTAGTAAGTGCTTGAATGAACTTTTTAAAGGAGTTTGGCGAAGAAGCCGGCTAACAGAGTTATGTCTGCAGGTATGCTGATGGGTCGTCCTACGGAGGAGATGCCTGGGTCTTCGGGTGATCTTCTACCAGAGCTCTCACAACTGCACGACCAAGTTCGACAGGTGATGCAGGGTATTGCCCAAGCCTTGTGGCCATCCGCGTCCCCGCCAGGAGGCATGGGGGAGCTTATAGAGAAGCTCAAGGGAGCGCGGCGGCGCTTCCTATTATGGAAGATATCAGCCTGCCGACAAGGTGCAAGGGAAGCCTGAGCTATGGTGAAGACGCAATATACCAAAGCTGACACAAACCACATGACCGAGGTCGGACCTGTGGGGCCCGATGGGAAGGAGATCCCCGTCAGTTTAGTGTATGACCAAGTAGAATTATCCGCAAAGTATTCCCAACAGGATTGTAGGCTAGACAGGCTGTTGGATGGTATAGAAGAAGAATTTAATCAGTCTTAGTGACTGTGTACTTCAAATGACATATGTGATGTCCTAGCCGGATTGTAAATCATTTGTCATGGCAGACCTTTTCGCTTCGACCTCTGGACCCGATAGTCTGGAGTGTATCCGAATACCCGCTCGGTTATGTAAAAACCGGGGTATGCATGGAAAACAGGCGTAGGGGTCATAAGTGCTTGAATAGACAAGTACCCAACTAGCTATGTTATATTACATGGGTAGTAAGAAACATCTTCCAGGGAGAATAGTTCCGTTAAGGGTTCCTTTCCCTGGGTACGCATACCCTAATGTGCATGTCCGAACTGCGAAAAGAGACGCAGGCTATAAACATCTGGGGGCATGTGTCAAATTAAATAAAAGTGATCTTTTATTCACCGACCGAATATTCCCTTAAGAACGCTAGCTTTCGGCTTCACCCAGTCTGAGGTACACATCCGGCTGACCCGGCAGTAACAATCGTAGAGGTGCTCCCCTTATGCCCTAGCCGAATTAACGGGAACATAGGGCATAAATACAAGAGCCAGGCAACCCAGCTTGGCCAAAACTTAAGTCATATTGATGCATATAATGGCAAAAAAAGGTACATGCGGAAGAGTAACACATGTGTGGGACATAAAGCCCAGAAAAATAGTTAGATTAAGCTTCTGTACAAGAAGCCCCCAGGTATAATGAGCGCGGTTAGCGCATCAAGATTGTGTAAACAAGACACAAGTTTAGCCTTTTAGGGCCTTGAGGAGAAATAAAAAGAGAGAAAGAGAGAAAAGACAGATATGCAAAAAATTGTCGGAGGTAAGGAGACGAACATAGAGTCCGGCACTAGGCGTAGAATCTTCGGAGTCTGGCTGCGTTCTATGGGTTTGGCTCGAGTCGATTGTCCGATGCATCCCGCAGACGGTACGCTCCACCGGTCAGAACCTGGTCAATAATGAAGGGACCTTCCCATTTGAGCTTGAGCTTGTTCTTTTTCTTCTCCGGCAGGCGTAGAACTAGTTCGCCAACGTTATAGGTTTTGGCCCGCACTTCTCTGCTTTGATACCTTTGAGCCTGTTGCTGATAGAATGCGGAACGGGCTTTTGCCATGTCGCGCTCCTCCTCCAGGGCGTCCAAACTGTCCTGCCGATCAAGCTCGGCCTCTTTTTCTTCGTACATGCGCACTCGAGGTGAGTCATGAATTATGTCGCAAGGCAGAACTGCCTCTGTGCCGTACACCATAAAAACGGTGTGTATCCGGTAGTGCGATTCGGCATGGTCCGCAGCCCCCATAGTACGGAGTCGAGCTCCTCTACTCAGTGCGTGTTTGATTCCTTTAAGGACCGCACTAATCTGGGTTTAATGCCGCTCATGATAAGAACATTTGCTTGCTCGACTTGACCGTTAGTTTGCGGGTGATAGATAGAAGCATAATCGAGCTTGATGCCCATGTTGCTGCACCAAATTTTCACCTCGTCGGCTGTAAAGTTCATGCCGTTGTCAGTGATGATGCTGTGGGGGATGCCATAACGGTGTATAACCCCGGATATGAAGTCTATCACCGGTCCAGATTCAGTTGTTTTGACAGGTTTGGCTTCTACCCATTTGGTGAATTTATCCACCATGACCAATAAGTATTTTTTCTTATGGGTTCCCCTTTAAGGGGTCCGACCATATCAAGCCCCCAGACCGCAAAGGGCCAAGTAATGGGGATTGTTTGGAGCGCAGTAGGCAGCATATGGCTTTGGTTTGCAAAAAGCTGGCAACTGACGCAATGTTGGACCAGATGCTGCGCATCTGCCCGGGCCGTCGGCCAATAGAAACCTGTACATAAGGCCTTGCTTACAAGGGCCCGGGCTGCGGCGTGATGGCCGCCGAGTCCAGCATGGATTTCTCCCAAAAGCTTCCGCCCTTCCTCTTTTGGGATGCACCTTTGAAGGACTCTGGTTGTGCTTTTCTTATAAAGCTCTCTGTCAGTGTCAAAACCGGCGGATCTCAGGTAGGGGGTCCCGAACTGTGCGTCTAGGCTGGATGGTAACAGGAGGCAGGGGGCACGAAGTTTTACCCAGGTTCGGGCCCTCTCGATGGAGGTAAAACCCTACGTCCTGCTTGATTAATATTGATGATATGGGTAATACAAGAGTTGATCTACCACGAGATCAGAGAGGCTAAACCCTAGAAGCTAGCCTATGGTATGATTGTTGATGTGTATGTTGTCCTACGGACTAGAACCCTCCGGTTTATATAGACACCGGATAGGGTTAGGGTTACATAGAGTCGGTTACAATGGTAGGAGATCTGAACATCCGTATCGCCAAGCTTGCCTTCTACACCAAGGAAAATCCCTTCCGGACACGGGACGGAGTCTTCAATCTTGCATCTTCATAGTCTAGGAGTCCGGCTGAAGGTATAATTCGGCTATCCGAACACCCCCTAATCCAGGACTCCCTCAGTAGCCCCTGAACCAGGCTTCAATGACGACGAGTCCGGCGCGCAAATTGTCTTCGGCATTGCAAGGAGGGTTCCTCCTCCAAGCACTTCATAGAAGATTTTGAACACAAAGATAGTGTCCTTCTCTGCAAAATAAGTTTCCACATATTGCCATAGAGAGAATAATAATATTAACACAAATCTAATATGCTGACGTATTCCGTGGTGCGACACGCCACGGCCAAGCCTTTATCTAAATCGTTTCATTATCCCACCTCAGCGCGTTATGCGAGGCGGTTTCCTTGGCACGTCTTATCAAAGCAGAGATCGTGTCCCTTTATTCCAGGATTCTCATCAATACGGGCGTGGGTAACCCAACCACGCCTTTGATTATGGCGCTTGGAGATAAGCAAGTTTTACCAGGCTGGTGGGGGCATTTAGCTGCGCCCACCCATATAATGGGATAATGATCCACCTTTTCACCCACGCCTTCTTCCTCCTTTGCCTATCCATTCTTGCACACTCGAGCTCCAACGCCCAAGTCCGCACTACCACCTCGACCTTCTCCAGTCATGTCCAGAGTGGGAGGCAAGTGGATGGTTTCCTCCGTCACGGAGGGACACATAAAAAAGCTAAGGAAGGCCGGATATCTGGCCAGCAACATCGCGCACCGACTCCCCGAGAAGGGGCAGCTCATGCCCACTCCTAGGCCCCATGCGAGGGTGGTATTTCTCCCCCATTTCCTCCACGGACTGGGCTTCCCTCTGCATCAATTTGTCCGCGGGCTCATGTTCTACTACGGCCTAGATTTCCATGATCTGGCCCCGAACTTCATCCTCAACACCTCGGCGTTTATCGTCGTGTGCGAGGCTTTCCTCCGCATCCGCCCTCATTTCGGCTTATGGCTAAAGACCTTCAACGTCAAGCCGAAGGTGGTGCGCGACAGCCAGGCGGAGTGCGGCGGTGCCATGGTTGGCAAGATGGCCAATGTCCTGTGTCTCGAGGGCTCCTTTGTGGAGACCCTGAAGGGGTGGCAATCGGGGTGGTTTTACATCACCGAGCCATGCGACCCCGAATGGGTTGCAGCCCCCGAGTTTCGTCCGGACCCCCTATGCGGCTCACCTCCTGGAAGGAGACCGGCCTATCGTGGGGTAAAAAAGGAGAGCTGACCGGACTCCAAACATGCATCCAAACCCTAGTGGACAAGAAGCTCAAGCTTGTCAACGTAGTCCAGGTTATGCTCATCCGGCTGATCCTCCCGTGTCAACGACGGGCCTTCAATCTGTGGGAGTTCGACCCGGTGCAGCATCAAACTCTAAACAGGCTCTTTGACACGAGGTACGAAGATGCCTGGAGGGTGCTTTTCAAGGGCGCCGAGGCTCCCGCATCCGCTGCCGAGGATCGCGAATTCAGTACTCAGCATCACGCTCATGCGGTAAGCCGTTTTTGTCCTTTTACAGGGTATCCGTTTTTCATAGTTTGACTCTATGCGGGATCTGAGTTCCCTTATCTTTGATAGGATTGGGTGGCGACGTCCGGACAGATCAACTATCCGGCTCCTCTGCCCGAAGGCCCAGCGGACGCTCCCTTGGCGAAGCTGCTGGTTCCGGCGCCCTATGTGGTGCCGGAGAAGAAGGCCACTAAAAGGGCTACGAGGACTCGAAAGAGTGCACGGCGCCAGGAGGTGTTGGATTCGTCATCCGACAGTCCCGAAGCGCCTTCCTCTCATGAAGACGAGGAGGAAGAAGAAGAGACCTCTCCCCCTCCAGCGGGAGGAGAGAAGAAAAGGAAGGCCACCCTCTCCGAGGAGGCCAGAGGGTCCAAGAAGGGGAAGACCCTTCCTCCGGACTGCTCCACCGACGCCGCCGATGATGAAGAGGAGTGGCAGCCCAGGGCCAAGCCCCTGGCGAAATCGTAAGTGTCCAGATACCGGGGTAATTCATAGTATTTGTTTTTCGCACAACTTTTCCTTATGTCGAATATGTTTATGCAGCCCACCCAAGGACCTGCTTGACGCATCGTCGAGCGGCTCACTGGACCCGTCGGAGGTGAACTCGCTTCCGACGGCTTCGTACCCCTGCCCTGCGGACGACACCGAAGTGTTGTCCCAACAGGTTCCAAGCCGGGAGGAGGCGGTCCTGGAGGCGCCGCAAGGCGACCTCCCAGACTCCAGGAGTAAAGGGGATGAAACCCCCTAGGGCTCCAAGTCCGGCTTAAGGCTGGACACAGCTCCGGAATCTTCAAGGGTTCCAGAGTCCGGCGGGCGACCTCCTTCCAAGAGGAGCAAGCCTACCGTGCCGGTGACCTCCGTCCAACCGGAGGCGCCGGACAATATGTTGGAGGCGCTCCAAGCTGCCTCCATCGACGAGGGGCACCGCATTATTATGAGTGCGGTGATCCAGAAGGTTTAGTCCGCCAAAAGCGGACTGACTGAAGCTTGTACAAGCCTTTTAACAAGCTTTGAGGTAAGTAAAGAATGTTCAAATAATGTTACCGCATAGACAGTAGCCCCTGATGCTCTGTTGGGCGTTCGGGAAGAAAAGCCGAATAGAGGATCAAAGAATTCGTAGGAGTCTTAACAAAAGGAGTCAATATGCGTATGCAGGCTTCTCTGCTAGCGTCCGCCGCACTGACTACGGAAGTGGACGTGCTGAAGCAGAGTCTCGAGAAGTCCGAGCAAGAGCTCGGGCGTGCCAAGAAGCAGCTCGAGGAGAAGGAAGGTAAGAAATACCCTGTTTGAATATGTATATAAAAAAGGTGCAATTGCAAAAAATGACAGGATTGACATGGCTATTGCAGGGGCCACGTCTGAGGTGGCGACCCTTAAGCAAGCGCTGCTCGAGGCCGAGAAGAGTGCGGCCATGGAGCGCACCGAGCAGGAGAGGTATGAGGCTGAGGTTGGCAAGGTGCGGCAAGAGCTCCAGGTTCTCATGAAGACACATGAGAGTTTGGAGCTTGACTCGAAGACGCGAGCGTCCGAGCTCGCGGCGGCTATAGAAAATGCCAAGTCTGCCAAGGCCGAGCCCCAGAAGACCCTCCAGGAGTTGGATGAGGTGAAGAAGATTGCGGCGGGTAAGGCATTCTTTATGCAAAGCAAACACATAAACGTGAGTTACCTGTTACTTACCCGAATCCGGAGCTCTCCAGGAGCATTCATAGATCTTCCCCGGAGTGTATCTGATGCCGCCGCATTCTATCGAGCCGAGGAGGGCAGCTCGACGGAGAAGGTGTTCTGGTCTTAGTACGCTGAGGCCGGACACCCCGTGCCCCTGAGCGACCAGCTGAAGCAACTGGTCGAGCTCCACAAGGCGGCCGAACAGGCCATGAAGGGCCTCCTAGTTCGGCTGTGGCCTAGAGAGGCTCTGCCTGGGATCTATTTCGGGCTGGTGCGGCGGTTGGTGGAGGCCTGTCTGAGGCTTGAAGACATCAAGCGCTCCGTCTGCATTGAAGGTGCCCATAGGTCCCTTGCCCGTGCTAAGGTGCACTGGGGCAAGCTGGATGCGGAGAAGCTTGTGAAGGATGGGCCACCGCCGGGGAAAGAGCATCGCAAGCCCGAGAATTATTATAAGGATGTTCTGAAGGGTGCCCGCCTTGTTGCGGATGAATGTACCAAGGATGTATTTTTTGAGTAAAACCCGCTCGTGTTATCCTGTGCGCTGAAAACTTGTTCGTATGCGCTAAGCAATGTTGCTTGAATTTAAAAATATTACCTTCTGTGCGGCTGTTTATCAATACTGAGAGATGGCGAGTCGTCGGCTTCTGCCCCCATGCCGCTAGTGCTGGGGTGTTCGGGGATAAACCTGGGCGCTCTTTTTCCCATATTTGGGTCCTTAGAGGGAGGTGCTCAGCCCAACGAACGAGGCAATCGGACTATAATGCGTGAACACTCTCACTTAGCCATAGAATTCTATAATTTTAAATTTCGGCGAAGCCCCTAGTATTCGGAAGACCGATTTCGGGGCGCTATCCACGCCTTGGCCGGACAGAGCCGACTCCTCGCCCGAAGCGGCATAAGTCTTTAGGAACTCGAAAAAACCTCTCGAACAGCGACCAACTCTCGCTTCATCATGACAGTCAGTTTTAGCTTTCTCCACTGAGGTGCTCGGCCCAGCTCAACTAGGGCACAATCGCAGTGGTTCTCCTAGTGCTACCTTAGCCGATATAGCGGAACGTAAGGCACCAAAACATAGGAGCCGGGCAAACCCAACTATTGATCCAAGACATGATTCGGAGCCGATGCATATAATGCTATAAGTTCGGGGTGCCGCACTTGTTAAAGTGTTCGGACTTCTCACACCATGTTGAGGGGTACTGAAGCCCCTGGCATATTTTGGCCGTACCAAAGTGTACGGGTGCAACATGTCATTAAGGAACATATATATATATATATATATATATATATATATATATATATATATATATATATATATATATATTAAAAAAAGGTAATGCAAAAAATAGACAAAAGCTATGCATTTTTCATTAAAATAGCTGCGATGAAAGCAGAACGATACAAGTGATGTGATAAACAAAAAGTTGGACTATTTAACATGTCTGCTTCAGGGGCAAGCTGCGGGATAGTATGCGAAACAGGTATACTGCTCGTGATAGAACCACCTGGGATTTTCGTAATGCGGCATGGCTTGTCTGCTTCCCTGGTCCTTGCATCGTTTGTGCGGCAATTGAACTGTCGAACAAGCCTTCCAAAGAGTAGAGTCCTGGGAGTAAGAGAAAAGTATAAAAAAAGTCGGCAGCCCCTGGTGCGGTTTAAGCCGTGTTTTGGGCGTGCCGTAATGGTGCCCCTCCCCCTATGCCCATGGTATTTCTAGGGCGTAGTTATGTACACGAAGTACTGGCGTCGCCTTTTTGCGGGGGTTGGAGCCGCATTGCTACGCCTGCTCGGAACGTGCCAGGAGGTCTTGTTGTAGGTTACTCCGGGCGCGCTTGACTATGTCCGGACGTTTAATGGCCGGACTGGAGAACTACCTGGAGAGTCTGCTTTGTACTTCCACTGCAAGGGCCGCCATGTGCTCCTCCGTTCGGAGGGAGCGTTCGGTGTTTCCATTGACCGTAATTACTCCTCAAGGGCCTGGCATCTTGAGCTTAAGGTATGCGTAGTGTGGGACCGCATTGAACTTGGCGAATGCGGTTCGCTCGAGCAGTGCATGGTAGCCACTGCGGAACGAGACTATGTCGAAGATTAACTCCTCGCTTCGGAAATTATCCGGAGATCCGAAGACAACTTCAAGTGTGACTGAGCCTATACGGCTGGCCTCTACACCTGGTATTACGCCTTTAAAGGTCGTTTTGGTGGGCTTAATCCTCGAGGGATCTATGCCCATTTTCCGCACTGTATCCTGGTAAAGCAGGTTCAGGCTACTGCCGCCGTCCATAAGGACTCTAGTGAGATGAAATCCGTCAATAATTGGGTCGAGAACCAATGCAGTGAATCCGCCATGACGGATGCTAGTGGGATGGTCTCTTCGATCAAAGGTGATCGGGCAGGAGGACCATGGGTTGAACTTTGGGGCGACTGGCTCTACCGCGTATACGTCCCTTAACGCGCGCTTCCGCTCCCTCTTGGGGACGTGGGTGGCGTATATCATGTTCATCGTCCGCACTTGTGGGGGAAAACCCTTTTGTCCATTGTTGTTCGGCGGCCGGGGCTCCTCGTCGTCATCGCTATGCAACCCCTTGTCTTCATTGTCGGCGCTTAATCTGCCTGCCTGCTTGAACACCAACAGTCCCTGTTGGTGTAATTGGCCGGCTTTTCGGGGGTGCCATGTATTTGGCACAAGCGGTCGAGTATTCGGTCCAAGCTGGACGGGCCCCTAGGATTCCTTTTGAATGATTTTTTCCGCTGACCGGATTTAGAGCCTCTGAATCCGGCATTAACTGCTGTATCCTTAGCATTGTCGTCGTTGATGCGGCGCTTCTGTTGGTTGTGACGCAACTTGCCGCTAATGTCCCTAGTGTCCGAACGACCAGGGTTCTTGGTCATATTGTTGCTACAAGCAAGCCAGCTGTCTTCTCCCACGCAAAAGCGGGTCATGAGTGCCGTGAGTGTTGCCATAGATTTCGGCTTCTCTTGTCCTAGGTGCCGGGCAAGCCACTCGTCACGGATATTATGCTTGAAGGCTGCTAAGGCCTCTGCGTCCGCACAGTCGAGTATTTGATTTTTCTTTGTTAGGAACCGTGTCCATAATTGCCTGGCCGATTCGTCTGGCTGCTGAATTACGTGGCTTAGGTCATCAGCGTCTAGGGGTCGCACATAAGTGCCCTGGAAATTGTCAAGGAATGCGGCTTCCAGGTCCTCCCAACAGCTGATTGACCCTGTTGGCAGGCTGTTAAGCCACTGCGGGGCTGGTCCTTTAAGCTTGAGTGGGAGGTATTTGATGGCGTGGAAATCATCGCCGCGGGCCATGTGGATATGAAGGAGATAATCCTCGATCCATACCGCGGGATCTGTTGAGCCATCATATGATTACATGTTTAAGGGAGTCTTTAATCTTGCATCTTCATAGTCCAGGAGTCCGGCTGAAGGTATAATTCGGCTATCCGAACACCCCCTAATCCAGGACTCCCTCACTCTCCCTCGTGGACCTTGTAGGCTTTAGATCGCCACACTATGCAGCGTGCCTCATTTTGGTCCTCGGGTAGTTCCTGCCTGGTTAGGTAAGCCAGGAATGGTTCTGTCCATGGGGCGATGACGGCCATTATCACGTGGGCTGAAGGCGTTATTTCGATGGCAAAGCCTCCGGTTGTGTCAGAGTGTTCGGTAACTGATGTTGTGGCCGAGTCTGGATTATTGTTACCGGTGTCCCCCTCCCATACCACGGATGGCTTAAACAGTTTTTCCAGGAAGATGTTGGGTGGAACAGGGCGCTGTTTAGCGCCGATACAGGCGAGGATATTCACCGCCTGATTGTTATCCCGACCACATGGTGGAATTCAAGCCCCTCGAACCGAGCAGACATTTTGAGGACGGCGTTGCGATGTGCCGCCATTTTCGGATCCTTGGCGTTGCGAGGTTTGAATCCCCACGCACCTCCAGGCATTGAATGCCCATGGAAACTGCCATCTAGAGACCGTGTAATAGGGCCTCGTATTCGGCTGCGTTATTGGAGTCTGTGTATAGTATTTGGAGTACATATTGAAATGTATCTTCGCTGGGGGACGTCAGGATGACGCCAGCCCCTAGACCAGCCAGCATTTTAGAGCCGTCGAAGTGCATGATCCAATTGGAGTACGCGTCGTACTCTTTAGGGAGTTCGGCTTCTGTCCATTCGGCAACGAAATCGGCTAGTACTTGCGACTTAATGGCTCGCCGTGGTTTATATGTTATGTTGAACGGGAGGAGCTTGATAGCCCATTTGGCAATCCGGCCTGTGGCATCGCGGTTGTTTATTATGTCGTTGAGTGGTACTTCGGAGGCCACCGTAATTGAACACTCTTGAAAGTAGTGTCATAATTTCCGGGATGCCATGAATACCGCGTATGCTATCTTTTGATAATGTGGGTACCATGATTTGCATGGAGTGAGGACAGTGGATACATAATATACCGGCTTTTGAAGTGGGAATTTATGTCCGTCCGTCTCTCGTTCGACGACGAGCACTGCGCTTACAACTTGGTGAATTGTTGCTATATATAATAGCATTGGTTCACCGACATTTGGTGCGGCAAAGATTGGGTTGGTGGCCAGGATGGCATTTCTTTCTTCCAACCCGGTCGTGGCTGCATCCGTCCACTCGAAGTGTTCGGTGCGCCGAAGAAGGCGATAAAGGGGGAGTGGCTTTTCTCCTAATCGGGAGATGAAGCGGCTTAAGGCCGCCACACATCCAGTTAAGTTCTGGATTTGCTTGAGCTCAGCTGGGATAGCCAACTGCGACAGAGCCCGGATCTTAGCCAGATTTGCTTCAATTCCTCTGCTGGAGACGATAAATCCCAGGAGCTTTTCGGCGGGTACACCGAAAACACATTTTTCCGGATTGAGCTTAATGTCGTATGTTCGGAGATTGTCGAACGTGAGCCTCAAGTCATCTATTAAGGAGTCGACGTGTCTGGTTTCAGCGACCACATCATCGATGTATGCCTCCACTGTTTTGCCAATCTGCTTTTCCAGACATGTCTGAATCATGCGCTGATACGTTGCACCAGCGTTTTTGAGCCCGAAGGGCATTGTGTTAAAACAGAAGGGGCCGTATGGGGTGATGAATGCCG
The DNA here is from genome assembly GCF_002162155.2 of Triticum dicoccoides. NCBI lineage: Eukaryota > Viridiplantae > Streptophyta > Magnoliopsida > Poales > Poaceae > Triticum > Triticum dicoccoides. The sequence continues at coordinate 556,345,530 of NC_041390.1, read as the reverse complement.
TTGCGGCTTGATCGGACTCCTCCATCTTAATTTGGTGGTAACCGGAGTATGCGTCGAGGAAGCACAATGAGTCGTGTCCTGCGGTAGCATCGATAATTTGATCGATGCGAGGGAGGGGGAAGGGATCCTTTGGGCACGCCTTATTAAGGTCCTTGAAGTCGACGCATAGGCGCCAGGAATTGTCCTTCTTTGGCACCATCACCAGATTTGCTAGCCAGTCCGGATGCTTTATTTCTCTAATGAATCCGACCTCCAGTAACTTGGCTAGCTCCTCTCCCATGGCTTGTCGCTTAGGTTCGGAGAAACGCCGAAGAGTCTACTTGACCGGCTTGAATCCTTTTAGAATGTTAAGGCTATGCTCGGCCAGCCTACATGGGATTCCTGGCATGTCTGAAGGATGCCAGGTGAATATGTCCCAATTCTCGCGCAGGAACTCCCGTAGTGCGGCGTCTACGGCGGGGTTTAACTGTGCCCCGATGGATGCTATTTTTTGTGGGGTCGGTTGGATGGACTTGGAATTTGACTATTTCATCCACTGATTTAAAGGAGGTGCACTTGGATCTTTTGTCTAGTATCACATCGTCCCTGTCCACTATGGAGTGCAGCGCGGTTAACTCCTTCGCCACAAGGGCTTCGGATAATTCCTCGAGGGCCAGTGCGGCTGTTTTGTTCTCGGCGCGGAGTGCTATGTCCGGATCACTAGCTAGAGTGATGATTCCATTGGGTCCGGGCACTTTGAGCTTCATGTACCCGTAATGGGGTATGGCTTGAAAAATCATGAATGCCTCCCGCCCTAGAAGGGCGTGGTATTCGCTACTGAACGGGGCTACTTGGAATGTGATTTCTTCGGACCTGTAATTCTCTGGAGTGCCGAATACCACATCTAGTGTGATTTTCCCAGCGCAACATGCCTCTCGACTAGGGATGATTCCTCGGAAGGTCGTGCTGCTTTGCTCAGTACAGTTGCTGTCTATTTCCATTTTTTGAAGAGTCTCCTCATAAATGAGGTATAATCCACTGCCGCCGTCCATGAGCACTTTAGTGAGCCGAAAGCCGTCCACAATTGGACTGAGGACCAAAGCGGCTGGTGCTCGGGCTGTTCGGGATTTAGGTTCGTCACTGGCATTGAAGGTGATAGCCGTGTCGCTCCATGGATTTATTGCTGCCACGTGGAAGACTTCGGCAAGGCTGCGGAGTGCTCACTTACGCCTATTATTTGAGGCGAAGGTCTCGAAGACTATCAATATTGTATTGTTATCCACGGGAAGGTGCTCTGAGGTATTTTGGATGAGGAGATCCTCACCGCTCTTGGCCACATGCCGGAGTACCCAACATGCTCTAAGGCTGTGTGTTGATATGGTATCCGCTGTACTATGAATTTTGCAGGGCCCGTTAAGCCATCCCTCCAATACGGTTCCACGCCCTGTAGTGGGCTTTTCTTTCTTTGTAATTGAGTCGGGCGACTTATGAGAGTGCACCCTTTTATTTCGGACTGGGGGTTTTGCCAGAGCCAGATTATCCCAAAATTTTGTTTGGGTTTTCCAGGCGCTTTCCATCGCACAGTACTTCCGTACTATGGCCGCCAAGTCAGCGAAGTGTGCTATGTCACGGCGACTTATGGCGTTGAGGATTCCCTTGTCCGTGCAATTGTTGCAAAAGAACGAAATTGTGTCTTCCTCGCGACAGTCCTTGACCTTGTTCATTACAAGGAAGAATCTGGCCCAATAGTGGTGTACTGTCTCTTGGGGTGCTTGCCTAATGTGGGAAAGATCATTTGTATCTGTGTGGGTGGGTGGATTTAAGTCCAGACCTTGACCCAATCTGAGACCCCGAGGTAGGGGAGTTTCCGATCTCGGAAGTTTGGGCTCCAAGATGTTGCCCCGCAGGTTCGGTATGTAGCCTGATTCTAGGTTCAGGGTTAGGGCGATGTCCTCCCGTGAGCGGGTATCCGGCACAGAGAGCTCGGGAATCCGGACATAGTTCGTCCTCAGGATAGAGGGAGAATCGCCGCATTGCTCCTCCACCACCGCTATCTAATGGATGACCGGCGGAGAGTTAATCTCCCTTTGGTCGGGTTTAGGCCTGATCTGATCGTAGTCCGTAGCGACTCCCAGAGCGGCGATGCGATCCAAGAGCTCGTTCAAAGAGGAGAGTTCCATTGGATCCATCTGCTCGGCGAATTTCAAGCCGACATGGAGGCTATTTTCGATGACCCGAGAAGTCATCGTCGGCGCAGCGGCCGAGCGGGCGGTCATGACGAAGCCGCCTAGTCGGAGAGTTTGGCCTACAGCCAGGGCTCCCCCAGAAGTGATGTTGTCCTTGACAACGAGACGATCCATCCTTCCTTATGATGATGACACAGTGGAACTCTCAATGAAAGCACCAATGTCGGTGTCAAAACTGGTGGATCTCGGGTAGGGGGACCCGAACTGTGCGTCTAAGGCGGATGGTAACAGGAGGCAGGGGACACGATGTTTACCCAGGTTCAGGCCCTCTTGATTGAGGTAATACCCTATGTTCTGCTTGATTGTTCTTGATGATATGAGTATTACAAGAGTTGATCTACCACGAGATCGTAGAGGCTAAACCCTAGAAGCTAGCCTATGGTATGATTGTATCTTGTCCTACGGACTAAACCCTACGGTTTATATAGACACTAGAGGGGGCTAGGGTTACACAAGGTCGGTTACAAGGGAGGAGATCTACATATCCGTATTGCCAAGCTTGCCTTCCATGCCAAGGAGAATCACATCCGGACACGGGACGAAGTCTTCAATCTCGTGTCTTCATAGTCCAATAGTCCGGCAAAAGGATATAGTCCGGCTATCCGGAGACCCCCTAATCCAGGACTCCCTCAGTCGTCGTTGGAGTTTGGTGGTGCAGACGGGCCTGACGTATAATCCAGATGCAGTACAGCTATGGTCGGTGAAGTGGCGTCGTCTTCTTCATCGACGACTCTCGCAACAATAGTTGCAGCCGAAGACGGATGTTTAGAATCTTCAATAGACGGAGTGCGACGCCAGCTTGCATTTGGTGGAGGCCTGGAGTCGAACTTGAAGTTCTTTGTGAAGCCATCTTCGTGAAGATCATCTTCAGGACAGAGCATTGTGAGGCTCTTCCAGGACTGCCAACAGGCTTCATGAGCAACAAATGAGTTCTTGGTGGCCAAGTTACGGATGCGATTGACATCCACCAAAAGACTCTGCATCTAATGCTTCAGCCAGTCATGATGCTTATCTTGCTTCTGATGCAATTCCACAAGAAGCTCTCAGTCATTGAGTACACAAGAACGCTTCCGAGGCCTTTGGGCAATTGTACTTGCAGTGGCTTCAGTGTTAGCACGGCGTGGCACCCTCATGTTTCCAGCCAGAGGATAAGCGGGGGTTGCAGCATTGGGGACAAGAATTCCTTCAATTGGCTGCGAGAAGCTTTGATGTTCAGCATTCTGAAGATGTAGGGGCTTCTTGCAGGCTCGGGGTGTCGGTGTCAAAACCGGCGGATCTCAGGTAGGGGGTCCCGAACAGTGCATCTAGGATCGATGGTAACAGGAGACAGGGGACACGATGTTGACCCAGGTTCGGGCCCTCTCTATGGAGGTAATACCCTACGTCCTGCTTGATTGATATTGATGAATATGAGTGTTACAAGAGTTGATCTACCACGAGATTGTGATGGCTAAACCCTAGAAGCTTAGGCTATATGACTATGGTAATGAATATATCTTTTCCGGACTAACCCCTCCGGTTTATATAGACACCGAGGGGATCTAGGGTTTACATAGAGTTGGATACATGAGAAGGAATCTTCATAGTCGGTCGCCAAGCTTGCCTTCCACGCCAAGGAGAGTCCAATCCGGACATAGTTACAGTCTTCGGTCTTCATGTCTTCATAGTCCATCAGTGCAGCCCAATAGATAACAGGCCAGACGCCCGAGGACCCCTTAGTCCAGGACTCCCTCAGTAGCCCCCAAACCAGTCTTCAATATTGAGGTGTTCGGCACACAAATTGTCTTCGGCATTGCAAGGTGGGTTCCTCCTTTAATGATCTCCAAGTGATGTATTCGGCCATTGGTTCCATGTCGCTCCCCTCGGCTTCTGCGCGTTAAATAACTTCGCCTCCCATGTGTCAAACGAAGGCGGAAGGTCAGGGTATTTTTGCAGATAACACCCCGCCCATGCAAGGAAGAGCGCCTACTAAAGAGATCGGATCCTAGATCCATTCGGCACCACACAGAGGAAATCCCCGGAAACTGCTTGGGAGAAACCATTCCAGCATGGCTAGCACCCCCAGCTCCTCCGCCCGTTCCGGCCTAGAGAAAGGCCAATGGGAGAGGTGTTCGGTGTCCCACAGTCAATTGACGGAGCTGCAGATGCAGGGATTTCTTCTCCCCCATAGATCTAGTTCCTGTTCGAGCGGGGCTAGATTCCTTCAACGGTGAGATTCAGGCAAAGGACTTCCCCAATCCATCTGGGAGAGAGCGAGTATGTTTCATCCCCTACCGTCTAAGGGGCATTGGATTTCCCATTCATCCGTTCCTCCGAGGGCTTTTGGAATACTCTGGCTCCAGTTGCACAACTTCACCCCTGCCTCCATTCTGCACATTGCGGGTTACATTGCTTTATGTGAACTATTACTGGGTATCAATGCTCACTTCGAACTATGGAGGAAGTTGTTCTATCTTGTCCGCGTAATCACGAGGGGTCAATATTTAAAGTGGGCAGAGCCAAAGTATGGCGTATCGCTGATACCGGATATCTGTCCGACACACCAAGGAAGGCATCCGAAGAATGGCCTTCCGAATGGTTCTATATTGAGGACGTCGCGCTTCCCGACCCAGTTCGAAAGGGTCTTCCTGAATTTGCGAGTGTTCCGCTGAAGAAACGCCACAGTTGGCGTCCTTAGAGTCTTGAAGAGGAGGACAACGCAGAAGTTCGCCAGCTTATGAGCAAGATAAAGATGCTCGCTCAGTCCGGACTTATAATAATTGAGGTAATGGTGATCTCCATAGTGCATGGGGTTCAGCCACTACAATATAGAGGGCTTCCCATGTGGCACTATAATGGAGAGGGTGATGCCTCCCATTGTGGCCGGAAAGGTGCGGATACCCCCGCCGCTCTGGCCAAAATATTGGCCTAGCTTTTTAAAGGGGAGGAAGAGGAGTTTCTTCGCATTAAGCACAGAGATGGATATTCTATGTATAATCCTCCCAGTTGGGTAAGCTTAAACCCTTCGATTGCACTCATTCCCCTTCCGCATTACTTTTGATAAATTTCAAGTCTGTTTGTTATGACAGCACTGGTGGAAGGTCACTGAAGGACTTCATAGTCCTGCCCCACAGCCGGAGATCCACAACCAGGAACTAGATCCTGGGTTTGAAGAGGATCCAGATATATTTGTGGTGCTCGCGGGGGGAGTGTTCTACCAGACAAGCTATGACGGCACAGAAGTGGCCATCACCGCCGACTATCCTGGCCTTCTTCCTGCTTCACATGTAAATAATTAAGAAACACCTTCTCTAAAAGATTGCTCTTATTCTGCCTCACCCACCGCACTGTATCATGTTGGGGAACGTAGTAATTTCAAAAAAATCCTACGCACACGCAAGATCATGGTGATGCATAGCAACGAGAGGGGAGAGTGTTGTCTATGTACCCTCATAGACCGGAAGCGAAAGCGTTAGCACAACGCGGTTGATGTAGTCGTACGTCTTCACAGCCCGACCGGTCAAGCACCGAAACTACGGCACCTCCGAGTTCTAGCACACATTCAGCTCGATGATGATCCCCGGACTCCGATCCAGTAAAGTGTCGGGGAAGAGTTCCCTCAGCACGACGGCGTGGTGACAATCTTGATGTTCTACCATCGCAGGGCTTCACCCAAGCACCGCTACAATATTATCGAGGATTATGGTGGAGGGGGCACCGCACACGGCTAAGAGAACGACCACGAAGATCAACTTGTGTGTCTAGAGGTGCCCCCTGCCCCTGTATATAAAGGAGCAAGGGGGAGGCCGGCCGGCCCTTGAGGCGCGCCAAGGAGGGGGGAGTCCTCCTCCTAGTAGGAGTAGGACTCCCCTTTCCTAGTCCAACTAGAAAGAGGGAAGGGGGAAGGAAAGAGAGGGAGAGGGAGAAGGAAAGAGGGGCCGTGCCCCCCTCCCCTAGTCCAATTCGGACTCCCATGGGAGGGGGAGCGCCACCTCCTGGGCTGCTGCCCTCTCTCTCCCCTCAGGCCCACTAAGGCCCAATACTTCCCCGGGGGGTTCCGGTAACCCTTCCGGCACTCCGGTTTTCTCCGAAATCACCCGAAACACTTCCGGTGTCCAAATATAGCCGTCCAATATATCGATCTTTATGTCTCAACCATTTCGAGACTCCTCGTCATGTCCGTGATCATATCCGGGACTCCGAACAACCTTCGGTACATCAAAATATATAAACTCATAATGAAACTGTCATCGTAACGTTAAGCGTGCGGACCCTACGGGTTTGAGAACAATGTAGACATGACCGAGACACGTCTCCAGTCAATAACCAATAGCGGAACCTGGATGCTCATATTGGCTCCCACATATTCTACGAAGATCTTTTATCGGTCAGACCGCATAACAACATATGTTGTTCCCTTTGTCATCGGTATGTTACTTGCCCGAGATTTGATTGTTGGTATCTCAATACCTAGTTCAATCTCGTTACCAGCAAGTCTCTTTACTCATTCCGTAATACATCATCCCGCAACTAACTTATTAGTTGCAGTGCTTGCAAGGCTTATGTGATGTGCATTACCGAGAGGGCCCAGAGATACCTCTCCGACAATCGGAGTGACAAATCCTAATCACGAAATACGCCAACCCAACAAGTACCTTCGGAGACACCTGTAGAGCACCTTTATAATCACCCAGTTACGTTGTGACGTTTGGTGGCACACAAAGTGTTCCTCCGGTAAACGGGAGTTGCATAATCTCATAGTCATAGGAACATGTATAAGTCGTGAAGAAAGCAATAGCAACAAACTAAACGATCAAGTGATATGCTAACGAAATGGGTCAAGTCAATCACATCATTCTCCTAATGATGTGATCCCATTAATCAAATGACAACTCATGTCTATGGTTAGGAAACATAACCATCTTTGATCAACGAGCTAGTCAAGTAGAGGCATACTAGTGACACTATGTTTGTCTATGTATTCACACGTGTATTATGTTTCCGGTTAATATAATTCTAGCATGAATAATAAACATTTATCATGATATAAGGAAATAAATAATAACTTTATTATTGCCTCTAGGGCATATTTCCTTTAGTCTCCCACTTGCACTAGAGTCAATAATCTAGATTACACAGTAATGATTCTGACACCCATGGAGCCTTGGTGCTGATCATGTTTTGCTCATGGAAGAGGCTTAGTCAGCGGGTCTGCAACATTCAGCTCCGTATGTATCTTGCAAATTTCTATGTCTCCCACTTGGACTAAATCCCGAATGGAATTGAAGTGTCTCTTGATGTGCTTGGTTCTTTTGTGAAATATGGATTCCTTTGCCAAGGCAATTGCACCAGTATTGTCACAAAATATTTTCATTGGACCCGATGCACTAGGTGTGACACCTAGATCGGATATGAACTCCTTCATCCAAACTCCTTCATTTGCTGCTTCCGAAGCAGCTATGTACTCTGCTTCACATGTAGATCCTGCCACGACACTTTGTTTAGAACTGCACCAACTGACAGCTCCACCGTTTAGTAAAAACACGTATCCGGTTTGTGATTTAGAATCGTCCGGATCAGTGTCAAAGCTTGCATCAACGTAACCATTTACGATGAGCTCTTTGTCACCTCCATATATGAGAAACATATCCTTAGTCCTTTTCAGGTATTTCAGGATGTTCTTGACCGCTGTCTAGTGATCCACTCCTGGATTACTTTGGTACCTCCCTGCTAGACTTATAGCAAGGCACACATCAGGTCTGGTACACAGCATTGCATACATGATAGAGCCTATGGCTGAAGCATAGGGAACATCTTTCATTTTCTCTCTATCTTGTGCGGTGGTCGGACATTGAGTCTTACTCAATTTCACACCTTGTAACATAGGCAAGAACCCTTTATTTGCTTGATCCATTTTGAACTTCTTCAAAACTTTGTCAAGGTATGTGCTTTGTGAAAGTCCAATTAAGCGTCTTGATCTATCTCTATAGATCTTAATGCCCAATATGTAAGCAGCTTCATCGAGGTCTTTCATTGAAAAACTCTTATTCAAGTATCCCTTTATGCTATTCAGAAATTATATATCATTTCCAATCAATAATATGTCATCCACATATAATATCAGAAATGCTATAGAGCTCCCACTCACTTTCTTGTAAATACAGGCTTCTCCAAAAGTCTGTACAAAACCAAATGCTTTGATCACACTATCAAAGCGTTTATTCCAACTCCGAGAGGCTTGCACCAGTACATAAATGGATCGCTGGAGCTTGCACACTTTGTTAGCTCCCTTTGGATTGACAAAACCTTCTGGTTGCATCATATACAACTCTTCTTCCAGAAATCCATTCAGGAATGCAGTTTTGACATCCATTTGCCAAATTTCATAATCATAAAATGCGGCAATTGCTAACATGATTCGGACAAACTTAAGCATCGCTACGGGTGAGAAGGTCTCATCGTAGTCAATCCCTTGAACTTATCGAAAACCTTTTGCAACAAGTCGAGCTTTATAGACAGTAACATTACCGTCAGCGTCAGTCTTCTTCTTGAAGATCCATTTATTCTCAATTGCTTGTCGATCAACGGGCAAGTCAACCAAAGTCCACACTTTGTTCTCATACATGGATCCCATCTTAGATTTCATGGCTTCTAGCCATTTTGCGGAATCTGGGCTCACCATCGCTTCTTCATAGTTCATAGGTTCATCATGATCTAGTAGCATGACTTCTAGAACAGGATTACCGTACCACTCTGGTGTGGATCTTACTCTGGTTGATCTACGAGTTTTGGTAGTAACTTGATCTGAAGTTTCATGATCATTATCATTAGCTTCCTCACTAATTGGTGTAGGTGTCACAGAAACCAGTTTCTGTGATGTACTGCTTTCCAATAAGGGAGTAGGTACAGTCACCTCATCAAGTTCTACTTTTCTCCCACTCACTTATTTCGAGAGAAACTCCTTCTCTAGAAAAACTCCGAATTTAGCAACAAAAGTTTTGCCTTCGGATCTGTGATAGAAGGTGTACCCAACAGTCTCCTTTGGGTATCCTATGAAGACACATTTCTCCGATTAGGGTTTGAGCTTATCAGGTTGAAGCTTTTTCACATAAGCATCGCAGCCCCAAACTTTCAGAAACGGCAACTTTGGTTTCTTGCCAAACCATAGTTCATAAGGCGTCATCTCAACGGATTTCGATGGTGTCCTATTTAACGTGAATACAGCCGTCTCTAAAGCATAACCCCAAAATGATAATGGTAAATCAGTAAGAGACATCATAGATCGCACCATATCTAATAAAGTACGATTACGATGTTTGGACACACCATTACGCTGTGGTGTTCCGGGTGGCGTGAGTTGTGAAACTATTCCGCATTGTTTTAAATGTAGACCAAACTCGTAACTCAAATATTCTCCTCCACGATCAGACGTAGAAACTTTATTTTCTTGTTACGATGATTTTCAACTTCACTCTGAAATTCTTTGAACCTTTCAAATGTTTCAGACTTATGTTTCATTAAGTACATATACCCATATCTGCTTAAATCATCTATGAAGATGAGAAAATAACGATATCCGCCACGAGCCTCAACATTCATTGGACAACATACATATGTATGTATGATTTCCAACAAATCCGTTGCTCTCTCCATAGTACCGGAGAACGGCGTTTTAGTCATCTTACCCATGAGGCACGGTTCGCAAGTACCAAGTGATTCATAATCAAGTGGTTCTAAAAGTCCAACAGTATGGAGTTTCTTCATGCGCTTTATACCGATATGACCTAAACGGCAGTGCCACAAATAAGTTGCACTATCATTATCAACTCTGCATCTTTTGATTTCAACATTATGAATATGTGTATCACTACTATCGAGATTCATCAAAAATAGACCACTCTTCAAGGGTGCATGACCATAAAAGATATTACTCATATAAATAGAACAACCATTATTCTCTGATTTAAATGAATAACCGTCTCGCATCAAACAAGATCCAGATATAATGTTCATGCTCAATGCTGGCACCAAATAACAATTATTTAGGTCTAATACTAATCCCGAAGGTAGATGTAGAGGTAGCGTGCCGACCGCGATCACATCGACTTTGGAACCATTTCCCACGCGCATCGTCACCTCGTCCTTAGCCAATCTTTGCTTGATCCGTAGCCCCTGTTTCGAGTTGCAAATGTTAGCAATAGAACCAATACCAAATACCCAGGTGCTACTACGAGCATTAGTAAGGTACACATCAATAACATGTATATCACATATACCTTTGTTCACTTTGCCATCCTTCTTATCCGCCAAATATTTGGGGCAGTTCCGCTTCCAGTGACCAGTCTGCTTGCAGTAGAAGCACTCAGTTTTAGGCTTAGGTCCAGACTTGGGTTTCTTCTCCTGAGCAGCAACTTGTTTGCTGTTCTTCTTGAAGTTCCCTTTCTTCTTCCCTTTGCCCTTTTTCTTGAAACTGGTGGTCTTATTGACCATCAACACTTGATGCTCCTTCTTGATTTCTACCTCCGCGGCTTTTAGCATTGTGAAGAGCTCAGGAATAGTCTTATTCATCCCTTGCATATTATAGTTCATCATGAAGCTTTTGTAGCTTGGTGGCAGTGATTGAAGAACTCTGTCAATGACACTATCAACAAGAAGATTAACCCCCAGTTGAGTCAAGTGATTATGATACCCAGACATTTTGAGTATATGTTCACTGACAGAACTATTCTCCTCCATCTTACAGCTATAGAACTTATTGGAGACTTCATATCTCTCAATCCGGGCATTTGCTTTAAATATTAACTTCAACTCCTGGAACATCTCATATGCTCCATGACGTTCAAAACGTCGTTGAAGACCCGGTTCTAAGCCGTAAAGCATGGCACACTGAACTATCGAGTAGTCATCAGCTTTGCTCTGCCAGACGTTCATAACATCTGTTGTTGCTCCTGCAGCAGGCTTGGCACTTAGCGGTGCTTCCAGGACGTAATTCTTCTGTGCAGCAATGAGGATAATTCTCAAGTTACGGACCCAGTCCGTGTAATTGCTACCATCATCTTTCAACTTTGCTTTCTCAAGGAACGCATTAAAATTCAACGGAACAGCGGCACGAGCCATCTATCTACAATCAAACATAGACAAGCAAGATACTATCAGGTACTAAGTTCATGATAAATTTAAGTTTAATTCATCATATTACTTAAGAACTCCCACTTAGAAAGATATCCCTCTAATCCTCTAAGTGATCACGTGATCCAAATCAACTAAACCATGTCCGATCATCACGTGAGATGGAGTAGTATCAATGGAGAACATCAATATGTTGATCATATCTACTATATGATTCACGCTCGACCTTTCGGTCTCCATGTTCCGAGGCCATATCTGTTATATGCTAGGCTCGTCAAGTTAAACCTGAGTATTCCGCGTGTGCAACTGTTTTGCACCCGTTGTATTTGAACGTAGAGCCTATCACACCCGATCATCACGTGGTGTCTCAGCACGAAGAACTTTCACAACGGTGCATACTCAGGGAGAACACTTATACTTTGATAATTTAGTGAGGGATCATCTTATAATGCTACCGTCAATCAAAGCAAGATAAGATGCATAAAAGATAAACATCACATGCAATCAATATAAGTGATATGATATGGCCATCATCATCTTGTGCTTGTGATCTCCATCTTCAAAACACCGTCATGATCACCATCGTGGCATCGTTGTCGTCTCGCCAATCTTATGCTTCCACGACTATCGCTACCGCTTAGTGATAAAGTAAAGCATTACAGCGCAATTGCATTGCATACAATAAAGCGACAACCATATGGCTCCTGCCAGTTGTCGATAACTCGGTTACAAAACATGATCATCTCATACAATAAAATTTAGCATCATGTCTTGACCATATTGTTGGAAATATGCCCTAGAGGCAATAATAAATTAGTTATTATTATATTTCCTTGTTCATGATAATCGTTTATTATCCATGCTAGAATTGTATTGATAGGAAACTCAGATACATGTGTGGATACATACACAACACCATGTCCCTAGTAAGCCTCTAGTTGACTAGCTCGTTGATCAATAGATGGTTACGGTTTCCTGACCATGGACATTGGATGTCATTGATAACGGGGTCACATCATTAGGAGAATGATGTGATGGACAAAGACCCAATCCTAAGCCTAGCACAAGATCATGTAGTTCGTATGCTAAAGCTTTTCTAATGTCAAGTATCATTTCCTTAGACCATGAGATTGTGCAACTCCCGGATACCGTAGGAGTGCTTTGGGTGTGCCAAACGTCACAATGTAACTGGGTGGCTATAAAGGTACACTACAGGTATCTCCGGAAGTGTCTGTTGGGTTGGCACGAATCGAGACTGGGATTTGTCACTCCGTGTAAACGGAGAGGTATCTCTAGGCCCACTCGGTAGGACATCATCATAATGTGCACAATGTGATCAAGGAGTTGATCACGGGATGATGTGTTACGAAACGAGTAAAGAGACTTGCCGGTAACGAGATTGAACAAGGTATCGGGATACCGACGATCGAATCTCGGGCAAGTATCGTACCGCTAGACAAAGGGAATTGTATACGGGATTGATTAAGTCCTTGACATCGTGGTTCATTCGATGAGATCATCGTGGAACATGTGGGAGCCAACATGGGTATCCAGATCCCGCTGTTGGTTATTGACCGGAGAGTCATCTCGGTCATGTCTGCATGTCTCCCGAACCCGTAGGGTCTACACACTTAAGGTTCGGTGACGCTAGGGTTATAGAGATATTAGTATGTGGTAACCCGAAAGTTGTTCGGAGTCCCGGATGAGATCCCAGACATCACGAGGAGTTCCGGAATGGTCCGGAGGTAAATATTTATATATGGGAAGTCTTGTTTTGGTCGCCGGAAAAGTTTCGCGCATTATCGGTATTGTACCGGGAGTGCCGAAGGGGGTCCGGGGGTCCACCAAGGGGGTCCACCTGCCCCAGGGTCCACATGGGCTGTAGGGGTGTGCGCCTTGGCCTATATGGGCCAAGGGCACCAGCCCCAAGAGGCCCATGCGCCAAGAGATAAGGGAAAGAAAGAGTCCTAAAGGGGGAAGGCACCTCCTAGGTGCCTTGGGGAGGATGGACTCCTCCCTGGCCGCACCCTTCCTTGGAGGAAGGGCCAAGGCTGCGCCCCCCCTCTCCCTTGGCCCTATATATAGTGGGGGGGGGAGGGAGGGCAGCCGCACCCAAGCCCTGGCGCCTCCCTCTCCCTCCCATGACACATCTCCCTTCTCCCGCAGCGCTTGGCGAAGCCCTGTTGGAATCCCGCTACTTCCACCACCACACCGTCGTGCTGCTGGATCTCCATCAACCTCTCCTCCCCCCTTGCTGGATCAAGAAGGAGGAGACGTTGCTGCTTCGTACGTGTGTTGAACGTGGAGGTGCCGTCCGTTCGGCGCTAGGATCATCGGTGATTTGGATCACGACGAGTACGACTCCATCAACCCCGTTCTCTTGAACGCTTCCGCGCGCGATCTACAAGGGTATGTAGATCCACTCCTCCCTCGTTGCTAGATGACTCCATAGATAGATCTTGGTGACACGTAGGAAAATTTTGAATTTATGCTACGTTCCCCAACAGTGGCATCATGAGCTAGGTCTATGCGTAGTTTCTATGCACGAGTAGAACACAAGTAGTTGTGGGCGTTGATTTTGTTCAATATGCTTACCGTTACTAGTCCAATCTTGATTTGGTGGCATTGTGGGATGAAGCGGCCCGGACCGACCTTACACGTACTCTTACGTGAGACTGGTTCCACCGACTGACATGCACTAGTTGCATAAGGTGGCTAGCGGGTGTCTGTCTCTCCCACTTTAGTCAGATCGGATTCGATGAAAAGGGTCCTTTGAAGGGTAAATAGCAATTGGCATATCATGTTGTGGTTTTTGCGTAGGTAAGAAACGTTCTTGCTAGAAACCCATAGCAGCCACGTAAAACATGCTAACAACAATTAGAGGACGTCTAACTTGTTTTTGCAGGGTATGCTATGTGATGTGATATGGCCAAAAGGATGTGATGAATGATATATGTGATGTATGAGATTGATCATGTTCTTGTAATAGGAATCACGACTTGCATGTCGATGAGTATGACAACCGGCAGGAGCCATAGGAGTTGTCTTAATTTATTTATGACCTGCGTGTCAACATAAACGTCATGTAATTACTTTACTTTATTGCTAACCGTTAGCTGTAGTAGTAGAAGTAATAGTTGATGAGACAACTTCATGAAGACACGATGATAGAGATCATGATGATGGAGATCATGGTGTCATGCCGGTGACGATGATGATCATGGAGCCCCAAAGATGGAGATCAAGAGGAGCAAAGTGATGATGGCCATATCATGTCACTATTTGATTGCATGTGATGTTTATCATGTTTATGCATCTTGTTTACTTAGAACGACGGTAGTAAATAAGATGATCCCTCATAATAATTTCAAGAAAGTGTTCCCCCTAACTGTGCACCGTTGCAACAGTTCGTTGTTTCGAAGCACCACATGATGATCGGGTGTTAGATTCTAACGTTCACATACAACAGGTGTAAGACAGATTTACACACGCGAAACACTTAGGTTGACTTGACGAGCCTAGCATGTACAGACATGGCCTCGGAACACAAGAGACCGAAAGGTCGAGCATGAGTCATATGGTAGATACGATCAACATGAAGATGTTCACCAATGATGACTAGTCCATCTCACGTGATGATCAGACACGGCCTAGTTGTCTCGGATCATGTAATCACTTAGATGACTAGAGGGATGTCTATCTGAGTGGGAGTTCACAAGATGAACTTAATTATCCTGAACATAGTCAAAAGGTCTTTGCAAATTATGTCGTAGCTCGCGCTTCAGTTCTACTGTTTAGATATGTTCCTAGAGAAAAATTTAGTTGAAAGTTGATAGTAGTAATTATGCGGACTAGGTCCGTAAACTGAGGTTTGTCCTCATTGCTTCATAGAAGGCTTATGTCCTTAATGCACCGCTCAGTGTGCTGAACCTCGAACGTTGTCTATGGATGTTGCGAACATCTGACATACACATTTTGATAACTACGTTATAGTTCAGTTAAATGGCTTAGAGTTGAGGCACCGAAGACGTTTTGAAACGTCGCGAAACATATGAGATGTTTCGAGGGCTGAAATTGGGATTTCAGGCTCGTGCCCACGTCAAGAGGTATAAGACCTCCGACGATTTTCTTAGCCTGCAAACTAAGGGAGAAAAGCTCAATTGTTGAACTTGTGCTCAGATTGTCTGAGTACAACAATTGCTTGAATCGAGTGGGAGTTGATCTTCCAGATGAAATAGTGATGGTTCTCCGAAGTCATTACCACCAAGCTGCTTGAGCTTCGTGATGAACTATAATATATCAGGGACATATATGATGATCCTTGAGATATTTGCGATGTTTGACACCACAAAAGTAGAGATCAAGAAGGAGCATCAATTCTTGATGGTTGGTGAAACCACTAGTTTCAAGAAGGGCAAGGGCAAAAGGGGATGCTTCATGAAACGGCAAATCAGCTGCTGCTCTAGTGAAGAAACCCAAGGTTGAACCCAAACCCGAGACTAAGTGCTTCTGTAATAAAGGGAACAACCACTGGAGCAGAATTACCCTAGATACTTGGTAGGTAAGAAGGCTGGCAAGGTCGATAGAAGTATATTGGATGTATTATGTTAATGTGTACTTTACTAGTACTCCTAGTAGCACCAGGGTATTAGATACCGGTTCGGTTGCTAAGTGTTAGTAACTCGAAATAAAAGCTACGGAATAAACGGAGACTAGCTAAAGGTGAGATGACGATATGTGTTGGAAGTATTTCCAAGGTTGATCAAATATCGTACGCTCCCTCTACCATCGAGATTGGTGTTTGCGTTGAGCATAGACATGATTGGATTATGTCTATCGCAATACGGTTATTCATTTAAAGAGAATAATGGTTACTCTATTTATTTGAATAATACCTTCAATGGTCTTACACCTGAAATGAATGGTTTATTGAATCTCGATCGTAGTGATACACATGTTCATGCCAAAAGATAGTAATGATAGTACCACCTACTTGTGGCACGCCACGTAAGTCATATCGGTATAAAACGCATGAAGAAGCTCCATGTTGATGGATCTTTGGGCTCACTTGTTTTGAAAGGTTTGAGACATGCGAACCATGTCTATTGGTGTATATGCATGAAGAAACTCCATGCAAATGGACCGTTTGGACTCACTTGATTTTGAATCACTTGAGACATGCAAATCATACCACATGGGCAAGATGACTGAAAGCCTCATTTTCAGTAAAATGGAACTAGAAAGCAACTTGTTGGAAGTAATACATTTTGATGTGTGCAATCCAATGAGTGCTGAGGCATGTAGTGGATATCGTTATGTTCTTACTTCACAGATGATTTGAGTAGATGTTGAGTATATTTACTTGATGAATCACGAGTCTGAATTATTGAAAGGTTCAAGTAATTTCAGGGTGAAGTTGAAAGATCGTCGTGACAAGAGGATAAAATATCTATGATATGATCATAGAGATGAATATCTGAATTACGAGTTTGGCACAGAATTAAGACATTGTGGAAATTGTTTCACAACTAATACAGCCTGGAACACCATAGTGTGATGGTGTGTCCGAACATCATAACTGCACCCTATTGGATATGATGCATACCATGATGTCTCTTATCGAATTACCATGATAGTTTATGGGTTAGGCATTAAAGACAACCACATTCACTTTAAATAGGGCACCACGTAATTCCGATGAGATGACACCATATGAACTATGGTTTAGAGAAACCTAAGCTGTCATTTCTTAGAAGTTTGGGGCTTCGATGCTTATGTGAAAAAGTTTCAGGCTGATAAGCTCGAACCCAAAGCGGATAAATGCATCTTCATAGGACACCCAAAACAGTTGGGTATACCTCCTGTCTCAGATCCGAAAGCAATAAGGGATTGTTTCTAGAATCGGGTCCTTTCTTGAGGAAAAGTTTCTCTCGAAATAATTGAGTGGGAGGATGGTGGAGACTTGATGGGGTTATTGAACCGTCTCTTCAACTAGTGTGTGGCAGGGCACAGGAGTAGTTCCTGTGGCACCTACACCAATTGAAGTGGAAGTTTATGATAGTGATCATGAAACTTCAGATCAAGTCACTACCAAACCTGGTGGGATGACAAGGATGCGTACTACTTCAGAGTGGTACGTAATCCTGTCTTGGAAGTCATGTTGCTAGACAACAATGAACCTACGAGCTATGGAGAAGCGATGGTGGGCCTGGATTCCAAAATGGCTCGAGGCCATATAATCCGAGAGAGGATCCATATATGAAAAACAAAGTGTAGACTTTGGGAGAACTACTTGATGGTCGTAAGGCTGTTAGGTACATATGGATTTTAAAAGGAAGACGGACAATGATGGTAGGTATCACCATTAAGAAAGCTCGACTTGTCGTTAATATGTTTTCCGACAAATTCAAGGAGTTGATTGCGATGAGACTTTCTCACTCGTAGCGATGCTAAGAGTCTGTTGGAATTATATTAGCAATTACTGCATTATTTGTGAAATCTTGCAGATAGGATGCCAAAAACCATTGTTTCCTCGACGATTTTTGAGGAAAGGTTGTATGTGATACAACCGGAAGGTTTTGTTAATCCTGAAGGATGCTAATAAGTATGCAAAGCTCCAGCAATCCTTCTAAGGACTGGAGTAAGCATCTCGGAGTTGGAATGTATGCTTTGATAAGATGATCAAAGTTTTGGGTGTATACAAAGTTTATGAGAAACTTGTATTTCCAAAGAAATGAGTGGGAGCACTATAGAATTTCTGATAAATATACGTTGACATATTGTTGATCAGAAATGACGTAGAATTTCTGGAAAGCCTGGATTAAGCTACTTGAACATTGAGCATCAAGATCTATAAGGATAGATCAAAATTCTTAATGGTACTTTCAAATGAGCACATACCTTGACATGATCTTGAAGGTGTTCAAGATGGACCAGTCAAAGAAGGAGTTCTTGCCTGAGTTGTAAGGTATGAAGTTAAGACTTAAAGCTCGACCACGGCAGAAGAAAGAGGAAGGACGAAGGTCGTCCCCTATGCTTTTGTCATAGGCTCTATACGGTATGCCATGCTGAGTACCGCACCTGATGTGTGCCTTGCCACATATCTGGCAAGAGGGTACAAAGGTAATCTAGGAGTAGATCACCAGATAGCGGTCTAAATTATCCTTAGAGGAATAAGGATATGTTTCTCGGTTATGGAGGTGATAAAGAGTTCGACGTAAAGAGTTACGTCGATGCAAGCTTAACACCTATCCGGATAGCTCTGAGTAGAGATACCGGATACGTATAATGGAGCAACAATTTAGAATAGCTCCAAGTAGAACAGTTATTTGAAATGGCACCAAATATAGCGTAGTAGCTGCATCTACAAGATGACATAGAGATTTGCGAAGTACATACGGATCTGAAAGATTCAGACCCGTTGACTATAACATCTCTCACAAGCATAACATGTTCAAACCCAGAACTCATCGAGTGTTAATCACATGGTAATGTGAACTAGATTATTGACTCTAGTAAACTCTTTGGGTGTTAGTCACATGGGGATGTGACCTTGAGTGTTAATCACATATCGATGTGAACTAGATTATTGACTCTAGTGCAAGTGGGAGACTGTTGGAAATATGCCCTAGAGGCAATAATAAATTAGTTATTATTATATTTCCTTGTTCATGATAATCGTTTATTATCCATGCTAGAATTGTATTGATAGGAAACTCGGATACATGTGTGGATACATAGACAACACCATGTCCCTAGTAAGCCTCTAGTTGACTAGCTCGTTGATCAATAGATGGTTACGGTTTCCTGACCATGGACATTGGATGTCATTGATAATGGGGTCACATCATTAGGAGAATGATGTGATGGACAAAGACCCAATCCTAAGCCTAGCACAAGATCATGTAGTTCGTATGCTAAGGCTTTTCTAATGTCAAGTATCATTTGATTGGACCATGAGATTGTGCAACTCCCGGATACCGTAGGAGTGCTTTGGGTGTGCCAAACGTCACAACGTAACTGGGTGGCTATAAAGGTACACTACAGGTATCTCCGAAAGTGTCTGTTGGGTTGGCACGAATCGAGACTGGGATTTGTCACTCCGTGTAAACGGAGAGGTATCGCTGGGCCCACTCGGTAGGACATCATCATAATGTGCACAATGTGATCAAGGAGTTGATCACGGGATGATGTGTTACGAAACGAGTAAAGAGACTTGCCGGTAACGAGATTGAACAAGGTATCGGGATACCGATGATCGAATCTCGGGCAAGTATCGTACCGCTAGACAAAGGGAATTGTATACGGGATTGATTAAGTCCTTGACATCGTGGTTCATCCGATGAGATCATCGTGGAACATGTGGGAGCCAACATGGGTATCCGGATCCCGCTGTTGGTTATTGACCGGAGAGTCATCTCGGTCATGTCTGCATGTCTCCCGAACCCGTAGGGTCTACACACTTAAGGTTCGGTGACGCTAGGGTTATAGAGATATTAGTATGCGGTAACCCGAAAGTTGTTCGGAGTCTCGGATGAGATCCAGGACGTCACGAGGAGTTCCGGAATGGTCCGGAGGTAAAGATTTATATATGGGAAGTCTTGTTTTGGTCGCCGGAAAAGTTTCGCGCATTATCGGTATTGTACCGGGAGTGCCGAAAGGGGTCCGAGGGTCCACCAAGGGGGTCCACCTGCCCCGGGGGGCCACATGGGCTGTAGGGGTGTGCGCCTTGGCCTATATGGGCCAAGGGAACCAGCCCCAAGAGGCCCATGCGCCAAGAGATAAGGGAAAGAAAGAGTCCTAAAGGGGGAAGGCACCTCCTAGGTGCCTTAGGGAGGATGGACTCCTCCCTGGCCGCACCCTTCCTTGGAGGAAGGGCCAAGGCTGCGCCCCCCCCCCCTCTCCCTTGTCCCTATATATAGTGGGGGGAAGGGAGGGCAGCCGCACCCAAGCCCTGGCGCCTCCCTCTCCCTCCCATGACACATCTCCCTTCTCCCGCAGCGCTTGGCGAAGCCCTGTTGGAATCCCGCTACTTCCACCACCACGCCATCGTGTTGCTGGATCTCCATCAACATCTCCTCCTCCTTGCTAGATCAAGAAGGAGGAGACGTTGCTGCTCCGTACGTGTGTTGAACGCGGAGGTGCCGTCCGTTCGGCGCTAGGATCATCGGTGATTTGGATCACGACGAGTACGACTCCATCAACCCCGTTCTCTTGAACGCTTCCGTGCGCGATCTACAAGGGTATGTAGATCCACTCCTCCCTTGTTGCTAGATGACTCCATAGATAGATCTTGGTGACACGTAGGAAAATTTTGAATTTATGCTACGTTCCCCAACACATATCACATCACAACATGCCCTGCAAAAACAAGTTAGACGTCCTCTACTTTGTTGTTGCAAGTTTTACGTGGCTGCTACGGGCTTAGCAAGAACCGTTCTTACCTACACATCAAAACCACAACGATAGTTGTCAAGTTGGTGCTGTTTTACCCTTCACAAGGACCGGGCGTAGCCACACTTGGTTCAACTAAAGTTGGAGAAACTGACACCCGCCAGCCACCTGTGTGCAAAGCACGTCGGTAGAACCAGTCTCGCGTAAGCATACGTGTAATGTCGGTCCGGGCCACTTCATCCAACAATACCGCTGAACCAAAGTATGACATGCTGGTAAGCAGTATGACTTATATCGCCCACAACTCACTTGTGTTCTACTCGTGCACAACATCAACGCATAAAACCTAGGCTCGGATGCCACTGTTGGGGAACGTAGTAATTTCAAAAAATTTCCTGCGCACACGCAAGATCATGGTGATGCATAGCAACGAGGGGGGGAGTGTTGTCTACGTACCCTCGTAGACCGGAAGCGGAAGCGTTAGCACAACGCGGTTGATGTAGTCGTACGTCTTCACGGCCCGACCGATCAAGCACCGAAACTATGGCACCTCCGAGTTCTAGCACGCGTTCAGCTCGATGACGATCCCCGGACTCCGACCCAGCAAAGTGTTGGGGAAGAGTTCTGTCAGCACGACGGCGTGGTGACGATCTTGATGTTCTACCGTCGCAGGGCTTCGCCTAAGCACCACTACAATATTATCGAGGATTATGGTGGAGGGGGGCACCGCACACGGCTAAGAGAACGATCACGAAGATCAACTTGTGTGTCTGGAGGTGCCTCCTGCCCCTGTATATGAAGGAGCAAGGGGGAGGCCGGCCGGCCCTTGAGGCGCGCCAAGGAGGGGGGAGTCCTCCTCCTAGTAGGAGTAGGACTCCCCTTTCCTAGTCCAACTAGGAAGAGGGAAGGGGGAAGGAAAGAGAGGGAGAGGGAGAGGGAAAGAGGGGCCGCGCGCCCCCCTCCCCTAGTCCAATTCGGACTCCCCATGGGAGGGGGAGTGCCACCTCCTGGGCTGCAGCCCTCTCTCTCCCCTCAGGCCCACTAAGGCCCAATACTTCCCTGGGGGGTTCCGGTAACCCTTCCAGCACTCCGGTTTTCTCTGAAATCACCCGAAACACTTCCGGTGTCCGAATATAGCCGTCCAATATATCGATCTTTATGTCTCGGCCATTTCGAGACTCCTCGTCATGTCCGTGATCATATCCGGGACTCCGAACAACCTTCGGTACATCAAAATATATAAACTCACAATGATACTGTCATCGTAACGTTAAGCGTGCGGACCCTACGGGTTCGAGAACAATGTAGACATGACTGAGACACGTCTCCAGTCAATAACCAATAGCGGAACCTAGATGCTCATATTGGCTCCCACATATTCTACGAAGATCTTTTATCGGTCAGACCGCATAACAACATACGTTGTTCCCTTTGTCATCGGTATGTTACTTGCCCAAGATTTGATCGTCGGTATCTCAATACCTAGTTCAATCTCGTTACCGGCAAGTCTCTTTACTTGTTCCGTAATACATTATCCCGCAACTAACTTATTAGTTTTAGTGCTTGCAAGGATTATGTAATGTGCATTGCCGAGAGGGCCCAGAGATACCTCTCCGACAATCAGAGTGACAAATCCTAATCTCGAAATACGCCAACCCAACAAGTACCTTTGGAGACACCTGTAGAGCACCTTTATAATCACCCAGTTACGTTGTGACATTTGGTGGCACACAAAGTGTTCCTCCGGTAAACGGGAGTTGCATAATCTCATAGTCATAGGAACATATATAAGTCATGAAGAAAGCAATAGCAACAAACTAAACGATCAAGTGCTATGCTAACGGAATGGGTCAAGTCAATCACATCATTCTCCTAATGATGTTATCCCGTTAATCAAATTACAACTCATGTCTATGGTTAGGAAACATAATCATCTTTGATCAATGAGCTACTCAAGTAGAGGCATACTAGTGACACTATGTTTGTCTATGTATTCACACATGTATTATGTTTCCAGTTAATACAATTCTAGCATGAATAATAAACATTTATCATGATATAAGGAAATAAATAATAACTTTATTATTGCCTCTAGGGCATATTTCCTTCATATCGTGCTTCACAGGGGAGACGTTCGGCGATTTCGAAGAGATCGGCTCCCGCGCCGGACAAGCCTTCCAAGAGGAAAGCAAACGAAGACACGGCCATGCCTTCATCAAAGAGGTATGAATTCGCCAACCTGCATCTCAGCGGTCACGTCCAACCGTGACCTTCCCGTTTTCCATTTGTCAGGAGGAAGGCGCGTCGGACTATATCCGGAGGTTCGAGCGACCGTACTTCCCACAGCCAGGATTCAAATCATGTCGTGAAGACGGGGGCTGATGCAAGGGCGACGCTAGACTGTCCTCCAGCCGAGGACTCGGACGATGTATCCATCACTAACTCGGAACTAGAGAGTGCTATGAATCATTGGCGCCGCCAGGCCATTTTACAAGACCCTGGCTTTTTAGAAGAGTCGTTTAACGCCTTCAACTCAGCCGATGCATACATCCGGGCTGCTCGAGATGGGATTAACAGGTCCACAAAGCAACATTTGAAAGATGTGCAGGTAAATTCGCTTTTCTGACTATGATAACCATATGCCAGTAGCCCCCGAGACTTAAAGGGGTTGAAACAACTGATCTAAGGATCAATGTATGACCAGGTGTTTACGGAGATGAATACCCGGCTAGCTCATGAACTAGAAAAGTGTCAGCGACAGCTGCTTGCTGCCAATGCTGAACAGGAGAAATACAAGGCATCTCCCGGTAATAGTTTCCTCTATCAAAAACTCATAATGATACACCAATAGTGTGAATATGGGTTCTAATCTTTATGTTGGGTCCTTAGACCAAGTACGAGAGCAGCTGGTCACCGCTCGAAGCGAAGAACATAGAGCCAAAAAGCTATTAGCAGCGGGCGAGCGTGTATTGACAAAAGTCATTGAAGAGAAAAAGAAACTCCAGGATTCGAACACCAAACTGGGCGAAGAACTGAAAGATGTGCGAGCGCAGCTAGCCGACTCTATGAAGGAGAACAAGAAGCTGCGAGGCGGCATATTCAGTATGTGGCTGCTTTTGTCTTATAGCAGTTTGGAGGTAACGGTAGCTGATATAGCTGTAATTGCAGGTGTTTTGACGAACCGCCCCGAAGAGGAAGTGTCCGGATCATCAAGTGATCTTCTGCAAGGGTTGTCGCAATTGCACGAGCAAGCTCGGCAGGCTATGCGAAGTGTAGCCAAGGCTTTATGGCCATCCGACTCCCCTCCAGGAAGCATGGAGAAGCTGGTAGAGTTGTTCAAGGGAGCGTGACGGTGTATCCGACTATGGAAGATATCTGCCTGTCGAGAGGGTGCGCGAGAGGCCTGGGCCATGGTGAAGATGCGCTATACCAAGCTGGATCCTAATCACATGGCTCGTGTCGGGCTGGTAGGGCCGAATGGGGAAGAAATTCCCGTTAGTATAGTATATGACCAAGTAGAGGTGACCGCCAAATATTCCCAATAGGATTGTAAGTTAGACTGTCTGTTGGAAGGTGTAGAGGAAGAGGTGTTCGAGTCCAAGTGACTGTGTACTTTCCTCATCTAGCTGAATTGTATATCATTTGTCATGGCAGACCTTTTCGCTTCAACCTCTAGACCCGAAGGTGCGGAGTGTTTCCGAATACCGTCGCGGCCGAATAGGCCGAGGTATGCCTGGAAAAATAGGCGTAGGGGTCATAGTTGCTTGAACAGACAAGTTGTATCCGGCTAGCTATGTTATATTACATTGATATCGTAAGAAACATCTTCCAGAGAGAATAGTTCCGTTAAGGGTTCCTTTCACTGTGTGTGTATGCATTTAATGTACATGTCCAAATTGTGATGCGAGCACCACAATTTGTATAACTTCTAGGGGTGCACAATGGAGTGAGTTTAGAAAACATCTTTAATTCACCGATCGAATATTCCCTTAAGAACGCTAGCTTTTGCCTTCACCCAGTCTGAGGTACACATCCAGATGACCCGGCGGTAACAATCGCAGAGGTGCTCCCTTTATGCCCTAGCCGAACTAATGGGAACGTAGGGCATAAGCACAGGAGCCAGGCAACCCAGCTTGGCCAAAACTTAAGTCATATCGATGCATATAGTGGCGAAGAAAAGGTACATATGGAAAAACTCATATGTGAGGAGCTTGATGCTCAAGGAATGACAAGAACTTCTGTCCGAGAAGCCCCCAGGTACAAGTGACATAAATATTTAGAGATGTATGTGTCGATGGTGCGCGGTCTAGCCGCATCAAAGCTTTAAAGCAAGAAAGAAGAAAAAAATCGGAAGAGAGAAAAAATAATGGAAACTACATGGAGGAGATGAACACGAGGTTTGGCGCTAGGCATAGAATCTTTGGAGTCTGGTCGCGTTCCAGGGGTTCGGCTCGAGGTGATTGTCTGATGCATCGTGGAGACGGTACGCTCCTCTATTGAGAACTTCTTCAATTATGAAGGGACCCTCCCATTTGGGCTTGAGTTTTTCCTTTTTCTTCTCTGGCAGGCATAGAACGAGTTTGCCAACGTTGTAAGTCTTGGCCCGTACTTCTCTGCTTTGATATCTTCGAGCCTGCTGTTGGTAAAATGTTGAACGGGCTGTTGCGACATCACGTTCCTCCTCCAGGGCATCTAGGCTATCCTGTCGATCAAGCTCGGCTTCTCACTCTTCATACATACGCACTCGGGGTGAGTCGTGAATGATATCGCAGGGCAATACGGCATCTGTGCCATACACCATGAAGAAAGGTGTGTATCCGGTATTGCGGTTGGGCGTGGTCCGCAGCCCCTAGAGTATGGAGTCGAGCTCCTCAACCCAGTGCTTGTCTGATTCTTTCAAGGACCGCACTAGTCTGGGATTGATGCCGCTCATGATAAGACCGTTGGCTCATTCGACTTGACCGTTGGTTTGTGGGTGGTAGATGGAGGCATAATCGAGTTTAATACCCAGATTAGTACACCAGGTTTTTACTTCATCGGCTGTGAAATTGGAGCCGTTATCACTGATGATGCTATGTGGGACACCATAACGATGCACAACACCGGATATGGAGTCTATCACCGGGCCGGACTCAGCCATTTTGACCGGCTTAGCCTCTATCCACTTAGTGAATTTGCCCACCATAACCAGCAGATATTTTTTCTTATGGCTTCCCCCTTTAAGGGGTCCAACCATATCGAGTCCCCGGACCGCAAAAGGCCAAGTGATGGGGATTGTTTGTAAGGTGGTGGGGGGCATATGGCTTTGATTGGCAAAGAGTTGGCATCCGATGCAACATTGGACAAGGTCATGTGCATCTGCTCGGGCCGGCGGCCAATAAAACCCTATACAAAAGGCCTTGCTAACAAGGGCCCTAGCTGCGGCGTGGTGATCGCCGAGTCCGGCATGAATTTCAGCCAAGACTTGCTGCCCCTCTTCCTCGGATATACATCATTGAAGGACTCCGGTGGCGCTTTTCTTGTAGAGCTCTCCATCATGAGCCTTGTAGGCCTTTAAACGCCGGACGATGCAGCGGGCCTCATTCTGGTCCTCAGGAAGCTCTTTCCTGTTGAGGTAGGCTAGGAAGGGTTCGGTCCATGGGGTAATGACTGCCATGATGAGATGCGCCGATGGTGTTACTTCGATGGCTGAGCCCTCGACGTCGTCGGTGTTTCCGGGATCTTGGATTATGTTTGGTTCCGGACTAGTATTGTCGTTTTCCCCCTGCCACACCACAGATGGCTTGAATAGCCTTTCTAGGAAAATGTTAGGTGGGACGGGGTCACGCTAGCACCGATACGAGCAAGAACATCTGCCGCTTGATTACTTTCTCGGGCCACATGATGGAACTCAAGCCCCTCAAACCGAGCCGACATTTTTATTGCTGCATTACGATACGCTGCCATCTTCGGATCTTTAGTGTCGAAATCTCCGTTTATTTGAGATGTTGCCAGGTTGGAATCCCCGCGTACTTCTAGGCGTTGTATGCCCATGGAGACAGCCATCTGGAGACCATGTAATAAGGCCTCGTATTCGGCTGCGTTATTGGAGTCTGTGTATAGTATTTGGGGAACGTACTGGACAATGTCTCCAGTAGGGGACGTTAAAATGACACCCGCTCCTACCCTGCCAGCATTTTGGAGCCGTCGAAGTACATGACCCAATTGGAGTATGTGCCGTACTCTTTAGGGAGTTTGGCCTCTGTCCATTCGGCGACGAATTTGGCCAGTACTTGGGATTTGATAGCTCGACGTGGTTTATATGTAATGTCAAATGGGAGGAGTTCAATGGCCCATTTGGCAATCCGACCCGTAGCATCGTGGTTGTTTATAATGTCATTGAGTGGTACTTCGGAGGCCACCGTGATCGAACACTCCTGGAAGTAGTGACAGAGCTTTCGGGATGCCATGAAGACCGCATATGCTATTTTTTTGATAATGAGGGTACCGGGATTTGCATGGTATAAGGACAATAGATACGTAGTATACTGGCTTCTGAAGCGGAATTTATGTCCGTCCTAGTCTCGTTCGACGACGAGTACAGCACTCACCACCTGGTGTGTTGCCAATATGTATAATAACATCGGTTCGCTGGCATTTGGTGCGGCCAGGATTGGATTGCCCGCAAAAAGGGTTTTTATTTCCTCCAGTCCGGCTGTTGCCGCGTCCGTCCACTCGAAGTGGTCGGTTCATCATAGAAGGCGATAGAGTGGAAGTGCCTTTTCCCCCAATCTAGAGATAAAGCGGCTGAGAGCTTCTACGCAACCCGCGAGCTTTTGGACTTGTTTAAGGTCTGTTGGCTTAGCCAATTGTGATAGAGCTTAGTTTTTGGCCGGGTTTGCTTTGATTCCTCTATTGGAAACGATGAAGCCCAACAGTTTTCCTGCGGGGACGCCGAAGACACACTTTTCCGGGTTGAGCTTAATGTCATACGCCCGGAGGTTGTCGAATGTAAGACGTAAGTCCTTTATTTGTGTTTTGGCGTGCCTGGTTTTGATGACGATGTCATTGACATAAGCTTCTACTTTTTTGCCGATCAGCTTCTCCAGGCATGTTTGAATCATGCGTTGGTATGTGGCGCCGGTGTTCTTTACCCCAAAGGGCATGGTGTTGAAGCAGAATGGCCCATATGGGGTGATAAATGCTGCTGTGGCTTGATTGGACTCCTTCATTTTGATTTGATGGTATCCAGAATATGCATCGAGGAAACACAGTGAGTCGTGTCCTGCGGTGGCTTCGATGATTTGATCAATGCGGGGGAGGGGGAAGGGATCCTTAGGGCAATCGTTGTTGAGGTCTTTGAAATCGACGCACAAGCGCCAGGATTTGTCCTTCTTTGGTACCAGCACCAGGTTTGCCAGCCAGTCCGGGTGTTTGATTTCTCTAATGAATCCGGCCTAGATGAGTTTGGCCAGCTCCTCCCCCATGGCTTGTCGCTTGGGTTCGGAAAAGCGCCGCAGTGATTGCTTGACCGGCTTGAACGCTCTTAATATATTGAGGCTATGTTCGGCCAGCTCCCGTGGGATCCCTGGCATATCTGAAGGGTGCCAGGCGAATATGTCCCAGTTTTCGCGCAGGAATTCTCGTAGTGCGGTGTTGACTATTGGGTTCAGTTGAGCTCCGATAGATGCTGTCTTCTCGGGGTCCGTGGGTGGACATGGAATTTGACTATTTCTTCTGCTAGTTTAAAGAATGTGGATTTAGGGCGTTTGTTGAGGATCACGTCGTCCTTGTCCACTATGGAGCGTAGTGCGGTTAATTCATCGGCCGTGAGGGCTTTGGATAGCTCCTCCAGGGCCAGGGATGCGGTTTTGTTTTCAGCGCGGAGTGCTATGTCCGGATCACTGACGAGAGTGATTATATCATTTGGTACGGGCATTTTGAGCTTCATATACCCATAATGGGGTATGGCCTGAAAGCGTGTAAAAGCATCCCACCCCAACAGGGTGTGATATCCACTCCTGAAAGGGGCCACTTCGAAAGTTATTTCTTCGGACCGATAGTTCTCCAGTGTGTTGAATACTACGTCAAGTGTGATTTTGCCCGCGCACCATGCCTCCCGACTTGGAATAATTCCTCGGAAGGTTGTGTCACTTTGCATGATGCGGCTCCTATCTATTTCCATTTTATGGAGTGTGTCCTCATAAATGAGGTTTAGTCCGCTGCCGCCATCCATGAGGACCTTGGTAAGTCGAAACCCGTCCACGATGGGACTGAGGACTAACGCGGTTGGCGCCCATACTGTTCTGTACTTTGGTTCGTCACCGGCGTTGAATGTTATAGCCATGTCGTTCCAGGGGTTTATCGCAGCAATTTGGCAGACTTCGGCGAGCTCTCAAAGAACCCTTTGCGCTTGTTGTTTGAAGCGAATGTCTCAAAGACCGTCAATACTCTTGAGTTATCGTCCCCTAGGGGATGCCATTCTGGGTCGTCCTTGATAAGGATGTCCTCGCCGCTCTTGGCTACCTGTCGTAGTATCCAACATGCTCTAAGGTTGTGGGTTGCCACGGTATCTGGCGTTGTATGTATTTTGCATGGGCCATCAAGCCATCCCACCAGCACAGTGTTGTGCCGCATAGCGGTTTTGTGTTTCTTGACTGTTGGACTGGGGGTGCCGCGAGGGTGCGCCCTTTTCACCTGTATGCCGCGAGGGTGCCGCATAGACGGTTCCCAGCGAGTTGCCTGAGTTTTCCAGGTGCTCTCCATCACGTTGTACTTTTGTACGATTGTTGCTAAGTCGGCGAATTTCAGTATGTGGCGGCGATTGATGGCGTTGAGGATTCCTTCGTCTGCGCAATTGTTGCAGAACGTTGATAATGCGTCCTCGTCACGGCAATCTTTTATCTTGTCCTTGACAAGGACGAATCTGGCCTAGAATTGGTGGACCGTTTCCTGAGACTGTTGTTTTATGCTCATGAGAGCATCTATATCTGGGTGGGTGGGTGGAATTAAATCTGAACCCTGACCTGACCGATTATCCGGAGTTTGATGACCTTCCGGGCTTAACAGTCCGGGTTCCAGAATATCTTCTGATTGTTTAGGACCGTTGTCCGATGCTATGTTCGGAGGGCTGGTCACATCCTTTCGCAGGTGGGTATCCGGCTCTTCCTGATTGGTGGTCCGATCGTAGTCCGTCTTTGCTATAGAGGAAGACTCGCCGTCCTGCTCCACGACTACTGCAATCTAGTGGGTGACTGGTAGAGTCTCGATTTCTCCTTGATCGGTTTTAGGCCCGATCCAATCGTAGTCTGTGGCTATTCCCAAAGCGGCGATGCGATCTAGGAGTTCGTTCAAAGATGAAAGCTCTGTCGGATCCATCTGCTTGGAGTGCTCGGAGCTGATGCGAAGGGGGTTTTCGATGGCCCGAGAGGTCATCGTCGGCTCAACGGCCGAACGGGCAATCATAGTAAAGCCGCCCAACCGGAGAGTTTGGCCCGGGGCCAGAGCTCCCCTGGAGGTGATGTTGTCTTTAAGGACAAGGCGAGCCATCGAGCCTTTTGTCGACGGCACAGTGGAACTCTCAATGAAAGCACCAATGTCGGTGTCAAAACCGGCGGATCTCCGGTAGGGGGTCCCGAATTGTGCGTCTAGGATCGATAGTAACAGGAGACATGGGACACGATGCTTACCCAGGTTTGGGCCCTCTCTATGGAGGTAATACCCTACGTCCTGCTTGATTGATATTGATGAATATGAGTGTTACAAGAGTTGATCTACCATGAGATCGTGATGGCTAAACCCTAGAAGCTTAGGCTATATGACTATGGTAATGAATATATCCTTTCTGGACTAACCCCTTCGATCTATATAGACACCGGGGGGGATCTAGGGTTTACATAGAGTCGGTTACATGAGAAGGAATCTTCATAGTCGGTCGCCAAGCTTGCCTTCCACGCCAAGGAGAGTCCAATACGGACACAGTTACAGTCTTCGGTCTTCATGTCTTCACAACCCATCAATCCGGCCCAATAGATAACAGGCCGGACGCCCGAGGACCCCTTAGTCCAGGACTTCCTCATGGGGTAGGTGGCTTCAATTGATAGATCAACTTCAGGCAAAAATACAAGATGGTTGCGCGCTGAGGGTTGACAGTCAATGGTGGAATGAAGCTTGATCAAGCGCATCACTAATACGTCTCCAACGTATCTATAATTTTTGATTGTTCCATGCTATTATATTATCTTTTTTGGATGTTCAATGGGCTTTAATATGCACTTTTATATTTTTTTGGGACTAACCTATTAACTGGAGGCCCAGTGCCAGTTTCTGGTTTTTGCCTATTTTAGTGTTTCGTGGAAAAGGAGTATCAAACGGAATCCAAACGGAACGAAACCTTCGCGAGGATCTTTCTTGGGACAAATGCAAACAAGGAGACTTGGAGTTGAATTTTGGAACTCCGCAAAGCTTCCACGAGGCAGGAGGGCGCGCCTAGGGGGGTAGGCGCGCCCCCACCCTTGTGGGCCCCACGGAGCTCCATTGACGTACTTCTTTTGCCTATATATACTCTTATACCCTAAAAACATCAGGGAGAGCCACGAAACCACTTTTCCGCCGCCGCAACCTTCTGTACCCGTGAGATCCCATCTGGGGCCTTTTCCGGCGATCTGCCGGAGGGGGATTCGATCACGGAAGGCTTCTACATCAACACCATAGCCTCTCCAATGATGTGTGAGTAGTTTACCAGAGACCTTCGGGTCCATAGTTGTTAGCTAGATGGCTTCTTCTCTCTCTTTGGTTCTCAATACAAAGTTCTCCTCGATGTTCTTGGAGATCTATTCATTGTGATACTTTTTGCGGTGTGTTTGCCGAGATCCGATGAATTGTGGATTTATGATCAAGTTTATCTATGAACAATATTTGGTTCTTCTCTGAATTCTTATATGCATGATTTGATATCTTCGCAAGTCTCTTCGAATTATCGGTTTAGTTTGGCCTACTAGATTGATCTTTCTTGCAATGGGAGAAGTGCTTAGCTTTGGGTTCAATCTTGCGGTGTCCTTTCCCAGTGACAGCAGGGGCACCAAGGCACATATTGTATTGTTGCCATCGAGGATAAAAAGATGGGGTTTATATCATATTTCTTGAGTTTATCCCTCTACATCATGTCATCTTGCCTAAAGCATTACTCTGTTCTTATGAACTTAATACTCTAGATGCATACTGGATAGCGGTCGATGTGTGGAGTAATAGTAGTAGATGCAGAATCGTTTCGGTCTACTTAGCACGGACATGATGCCTATGTTCATAATCATTGCCTAGATATTCTCATAACTATGCGCTCTTCTATCAATTGCTCGGCAGTAATTTGTTCACCCGCCGTAATACTTGCTATCATGAGAGAAGCCACTAGTGAAACCTATGGCCCCCAAGTCTCTTTCTTATTATATTGCATCTCTTTTATTTACATCGCATCTCATTTACTATTTTGCAGTCTATACAACAAAAACACCAAAAATATTTACCTTACTATCTTTATTAGATCTCACTTTCGCAAGTGACCGTGAAGGGATTGACAACCCCTTTATCGCATTGGTTGCGAGGTTCTTGATTGTTTGTGCAGGTACTAGCTGACTTTCGTGTTATCTCCTACTGGATTGATACCTTGGTTCTCAAAAACTGAGGGAAATACTTACGCTACTTTGTTGCATCACCCTTTCCTCTTCAAGGGAAAACCAACGCATGCTCAAGAGGTAGCAATCACCCGTGGTGCGTAGAACTTTAGACCGAACAGATCGATTCCAGAGGCAGTAAGTTGTGTGATGAAGAAATCATGTGTGTTGAACCTAATGCCATTGATGATATAGAAAACCAAAGTCTTCATGGCACCTTCAAGTTTAGCTTCAGAAGAATGTCCCTTGATGGGCCATAGAGTATGCCTCAGAATATGGTACAATGTGTGTGGCAAGTACTCGAGGTCCTTCACAAGGAACTCCTTTGGGTATTCAGCGTCTTGAGGCAATGGCTTCATCATGTTAAGCATCTAGCTCATGTTTGGCTCAGGCCTCTGAAAAATGCTTTGTAGCTCATCTCTATTACACGGACAACCAGATTCATATAACTCACCTGGAGTGGGCAGGGAAGTAAGCTCAATGATGTCTTGAGCTTTGGCTTCGTGATGTACATCACCTGTCATCCACTCAAGGACCCAAGTCTTTGAATCCCTGTTGTAGCCACGAATATGGAGGGTGGCATAGAACTGCAGCAGGAGCTCTTCATTCCAGTGTTCTTTGTCAGTCACAAAAGGCAGAAGACCAAACATCCATGAAGCAGTCAAGAGCTTCTTCTAGACATGGCAGCCCAGCTACAGCTTCACAATCCAGATGCATGTGTGGAAAGATCCGCTCTTTGTTGTATAGGATGCATGAGTAGTAGCTTCACTGCAGATGGCTCCAGAACCTATCTGAGGAGATCTTGGCCTTCGTGTAAGGGTTCTTGGAGCTGTCAAAGAAAGTGTTGTGCTCTCTGAAGCTGTGTATGCTGAAAGAACCTTGTGTTGTTACATCACCTGGAAGCCTTGGCGGTCTTGGTTTGGGCTTCTGAACATGAGGCCTTTGCTCCACATGGTAATCATATTGTGGCCCGGAGCAGTGGGTGGAACCATAATTAATTGGCCATCTGATAGTGACAAACTGACCTTCACGATTGAGGGCCTGTTCCATGGTGTGAGGCCTTGGTGGAGGAACAACACTATCAGAGATGATTGGAGTCATGGTGCCTTCATCATTTTCAGTAGCTTCAGGCTCCACATTGTCTTCAGCCATGACAGAGTCATTGGCTTCAGTGGCGTTGTTTGTGGCAGCCTCAGGGTTTTCAACCTCCATCTGTTCATAGACTGGAGGGTCGGGCACAATCACATTCTCCTCGAGAATGACTTGATCACTTGCTGGGGTGTGGCTTCTCTTTCTTCTTTGTCTTCATCAGCTGATGCAGCCGGAATGTCTTCAACGGTCTTGGCTTCAGACTCTGAGGCAGTCGTAGAAGGAGTGGCTTCAGAAAACACTTGGCGTGCTACTGAGCTAGTGTGTTGCGCTTCTCCTTCTGGGATGGTGGACATGGAGACCTGTGGCCGAAGGCCCTTGCGAAGCCTGCGAAATGCTGGCGACGCCTTTGGAGATGGAGTGGTCTGTTCCATGTAATTGTCTTCGTCAAGCACCAGAGTGCTGACTTGAGGTGGTGGTGTTCTTGGTGTCTCATCTTGCAGAGGGGTTTTTTGTTGTTGTCGCTCGACCCATGAGTCATCTTGAGCGATTGGCGTCAATGAACGACCAATGCTAATGAGTTCACTGCTCGTGAGAGCAGGCGATGATACCGACTGGGGCTCGAGATGAGGAAGGACTACATCATCATCTACATTGTCTTCGTGACCAATGTCTTCAGCAGTGATAGGATCAGCAGCTGGAATTTCTTCACTT
The DNA here is from genome assembly GCF_002162155.2 of Triticum dicoccoides. Lineage (NCBI taxonomy): Eukaryota > Viridiplantae > Streptophyta > Magnoliopsida > Poales > Poaceae > Triticum > Triticum dicoccoides. The sequence continues at coordinate 556,311,353 of NC_041390.1, read as the reverse complement.
GCATGAGCCTCTATGGAAGCAGGCTCATGGATCACAAGTCGACACTCTTGGTTGGTTGAGACGGGAAGAGCGATAGAGATGGGTTCAACATTGAGGGGCTCTGTGGCAGCAGCATGCTCTTTCTTTGAAGACTTTGAAGCCTTGGTCTTCAACTTCTTCTTGGAGGGAGCATCATCATAAGTATCCTTGTGCTTCCTCTTCCTGGCTTCGGCTTCAGCCTGCCGTGTCTTCTTCATTTCTGAAGCTGCTGAGGGGATGATACGTCTCCAACGTATCTATATTTTTTGATTGTTCCATGCTATATTATATCCTGTTTTGGACATTATTGGGCTTTATTATACACTTCTATATTATTTTTTGGAGTAACCTATTAATCAGAGGCCCGGCCTAGAATTGTTGTTTTTTGCCTATTTCAAAGTTTCGCAGAAAAAGAATATCAAATGGAGACCAAACGGAATGAAACCTTCGGGAACGTGATTTTCGGAACGAACATGATCCAGAGGACTTGGACCCTATGTCAAGCAATTAACCAGGAAGGCACGAGGTAGGGGGCCGCGCCTACCCCCCCCCCCCCAGGCACGCCCTCCACCCTCGTGGGGCCCACGTTGCTCCATCGACGTACTCCTTCCTCCTATATATACCTACATACCCCCAAACTACCAGATATGGAGCCAAAACCCTAATTCCACCGCCGTAACTTTCTGTATCCACGAGATCCCATCTTGGGGCCTTTTCCGGAGCTCCGCCAGAGGGGGAATCGATCACCGAGGGCTTCTACATCAACACCATAGCCTCTCCGATGAAGTGTGAGTAGTTTACTTCAAACCTACGGGTCCATAGTTATTAGCTATATGGCTTCTTCTCTCTTTTTGGATCTCAATACAAAGTTCTCCCCCTCTCTTGTGGAGATCTATTCGATGTAATCTTCTTTTGCGGTGTGTTTGTTGAGACCGATGAATTGTGGGTTTATGATCAAGTTTATCTATGAACAATATTTGAATCTTCTCTGAATTCTTTTATGTATGATTGGTTATCTTTGCAAGTCTCTTCGAATAATCAGTTTGGTTTGGCCTATTAGATTGATCTTTCTTGCAATGGGAGAAGTGCTTAGCTTTGGGTTCAATCTTGCGGTGTCCTTTCCCAATGACAGTAGGGGCAGCAAGGCACGTATTGTATTGTTGCCATCGAGGATAACAATATGGGGTTTATATCATATTGCATGAGTTTATCCCTCTACATCATGTCATCTTGCTTAAAGCGTTACTCTGTTCTCTTGAACTTAATACTCTAGATGCATGCTGGATAGCGGTCGATGTGTGGAGTAACAGTAGTAGATGCAGGAAGGAGACGGTCTACTTGTCTCGGACGTGATGCCTATATACATGATCATACCTAGATATTCTCATAACTATGCTTAATTCTATCATTTGCTCAACAGTAATTTGTTCACCCACCGTAATACTTATGCTCTTGAGAGAAGCCTCTAGTGAAACCTATGGCCCACGGGTCTATTTTCCATCATATTAATCTTCCAATACTTAGTTATTTCCTTTGCCATTTATTTTAATTGCATCTTTATTTCTCTTTATCATAAAAATACCAAAAATATTATCTTATCACATATATCAGATCTCACTCTCGTAGGTGACCGTGAAGGGATTGACAACCCCTTTATTGTGTTGGTTGCGAGGAGTTTATTTGTTTGTGTAGGTGCAAGGGACTCGTGCGTGGCCTCCTACTGGATTGATTCCTTGGTTCTCAAAAAATGAGGGAAATACTTATGCTGCTCTGCTGCATCACCATTTCCTCTTCAAGGGAAAACCAACGCAATGCTCAAGAGGTAGCAAGAAGGATTTCTAGCGCCGTTGCAGGGGAGTCTACGCAAAAGTCAACATACCAAGTACCCATCACAAACCCTTATCTCCCGCATTACATTATTTGCCATTTGCCTCTCGTTTTCCTCTCCCCCACTTCACCCTTGCCGTTTTATTCGCCCCCTCTTTCTGTTCGCCTTCCTCCTTCTTTTTGCCCCTTCCACTTTCTGTTGTTATGTCTGAAATTGGGGAAACTATTGTTGATATGGACAATAATAATATCTTGGAAAATTCTGATGCTCCCGCTGAAGAACCCGCTATCTTACATACAAAAAAACTCTGAATTGGTAGTGGTAATATTATTGGAAAAGGAGTTATCTAAGATTTCCTTACTTGTGTTGGTGCTTTGCCTTCTATGGGTAGTTCTATTATTCATAGAACTAGTAGTCTTGCGGACGCTGTCGCCATGCTTGTAGTTGAACTTGAAAGAAAATTTATGCACATGCATCCTTGCATACAAAGGATTTTCCTAGAATTTTCTAATATTGAGCATTCTTCTGTTAAGTTTGCTGCTACTATCTTTTTAGCTCATGAGTTTAGATTTATAATGAAAGAGGCCAAAGAAATCTTTGCGCATTATAGGGTGGACGCCAGCTGTCCTCCCATAGAGGCTATCCTTTCTGATCAAGAAGAAATAATGTGTTTTCAATCTCTAGACTTTGTTGCTTTCAATTAAAATCTTAGAAAAAGGGTTCCCACCAATGTTCTAGTTGATAGAATTTCTGAACTTAATAATGATTTGGCTATTCGAAATAATGAGCTAGGATATTCTCTCGAGTATAGGCTCACAAAGTTTTGTCAAAAGAATGCTTATAATGATGAATTGGTTGTGCAATACGACGGGCCAAAGGAGGAACCTATACCTCCTAAAGTTGATCTTGGGGACTTTGGTCCCATTAAATTTATCCCTTTTGATTACTTTTTCTTTCCTCAAAGGAAACTTGCTGCCGAACATAGAGAATATGAAATGAGTTTTAATAATCTATCCTATTATTATGGCAATACCTAGATCTATCCTTGCTTTTATGCCTTGCTAGGGGCGTTAAACGATACCGCGTGTTGGGAGGCAACCCAATTTTATTTTTATTCCTTGCTTTTTGCTCCTGTTTAGTAATAAATAATTTACCTAGCCTCTGTTTTGGTTGTGTTTTTTTGTGGTTAATTAGTGTTTGTGCCAAGTAGAACCGTTGGGAAGACTTGGGGTAAGTCTTTTTAATCTTGCTGTAAAAAACAGAAACTTTAGCGCTCACGAGAATTGCTGCCATTTTTATTTGGAAAGTGCTATTTAGTTATTTTTTTGCATATGATTAATAGATAAATTCCTCACGTCCAGCAATTTATTTTAGAATTTTTGGGGTTCCATAACTTGCGTTAGCTAGAGATTACTACAGACTGTTCTGTTTTTGACAGATTCTGTTTTTCGTGTGTTGTTTGCTTATTTTGATGAATATATGGCTAGTAAAATAGTTTATAAACCATAGAGAAGTTGGAATACAGTAGGTTTAACACCAATATAAATAAATAATGAGTTCATTACAGTACCTTGAAGTGGTGTTTTGTTTTCTTTCGCTAACGGAGCTCACGAGATTTTCAACTTTAAGTTTTGTGTTGTGAAGTTTTCAAGTTTTGAGTGAAAGATTTGATGAATTATGGAACAAGGAGTGGCAAGAGCCTAAGATTGGGGATGCCCATGGAACCCCAAGATAATATAAGGACACCTAAAAGCCCAAGCTTGGGGATGCCCCGGAAGGCATCCCCTCTTTCGTCTACTTCCATCGGTAACTTTACTTGGAGCTATATTTTTATTTACCACATGATATGTGTTTTGCTTGGAACGTCTTGTATTATTTGAGTCTTTATTTTTTAGTTTTCCACAATCATCCTTGATGTACACACCTTTTGAGAGAGACACACATGATTCGGAAATTGTTAGTTTTTGCTCTAGTGCTTCACTTATATCTTTTAAGGCACGGTGGTGGATTTGTTTTATAGAAACTATTGTTCTCTCATGCTTCACTTAGATTATTTTGAGAGTCCTACAAAACAGCATGGTAATTTGCTTTAATTATGTTAGGCATTCAAGATTAATACAATTTTTTTTCTTATGAGTGTGTTGAATACTATGAGAAGTTTGATACTTGATAATTGTTTTGAGATATGGAGATGGTGATATTAGAGTCATGCTAGTTGAGTAGTTGTGAATTTGAGAAATGCTTGTGTTGAAGTCCGTGATTCCCGTAGCATGCACGTATGGTGAACCGTTATATGATGAAGTCGGAGCATGATTTATTTATTGATTGTCTTCCTTATGAGTGGCGGTCAGGGACGAGCGATGGTCTTTTCCTACCAATCTATCCCCTAGGAGCATGTGCGTAATACTTTGTTTCGATAACTAATAGATTTTTCAATAAGTATGTGAGTTCTTTATGACTAATGTTGAGTCCATGGATTATACGCACTCTCACCCTTTCACCATTGCTAGCCTCTCTAATACCGCGCACCTTTCGCCGGTATCATACACCCACCATCTACCTTCCTCAAAACAGCCACCATACCTACCTATTATGGTATTTCCATGGCCATTCCGAGATATATTGCCATGCAACTTTCCACCATTCCGTTATTATGACACGCTCCATCATTGTCATATTGCTTTGCATGATCATGTAGTTGACATCGTATTTGTGGCAAAGCCACCATTCATAATTCTTTCATACATGTCACTCATGCAACATTGCACATCCCGGTACACCGCCGGAGGCATTCATATAGAGTCATATCTTGTTCTAAGTATTGAGTTGTAAGTAAATAAAAGTGTGATGATCTTCATTTTTAGAGCATTGTCTGAAGTGAGGAAAGGATGATGGAGACTATGATTCCCCCACAAGTCGGGATGAGACTCCGGGCGAAAAAAAAGAGGCCATAAAAAAGAAGAGAAAAGGCCCGAATAAAAAATGAGAGAAAAAGAGAGAAGGGACAATGCTACTATCCTTTTACCACACGTGTGCTTCAAAGTAGCACCATGATCTTCATGATAGAGAGTCTCCTATGATATCACTTTCGTATACTAGTGGGAATTTTTCATAGAACTTGGCTTGTATATTCCAATTATGGGCTTCCTCAAAACGCCCTAGGTCTTCGCGAGCAAGCGAGTTGGATGCACACCCACTTAGTTCTTTTTGTTGAGCTTTCATATACTTATAGCTCTAATGCATCCGTTGCATGACAATCCCTACTCACTCACATTGATATCTATTAATGGGCATCTCCATAGCCCGTTGATATGCCTAGTTGATGTGAGACTATCTTCTCCCTTTTTTGTCTTCTCCACAACTACCATTCTATTCCACATATAGTGCTATGTCCATGGCTCACGCTCATGTATTGCGTGAAGATTGAAAAAGTTTGAGAACACCAAAAGTATGAAACAATTGCTTGGCTTGTCATCGGGGGTGTGCATGATTTAAATACTTTGTGTGGTGGAGATAGAGCATAGCCAGACTATATGATTTTGTAGGGATAACTTTCTTTGGCCATGTTATTTTGAGAAGACAAAATTGCTTAGTTAGTATACTTGAAGTATTATTATTTCTATGTCAATATTGAACTTTTGTCTTGAATCTTTCAGATCTGAATATTCATACCAAAATTAAGAGAATTACATTGAAATTAGCCAAGTAGCATTCCACATCAAAAATTCTGTTTTTATCATTTACCTACTCGAGGACGAGCAGGAATTAAGCTTGGGGATGCTTGATACGTCTCCAACATATCTATAATTTTTTATTGTTCCAAGCTATATTATATCATGTTTTGGACATTATTGGGCTTTATTATACACTTCTATATTATTTTTGGGACTAACCCATTAACGGAGGCCCAGCCTAGAATTGCTGTTTTTTGCCTATTTCAGAGTTTCTCAGAAAAAGAATATCAAAGGGAGTCCAAATGGAATGAAACCATCGGGAACATGATTTTCGGAACGAACATGATCCAGAGGACTTGGACCCCACGTCAAGCAATCAACCAAGAAGGCACGAGGTAGGGGGGCACGCCTGCACCCCCCCCCCCCAGGCGCGCCCTCCACCCTCGTGGGGCCCATGTTGCTCCACCGACATACTCCTTCCTCCTATATATACCTACGTACCCCAAACTACCAGATACGGAGCCAAAACCCTAATTCCACCGTCGTAACTTTCTGTATCCACGAGATCCCATCTTGGGGCCTTTTCCGGAGCTCCGCCGGAGGGGGTATCGATCACGGAGGGCTTCTACATCAACACCATAGCCTCTCCGATGAAGTGTGAGTAGTTTACTTCAGACCTACGGGTCCATAGTTATTAGCTAGATGGCTTCTTCTCTCTTTTTGGATCTCAATACAAAGTTCTCCCACTCTCTTGTGGAGATCTATTCGATGTAATCTTCTTTTGCGGTGTGTTTGTTGAGACCGATGAATTGTGAGTTTATGATCAAGTTTATCTGTGAACAATATTTGAATCTTCTCTGAATTCTTTTATGTATGATTGGTTATCTTTGCAAGTATCTTCGAATTATCAGTTTGGTTTGGCCTACTAGATTGATCTTTCTTGCAATGGGAGAAGTGCTTAGCTTTGGGTTCAATCTTGCGGTGTCCTTTCCCAGTGACAGTAGGGGCAGCAAGGCACGTATTGTATTGTTGCCATCGAGGATAACAAGATGGGGTTTATATCATATTGCATGAGTTTATCCCTCTACATCATGTCATCTTGCTTAAAGCGTTACTTTGTTCTCTTGAACTTAATACTCTAGATGCATGCTGGATAGCGGTCGATGTGTGGAGTAATAGTAGTAGATGCAGGCAGGAGTCGGTCTACTTGTCTCGGACGTGATGCCTATATACATGATCATACCTAGATATTCTCATAACTATGCTCAATTCTGTCATTTGCTCAACAGTAATTTGTTCACCCACCATAATACTTATGCTCTCGAGAGAAGCCTCTCGTGAAACCTATGGCCCTCGGGTCTATTTTCCATCATATTAATCTTCCAATACTTAGTTATTTCCTTTGCCATTTATTTTACTTGCATCTTTATTTCTCTTTATCATAAAAATACCAAAAATATTATCTTATCATATCTATCAGATCTCACTCTCGTAGGTGAACATGAAGGGATTGACAACCCCTTTATCGTGTTGGTTGCGAGGAGTTTATTTGTTTGTGTAGGTGCAAGGGACTCGTGCATGGCCTCCTACTGGATTGATACCTTGGTTCTCAAAAACTGAGGGAAATACTTTCGCTGCTTTGCTGCATCACCCTTTCCTCTTCAAGGGAAAACCAACGCAATGCTCAAGAGGTAGCAGGGGACCTTTGGCTTCAAGCCAGTCATACTGGCAGGGAAGACAATGTGAGGTTATTCCTGTCTTTGAGCTTTGGATTGGACCGCATCAGACTTTTTATTTTGTTTGGACGACATCCTGGGGTCGATGCCAGGACGCCCAAGAGCCTTTCATTTTTCGGCTTCATTGTGGGCTTGGACACATTTCTGAGCATAGTACTTCATGCGCTCGCGTGAGCCTTGGCTTCTTCACGCTTCTTGTGGAATTCTTCCTTAAGATCATGTAACATCTTCTTGAAGATTTACACATCAGCCACACTGAGCTTGGCCATGTGCTTCTTGAAATGCACCTTCTCATGATCTATCTTGTTCTTGAGCTTGATGATTTTCTGAGCCAAGGCCAATTCATTGGCAATGGCTTCGTGAAACATGACGCTTATATCCACGGGAAGTAGTAGGTCATCAATACTGATGCTCTGGTCATCAAACCACTCATCGATGAAATTGTTTAGATTATCAACATCAAAGAGGGGCAGATCATTGAAGATCTCCGCCTCTTGCTTGCTCTTGATCAGCATCTCAAGAGCTTCATCACCAAGATCTTCATTGATGGACAGATCAATGGTGTCATCCTCGTTGCGCAGAACAGCAGCAGGAGTCAAGTCATGCCCAAAAACTTTCTTGGGCTTCTTAGTCCTCTTCGACACGCGAGACAGGTCTTTAGACTGCACACTAGGTTCGGGAGGTATAGTGGCCAATGGCTTCACAGTTGAAGTGGTTGGTGCAACAGAGGGCTTCGAAGCATTTGATTTCTTCTTCTGCTTTGGTGGTGCTGACGCTTCTTCAGAGTCAGCGTCATCAGCAGATTGATCCACTGTGGCCCTCTGATCAGCAATGTGGGAGAGGATACCATTGAAGATAGTGAAGGGCCCGATGATGTTGGGATTGGCATTGTGAGTGCCATCCTGTCTTGGAGTAGATGGACCAGGGTTGAAGTTGGGTCCAAGATCCCTCTTGTTCTTCGCAGCTGACTCCTTTGCGAACTGGTAGTTGCGCTTGAACAGATTTTCGTCACGACACCATAATAAGGATGATGGGTCGGCATTCTCAAGCTTCGGTCCTCGGACCATGCACAGATAGAAACCTTGAGCAATAGCTTCAGGCTTTGACTTTGGCTGCAGGTTCTTGTATAGAATATCGCCCCATGGGCGCTTGATGGTGTTCTTCTCAGCATATTCAGTAGTGACGAAGTTGTACTTGAACCACTGTTTTGCCCAATATCTTCAAATCCATTGGATTCGGGTCTTGCGCTAATTGTAGTTCTCCTCTGGATATGATTTGTATAGTTCATGCAGATCCGGAGGCAAATCTAGAGCTGTATTGCCTCGGTGCTGCCTGCCACCTTTCCTAGCAGACTTCTCTGTGGCCATGATATTCAGACTAATAGGCTTCAGAACCATGAAAGGCTTCCTTCTACCGGTTAGACAAGAACTGGCTTCGGGAGAGTGAATATGATGTTGTAAGAACTCTGCAAATGAATGGAGACTATGAGAACCAGGGGATTCCCCCACGGACATGTACATGTGACAACATTAGAGGTGTGAGGGAAGGGGAAGAGGTCATATGCATTCTCAGAAGATTTTGAAGATAAATCAGTTTTAAGACATTGACCTCATAGAGCGAAGACATTCACTTATGTGAAGAGAGTTGGTTCCAGATTTGTACGAATCCATGAATAAGTACAAGTGAGGAATCTAACTAATTATGAAGCATAAGTGAATATCCTTTGCATGATATGAGATGTAGACAAAGACAAATCTAGATCTGGAAATATAGAAACCACTTTTGGTTGAAGTGGATGGATTTGACGGATCAAAAATATGGTAAAAGGTGAGATTTAATTACCGTTGATGAACTGCTAGACAAGGCAGAGAAAGAAGCGGAGCAGTTCAATCTCCCACGCCCTAACTTGGCGGCGGAAGACACCTACGGTGGCGGCGGAGAGGACGATGTCCGCGGCCAGCATGAGGACGGCGTCGAAGAAGTCACGATAGCTAAGCGTTTCGTCTCCGGTGTCGACGCGAGCTAGCGGAGGCGCTAGGGTTTGAGCGAGGTGGCAAGGTGGAAGAAAATATAATGACCGCGCGGTGTGGATATTTATAAGGTAGAGGGTTGCACAATGTAATTACACAGGTGCCCCTGGCGGCTCACATCTGATGGACACATGGTGTGCATGCAACTCATTGAAAGTTGTTCGATGTTCCCACGCACGCCTGGTTTGTCGGGTGGTCGTTCTGGCCTCTCCGGGATTCAGGCAAAAAAATATCATTGAAAGCAGTTTTAAATGTGTGTCTCTGTATCTTCAGCTGACAAGGATGCAGTGAAGACATTCGACAAGTTTCAACAGAACGCATATGACTTAGATAGATAGAGTTTGAGGAAGAAGCACAGAGGGGGTTATGGTCCGATCACATTCACTTAGTTCAGAAAAATGGCAAGTTTGAAGACATAGCTATAAGTGAGTGCTGTAGAGGACAGAACACCATATGTATATATATCAAAAGACTAAGTCAACATTGCGAAGATAAACCATGAAGATAGATCAATGTTGAAGACAAACCAAATGCGAAGTTAATGCAATCATGATGCCAAAAGAAAGTCTTCGAGAAAGATTGGTGGTGGCGTTACCCACCGTATAGGAAGTATTAGACCCAGACATGGCGCACAATTATCGTGGCGCTCCGAAGTCAAATTCCGCGTTAATGTATTCACACTTAGAGTGTATGTCTTCATTATTTGAATATATACGTTACTTTGTGTGCTGCACATCTAAGTCATCAACATGCATAAGCGTTAGGATGTGTGTCCAATCACAGGACATTTGAGGATTCTAAGATATTTAGATCACACCGCAACTTGCAAAACCTTTTCTCATCCAAGGGCTTTGTGAAGATATCTGCCAATTTCTCTTCAGTGTTGACGTGAATGATATCAATATCTTCCTTCATGACATGATCTCTGAGAAAATGATGAAGGATCTGAATGTGCTTTGTCTTCGAGTGTTGAACTGGGTTGTTGGCAATCTTGATGGCGCTTTCATTGTCGCAGTAGAGTGGAACATGCTTCAGGTGGATGCATAGTCCTTGAGAGTTTCCTTCATCCATAGAAGCTGAGCGCAGCAAGATCCATTAGCAATGTATTCGGATTCTGCAGTGGAGAGAGATACACAATTATGCTTCTTTGAAGACCAACAGACAAGAGATCATCCAAGAAAGTGACATGTTCCTGATGTGGACTTGTGATCAACCTTGTCACCAGCATAATCAGCATCTGAGAATCCAACTTTATCAAACTCTGAGCCCTTTGGATACCATAATCCTAGCGTTGGGGTGTAATCCAAATATCGAAGAATTCGCTTCATAGCTAAGTGATGTGATTCCTTTGGTGCCGCTTGGAATCGGGCACACATGCAAATGCTAAGCATTATATCTGGCCTAGATGCACATAAGTAGAGTAAAGAACCAATCATGGAGTGGTATACCTTTTGGTCGAACTCTTTACCATTGTCGTCAGGGCCCAGATGAATTTTGGTTGGCATTGGCGTCGTGTACCCTTTGTAGTCTTGCATTCCAAACTTCTTCAGGCAATATTTGAGGTATTTTTCTTGTGATATAAAGATGCCATTACTCTGCTGACGGATTTGAATACCAAGGAAGAACTTTAGCTCACCCATCATTGACATGTGATATTGCTCTTGCATCATATGCCCAAATTCATCACTGTATCTCTTGTCAGTGCAGCCGAAGATAATGTCATCCACATAGATTTGGCATACAAACAGTTCGCCATCATATATCTTCGTGAAGAGTGTGGGATCTAGGGAACCGGGTTTGAAGCCTTTGCTCTTCAGGAAGTCTTTGAGTGTGTCATACCAAGCTCGAGGTGCTTGTTTGAGGCCAAACGGTGCCTTGTTGAGCTTGTATACCATGTCAGGACGCTTTGGATCTTCAAAGCCAGGTGGTTTAGCAACATACACTTCTTAAATTTTGCCGGTGAGAAAGGCACTCTTTACGTTCATTTGGTACAGAAGAATGTTGTTGTGGTTGGCATAGGCTAACAGAATGTGAATAGCTTCAAGCCTAGCCACAGGAGAAAACGTTTCATCAAAGTCCATCCCTTCAACTTGAGTATAACCTTGAGCGACAAGACGAGCTTTGTTTCTGACAACTTGACCATGCTCATCTTGTTTGTTGCGATATATCCATTTGGTGCTAATGATATTGTGCTTGCGAGGATTAGGATGCTTCACAAGCTCCCAAACATTGTTCAGCTCGAACTGTTGAAGCTCTTCTTGCATAGCTTGAATCCATTCAGGTTCCATGAAGGCTTCATCAACTTTCTTGGGTTCAGATATTGAGACAAATGCAAAGTGCCACAGAAATTTGCAAGTTGTGTTGCTCTTGAACGAGTGAGTGGTCCAGGTGCATTGATGATATCAATTATCTTCTCAATCTGTACTTCGTTTGCAACACATGGATGGACTGGACGAAGATTTTTCTCTTGCTGATCATTGTCTTCATCTTCAGCATTGGCTTCAGGCTGAGTAGTGTCTTCGGGTTGATTAGGTGCAGAAATGATGATTTCCTCTTCAGCCTGAGCCTCCGAAGGTATGATTTCTCTAGTACCCATAAGCTTGATAGATTCACTTGGTGTGGCTTCATCTAGCACATTTGGCAGGTGCTCTCTTTGTGAGCCATTAGTCTCATCGAACCGCACATCCATAGTTTCAACCACTTTATAGTGAAAGAGGTTGAAGACTCTGTAGGAGTGTGAATCCTTTCTGTAGCCAAGCATAAAACCTTCATGTGCTTTCAGTGCAAATTTTGAAGTGTGATGTGGATCCTTGATCTAGCACCTAGCACCGAATACTCTGAAATAGTTGACGTTTGGCTTCTTACCAGTCAGGAGCTCATATGATGTCTTCTTTAGGAACTTGTGAAGATAAACACGGTTGATGACGTGGCATGCAGTATCAATAGCTTCAGGACAAAACTTCCTTGGGGTCTTGTACTCATCAAGCATCGTTCGTGCCATCTCAATGAGGGTTATGTTCTTGCGCTCCATGATGCCATTCTACTGAGGTGTGTATGGAGCTGAGAACTCATGTGTGATGCCTAATGTATCAAGATATGTGTCGAGGCCGGTGTTCTTGAATTCAGTGTCATTGTCACTTCTGATGTGCTTGATCTTGATGCCATAGTTGGTCATGGCGTGATTGGCGAATCATCTGAAGACATCCTGCACTTCATTCTTTTAGAGAATTATGTGCACCCATGTAAATCTCAAGTAATCATCAACAATGATGAAGCCATAGAGGCAAGCAGTGGTAGTGAGGGTAGAGTAGTGAGTAGGGACAAATATGTCCATGTGAAGCAGCTCGAAGGGACGTGTCATTGTCATGATTATCTTCGAGGGATGCTTGGCCCTAGTCATCTTTCCAGCTTCGCAGGCACCGCACAGATGATCCTTCTTGAACTTGACGCCCTTGATGCCTATGACATCCTTCTTCTTCGCGAGAGTGTACAGGTTCCTCATGCTCGCATGTCCTAGCCTCTAATGACAGAGCCAGCACTCTGATGCTTTTTCTAGAAGACATATGGCCAGTGCTACCTCTTGAGCACTGCGTTGGATTTCTCCGAAGAGGAAGGGATGATGCAGCAAAGTAGCGTAAGTATTTCCCTTAGTTTTTGAGAACCAAGGTATCAATCCAGTAGGAGGCTACGCTCGAGTCCCTCGTACCTACACAAAAATAATAGCTCAATGCAACCAACGCGCTTAGGGGTTGTCAATCCCTTCACGATCACTTACGAAAGTGAGATCTGATAGAGATGATAAATAATATTTTTGGTATTTTTGGTATAGAGATGCAAAGTAAAAAAGTAAAAGCAAGGCAATAATAAAGTGATGGAGATTGATATGATGAGAAAGAAACCCGGGGGCCATAGGTTTCACTAGTGGCTTCTCTCAAGAGCATAAGTATTCTACGGTGGGTGAACAAATTATTGTTGAGCAATTGACAGAATTGAGCATAGTTATGAGAATATCTAGGTATGATCATGTATATAGGCATCACGTCCGAGACAAGTAGACCGACTCCTGCCTGCATCTACTACTATTACTCCACTCATCGACCGCTATCCAGCATGCATCTAGAGTATTAAGTTAAAAACAGAGTAATGCCTTAAGCAAGATGACATGATGTAGAGGGATAGTTTCATGCAATATGATTAAAAACCCATCTTGTTATCCTCGATGGCAACAATACAATACGTGCCTTGCTGCCCCTTCTGTCACTGGGAAAGGACACCGCAAGATCGAACCCAAAGCTAAGCACTTCTCCCATGGCAAGAACAACCAATCTAGTAGGCCAAACCAAACTGATAATTCGAATAGACTTGCAAAGATAACTAATCATACATAAAAGAATTCAGAGAAGATTCAAATATTATTCATAGATAGACTTGATCATAAACCCACAATTCATCGGTCTCAACAAACACACCGCAAAAAGAAGATTACATCAAATAGATCTCCACGAGAGAGGGGGAGAACTTTGTATTGAGATCCAAAAAGAGAGAAGAAGCCATCTAGCTACTAACTATGGACCCGTAGGTCTGAAGTAAACTACTCACAATTCATCGGAGGGGCTTGGATGATGATGTAGAAGCCCTCCGTGATCGATGCCCCCTCCGGCGGAGCTCCGGAACAGGTCCCAAGATGGGATCTTGTGGATACAGAAAGTTGCAGTAGTGGAATTAGGTTTTTGGCTCCGTCCCCGATTGTTTGGGGTACGTGGATATATATAGGAGGAAGAAGTACGTCGGTGGAGCTTCGAGGGGCCCACGAGGCAGGGGGCGCGCCCTAGGGGGCACCCTCCACCCTTGTGACCACCTTGTGGCTTTCTTGACCGGAGTGTCCAAGTCTCCTATATCTTATCTGATGAGAAAATCATGTTTCCGAAGGTTTTATTCCGTTTGGACTCCGTTTGATATTCCTTTTCTTCAAAACCCTAAAATAGGCAAAAAAACATCAATTCTGGGTTGGGCCTCCGGTTAATAGGTTAGTCCCAAAAATAATATAAAAGTGGATAATAAAGCCCAATAATGTCTAAAACAGTAGATAATATAGCATGGAGCAATCAAAAATTATAGATACGTTGGAGATGTATCAAGCATCCCCAAGCTTAATTCCTGCTTGTCCTCGAGTAGGTAAACTATAAAAACAGAATTTTTGATGCGGAGTGCTACTTGGCATAATTTTAATGTAATTCTTCTTAATTGTGGTATGAATATTCAGATCTGAAAGATTCAAGACAAAAGTTCATATTGGCATAAAAATGATAATACTTCAAGCATACTAACTAAGCAATTATGTCTTCTCAAAATAACATGTCCAAAGAAAGTTCATCCCTACAAAATCATATAGTTTAGTCATGTTTCATTTTCGTCACACAAGAATGCTCTCATCATGCACAACCCCGATGACAAGCCAAGCAATTGTTCCATACTTTAGTAATCTCAAACCTATAAAATTTCACGCAATATATGAGCGCGAGCCATGGACATAGCACTATGGGTGGAATAGAATATAATGAAGGGGTTATGTGTAGAAGACAAAAAGGAGAAAGTCTCACATCAACGAGGCTAATCAATGGGCTATGGAGATGCCCACCGATAGATGTTAATGCAAGGAGTAGGGATTGCCATGCAACGGATGCACTAAAGCTATAAATGTATGAAAGCTCAACAAAAGAAACTAGTGGGTGTGCATCAAACTTGCTTGCTCATGAAGACCTAGGGCACTTGAGGAGGCCCATTGTTGGAATATACAAGCCAAGTTCTATAATGAAAAATTCTCACTAGTATATGAAAGTGATAACATGAGAGACTCTCTACTATGAAGATCATGGTGCTACTTTGAAGCACAAGTGTGGTAAAAGGATAGTAATATTGTCCCTTCTCTCTTTTTTCTCTCATTTTTTTGGGGCCTTTTCTTTTTTTATGGCCTTTCTCTCTTTTTTGGGGCCTTCTCTTTTTTTGGTCCTTCTCTTTTTTTTTACGGCCTTCCCTTTGTTTATTCCTCACTTGGGACAATGCTCTAATAATGATGATCATCACACTTCTATTTATTTACAACTCAATGATTACAACTCGATACCAGAACACAGATGACTCTATATGAATGCCTCCGGCAGTGTACCAGGATATGCAATGAACCAAGAGTGACATGTATGAAAGAATTATGAACGGTGGCTTTGCCACAAATACTATGTCAACTACATGATCATGCTAAGCAATATGACAATGATGAATGTGTCATGATGAACAGAATGATGGAAAGTTGCATGGCAATATATCTCGGAATGGCTATGGAAATGCCATAATAGGTAGGTATGGTGGCTATTTTGAGGAAGATATAAGGAGGTTTACGTGTGAAAGAGCGTATCATATCATGGGTTTTGGATGCACCGGCGAAGTTTGCGCCAACTCTCAATGTGAGAAAGGGCAATGCACGGTACCGAAGAGGCTAGCAAGGATGGAAGGGTGAGAGTGTGTATAATCCATGGACTCAACATTAGTCATAAAGAACTCACATACTTATTGCAAAAATATACAAGTCATCAAAAACCTCGGCACTACGCGCATGCTCCTAGGGGGATAGATTGGTAGGAAAAGACCATCGCTCGTCCCCGACCGGCACTCATAAGGAAGACAATCAAATAACACCTCATGTTTCAAATTTGTTGCATAACGTTTACCATACGTGCATGCTACAGGACTTGCCAACTTCAACACAAGTACTTATCAATTTCACAACTACTCAACTAGCATGGCTTTGATATTATTACGTCCATATCTCAAAACAATCATCAAGCATCAAACTTTTCTTAGTATTCAACATACTCATACGAAAGTTTTATTATTAATCTTGCATACCAAGCATATTAGGATTTTAAGCAAATTACCATGCTATTAAGACTCTCAAAATAATCTAAGTGAAGCATGAGAGATCAATAGTTTCTATAAAACAAATCCACCACCGTGCTCTAAAAGATATAAGTGAAGCACTAGAGCAAAACTATAAAGCTCAAAAGATATAAGTGAAGCACATAGAGTATTCTATCAAATTCCAAACATGTATGGCTCTCTCAAAAGGTGTGTACAGCAAGGATGATTGTGGTAGAATAACAAGCAAATACTCAAATCATAAAAGACGCTCCAAGCAAAACACATATCATGTGGTGAATAAAAATATAGCTCCAAGTAAAGTTACCGATAGAAGTAGACGAAAGAGGGGATGCCTTCCGGGGCATCCCCAAGCTTTGGCTTTTAGGTGTCCTTAGATTATCTTGGGGGTGTCATGGGCATCCCCAAGCTTAGGCTCTTTCCACTCCTTGCTCCATGATCCATCAAATCTTTACCCAAAACTTGAAAACTTCACAACACAAAACTCAAAGTAGAAAATCTCGTGGGCTCCGTTAGCGAAAGAAAACAAAAGACCACTTCAAGGTACTGTAATGAACTCATTATTTATTTACATTGGTGTTAAACCTACTGTATTCCAACTTCTCTATGGATTATAAACTATTTTACTAGCCATAGATTCATCAAAATAAGCAATCAACACACGAAAAACAGAATCTGTCAAAAACAGAACAGTCTGTAGTAATCTGTAGCTAGCGCAAGATATGGAACCCCAAAAATTCTAAAATAAATTGATGGACGTGATAAATTTATCTATTAATAATCTTCAAAAATAATTAACTAAATATCACTTTCCAAATAAAAATGACAGCAGTTCTCGTGAGCGCTAAAGTTTTTGTTTTTTACAGCAAGTTCAATAAGACTTTCCCCAAGTCTTCCCAACGGTTCTACTTGGCACAAACACTAACTAAACACAAAAAACACAACCAAAACAAAGGCTAGAAAATTTATTTATTACTAAACAGGAGCAAAAAGCAAGGAATAAAAATAAAATTGGGTTGCCTCCCAACAAGCGCTATCGTTTAACGCCCATAGCTAGGCATAACAAGCAAGAATAGATCTAGGTATTGCCATCTTTGGTAGGCAATCCATAAGTGGCTCTCATGATAGATTCATATGGTAATTTTATTTTATTTCTAGGAAAGTGTTCCATGCCCTTTTTAATGGAAATTGGAATCTAATATTCCCTTCCTTCATATCAATAATTGCACCAACCGTTCTAAGGAAAGGTCTACCAAGAATAATTGGGCAAGAAGGATTGCAATCTATATCAAGAACGATAAAATATATGGGCACATCATTCCTATTTGCAACAATAAGAACATCATTAATTCTTCCCATTGGTTTCTTAATAGTGGAATCCGCAAGATGCAAGTTTAGAGAGCAATCATCAAAATCACGGAAATCTAGCAAATCACACAAAGTTTTGGGAATAGTAGAGACACTAGCACCCAAATCACACAAAGCATAAAACTCATAATTTTTTATTTTAGTTTTAATAGCGGGTTCCCACTCATCATAAAGTTTTCTAGGGATAGAGACTTCCAATTCAAGTTTTTCTTCATAAGATTGCATCAAGGCATCAATGATATGTTTAGTAAACGCTTTATTTTGACTATAAGCGTGAGGAGATTTTAGCACGGATTGAAACAAGGAAATACAATCAATTAAATAGCAATTTTCATAATTAAATTCCTTGAAATCCATAATAGTGGGTTTAGCAACATCTAGGGTTTTAATTTCTTCAATCCCACTTTTATCAAATTTAGCATCAAGATCAAAAGATTCAGATTTATTGGAACGCCTTCTAGGTAAAGGTGGATCATATTCAGTCCCATCATTATCAAGATTCATATTGCAAAACAAAGATTTAATAGGGGACACATCAATAACTTTTAGATCTTCATCATTATTTTCATAAGAACTAGAAGACCACGCTTTTATAAAGGCATCTTTGTTAGCACGCATCCTAGCGGTTCTTTCTTTGCACTCGTCAATGGAAATTCTCATGGATTTGAGAGACTCATTGATATCATGCTTAGGTGGAATAGATCTAAGTTTCAAAGAATCAACATCAAGAGCAATTCTATCAACGTTCCTAGCCAAATCATCAATCTTAAGCAATTTTTCTTCAATCATAGCATTAAAATTCTTTTGCGAAGAAATAAATTATTTAATATTAGATTCAAAATCATAGGGCATATTATTATAATTTCCATAAGAATTGTTGTATGAATTACCATAATTATTAGAGGGACTACTAGGATAAGGCCTAGGATTGAAATTTCCTCTATACGCGTTGTTACCAAAATTGTTCCTACCAACAAAATTCACATCCATAGATTCATTATTATTCTCAATCAAAGTAGACAAGGGCACATCATTAGGATCAGAAGAAACACTCTTATTAGAAAATAATTTCATAAGTTCATCCATCTTTCCACTCAAAACATTAATTTCTTCTATCGCATGCACCTTCTTAGTAGATCTTTTAGTATGCCATTGAGAATAATTAACCATAATATTATCTAGGTGTTTAGTAGCTTCTCCTAAAGTGATTTCCATAAAAGTGCCTCCCGTGGCCGAATCTAAAAGATTTCTAGAAGCAAAATTCAATCCGGCATAAAAATTCTGAACAATCATCCACAAATTTAAACCATGAGTAGGACAATTACGTATCATTAATTTCATTCTCTCCCAAGCTTGTGCAACATGTTCATGATAAAGTTGTTTAAAATTCATAATATCGTTTCTAAGAGAGATGATCTTAGTGGGAGGAAAATACTTAGAGATAAAAGCATCTTTGCACTTGTTCCATGAATCAATTCTATTTTTAGGCAAAGATGAAAACCAAGCTTTAGCACGATCTCTAAGCGAAAAAGGAAATAGCTTCAATTTAACAATATCATTATAGACATCTTTCTTCTTTTGCATGTCACACAAATCAACGAAGCTATTATGGGTAGTGGCATCTTCACTAGGAAGGCCGGAGAATGGATCTTTCATGACAAGATTCAGCAAAGCAGTATTAATTTCACAAGATTTAGCATCGGTAAGAGGAGCAATCGGAGTGCTAAGGAAATCATTATTGTTGGTATTGGTGAAGTCACACAATTTAGTATTATCTTGAGCCATCGCGACAAACAAGCAATCCAACACACGAGCAAACAAAAAGCAAACGGGCAAAAGAGGCAAATAGAGAGAGAGAGGGAGGATAGAGAGAGAGGCGAATAAAACGGCAAGGGTGAAGTTGGGGAGAGTAAAACGAGGGGCAAATGGCAAATAATGTAATGCTGGAGATAGGGATTGTGATGGGTACTTGGTATGTTGACTTTTGCGCAGACTCCCTGGCAACGGCGCCAGAAATCCTTCTTGCTACCTCTTGAGCACTGCGTTGGATTTCCCCGAAGAGGAAGGGATGATGTAGCAAAGTAGCGAAAGTATTTCCCTCAGTTTTTCAGAACCAAGGTATCAATCCAGTAGGAGGCTACGCTCGAGTCCCTCGTACCTACACAAAAACAATAGCTCAACGCAACCAACGCGCTTAGGGGTTGTCAATCCCTTCACGGTCACTTACGAAAGTGA
Organism: Triticum dicoccoides; assembly: GCF_002162155.2. Lineage (NCBI taxonomy): Eukaryota > Viridiplantae > Streptophyta > Magnoliopsida > Poales > Poaceae > Triticum > Triticum dicoccoides. Next base: position 556,291,531 of record NC_041390.1, on the reverse strand, counting down.
GATCTGATAGAGATGATAAATATTTTTTTTGGTATTTTTGGTATAGAGATGCAAAGTAAAAAAAAGTAAAAGCAAGGCAATAATAAAGTGATGGAGATTGATATGATGAGAAAGAGACCCGGGGGCCATAGGTTTCACTAGTGGCTTCTCTCGAGAGCATAAGTATTCTACGGTGGGTGAACAAATTACTATTGAGCAATTGACAGAATTGAGCATAGTTATGAGAATATCTAGGTATGATCATGTATATAGGCATCACGTCCGAGACAAGTAGACCGAAATGATTCTGCATCTACTACTATTACTCCACTCATCGACCGCTATCCAGCATGCATCTAGAGTATTAAGTTAAAAATAGAGTAATGCCTTAAGCAAGATGACATGATGTAGAGGGATAGTTTCATGCAATATGATAAAACCCCATCTTGTTATCCTCGATGGCAACAATACAATACGTGCCTTGCTGCCCCTTCTGTCACTGGGAAAGGACACTGCAAGATCAAACCCAAAGCTAAGCACTTCTCCCATGGCAAGAACAACCAATCTAGTAGGCCAAACCAAACTGATAATTCGAAGAGACTTGCAAAGATAACCAATCATACATAAAAGAATTCAGAGAAGATTCAAATATTATTCATAGATAGACTTGATCATAAACCCACAATTCATCGGTCTCAACAAACACACCGCAAAAAGAAGATTACATCAAATAGATCTCCACGAGAGAGGGGGAGAACTTTGTATTGAGATCCAAAAAGAGAGAAGAAGCCATCTAGCTACTAACTATGGACCCGTAGGTCTGAAGTAAACTACTCACAATTCATCGGAGGGGCTTGGATGATGATGTAGAAGCCCTCTGTGATCGATGCCCCGTCCGGCGGAGCTCCGGAACAGGCCCCAAGATGGGATCTCGTGGATACAGAAAGTTGCGGCGTTGGAATTAGGTTTTTGGCTCCGTCCCCGATCGTTTGGGGGTACGTGGATATATATAGGAGGAAGAAGTACGTCGGTGGAGCTTCGAGGGGACCACGAGGCAGGGGCCGCACCCTAGGGGGGCGCCCTCCACCCTCGTGACCACCTCGTGGCTTTCTTGATGGAGGGTCCAAGTCTCCTGGATCTTATCTGATGAGAAAATCATGTTTCCGAAGGTTTCATTCTGTTTGGACTCCGTTTGATATTCCTTTTCTTCGAAACCCTAAAACAGGCAAAAAACAGCAATTCTGGGTTGGGCCTCCAGTTAATAGGTTAGTCCCAAAAATAATATAAAAGTGGATAATAAAGCCCAATAATGTCTAAAACAGTAGATAATATATCATGGAGCAATCAAAAATTATAGATACGTTGGAGACGTATCAGCCAGCTGTGGTCCTGCGGAGAAATCTACCATAAACATATCGTCCTTTCGATATCCTTCGAAGACTAGATATTTGTTAGATTCCATAAGCACAAGGCAACGATGTTTTACAAATATCACAATCACGTTCAGGTCACAAAGCATTGAGACAGACATTAAGTTGAAACCAAGGGATTCAACAAGCATGACTTTATCCATGTGCTGATCCCCTGAGATTGCAACTCTACCTAGTCCCAGTACTTTGCTTTTACCAGTGTCAGCAAATGTGATGTGACTCTTGTCAGATGAACGTAGGGCTGAATCCATAAGAAGACTTCAATCACCAGTCATGTGGTTAGTGCATCCACTATCCATGATCCACTCAGAATCCTTCGGTGTCGTACCCTACAGTGCAGTTGGGGGGATAGGCTTCACCAAGAGAAGTGTGAAGCATAAATATTTGACGAACAAGTATATTATCAAAGTTCAAATCCTGGTTAGGGTAGATAGGATTTTTGTCAAGAAATCCTGGGACGAAATACATAGTAAGACCATTTTGGCATTTTATCTTGCGTTCCACAAGATGTTTTAGGTCCCAGCATAAGCATCAGAAGCTTTTGAATTTCAGCTGGAGACCATTCCCTGCAAAAAAGAGTGTTAATTCTTCTTAACCACCCACATCTTAAGGGGTGGCTTAGAAGCAATGAGTCTAAGTGTAGCATCTGAGAATTTAGGCTTTGGAGCCCTAGCAATTAGCCTTGCAGGAGGTGAATGATACTCATAAGAATAAGCAGAATAGTTCTTGGTCTTATGAACATACCAGTTTGATGAAACACGCTCATACTCATACGTCTGAGTATGGTTTCCCTGCTAAACATTGGCATTAGGGTGACTCTGATGAGTCCACTTTCTGTATGAAGCCTTTGGACCATATGAAGCCTTTGGTATGGGGTTTGTCTTCTTCCCAGGTAGTTTCACGATGACATTCACACGAAGCTTCTCAAGACAACTTTTGGGCACCCAGATCTTCTTTAGAGGTGGCCCATTCCTACAGTTAGTATTAATATACCTGGCAAACACTTCACCATTCTAATTCTTAAACAATTTATAGTTTGCATCAAAGGATTCATCAATGATTATCAGGTTAGCACAAGTGAAGCCAGATAAGGTAGATGGATCCGCTGAAGGTCCCTTTGCAGCAACCCATGTGGTTGTGGGGTACTGCTTAGACTTCCAGTATGAACCATCAACGTTCATTTTCCTCTCGAACCCAATGATACGTCTCCGTCGTATCTACTTTTCCATACACTTTTGCCATTGTTTTGGACTCTAACTTGCATGATTTGAATCTAACTAACCCAGACTAACACTGTTTTCAGCAAAATTGCCATGGTGTTATTTATGTGCAGAAACAAAAGTTCTCGGAATGACCTGAAACTCCACAGAGATTATTTTTGGAAATAATAAAAAATACTGGCAAAGAATCAAGGTCAGGGGCCCATACCCTAGCCACGAGGGTGGGGACGCGCCTGCCCCCCTGGGTGCGCCCCCCTACCTCGTGGGCCCCCTGGAGCTCCACCGACCTCAACTCCAACTCTATATATTCGTGTTCAGGGAGAAAAAATCAAGGAGAAGGATTCATCGCATTTTACGATACGGAGCCGCCGCCAAGCCCTAAACTCTCTCGGGAGGGCTGATCTGGAGTCCGTGCGGGGCTACGGAGAGGGGAATCCATCACCATTGTCATCATCAACCATCCTCCATCACCAATTTCATGATGCTCACCGCCGTGCGTGAGTAATTCCATCGTAGGCTTGCTGGACGGTCATGGGTTGGATGAGATTTATCATGTAATCGAGTTAGTTTTGTTAGGGTTTGACCCCTAGTATCCACTATGTTCTGAGATTGATGTTGCTATGACTTTGCTTTGCTTAATGCTTGTCACTAGGGCCCGAGTGCCATGATTTCAGATCTGAACCTATTATGTTTTCATGAATATATGTGAGTTCTTGATCCTATCTTGCAAGTCTATAGTCACCTACTATGTGTTATGATCCGGCAACCCTGAAGTGACAATAGTCGGGACCACTCCCAGTGATGGTCGCAGTTTGAGGAGTTCATGTATTCACTATGTGTTAATGATTTGGTCCGGTACTCTATTAAAAGGAGGCCTTAATATCCCTTAGTTTCCGCTAGGACCCCGCTGCCACGGGAGGGTAGGATAAAAGATGTCATGCAAGTTCTTTTCCATAAGCACGTATGACTATATTAGGAATACATGCCTACATTACATTGATGAATTGGAGCTAGTTCTGTGTCACCCTAGGTTATGACTGTTACATGATGAACCACATCCGGCATAATTCTCTATCACCGATCCAATGCCTATGAGCTTTTCACATATTGTTCTTCGCTTATTTACTTTTCCGTTGCTATTGTTATCACCACTACAAAATACCAAAAATATTACTTTTGCTACCGTTACCACTACTACCATATTACTTTGCTACTAAACACTTGTTGTAGATATTAAGTTTCCAGGTGTCGTTGAATTGAAAACAAAGCTGCTAATACTTGAGAATATTCTTTGGCTCCCCTTGTGTCGAATCAATAAATTTCGGTTGAATACTCTACCCTCAAAAACTGTTGCGATCCCCTATACTTGTGGGTTATCAAGACTATTTTCTGGCGCCGTTGCCGGGGAGCATAGCTCTATTCTTTGAGTCACTTGGGATTTATATCTTCTGGTTACTATGAAGAACTTGAAGGACGTGAAAACGGAAATCTATCCCTCAACTATGAGGGGAGGTAAGGAACTGCCATCTAGCTCTGCACTTGATTCACCTTCTGTTTTGAGTAAGTTTGCGACACCTAAACCTGCTTCTGCTATTAATTCTGATATGTCGCATATTATTGATGATGCCACTTCTGCTATGCATGATTCTTATGATGAAACTACTTCTATGCTTGATACTACTGTGCCACTTGGTGAATTTCTTGATGAACAACTTGCTAGGGCTGGAGAGAATGGAATTATTGAAACTGATAATATTGATGAAAGTGATGATGAAGGCTCTCCTAATAAATATGAATTGCCTATTGTGCCTGAGGGCTATGTTATGGATGAAGAAACTAAAATAGACTTTCTTGCATGCAATGATAGAAGTGATCTTAAGAAATTATTAGCTAAGCTTAAACAAAAAACTCTGAATGCTAGAATGAAATATGATCCTGCTTATGCTACTTCACCTATCTTTGTTACTGATAAGGATTATGAATTCTCTATTGATCCTGATATAATTACTTCGGTTGAATCTGATCCTTTTTATGGCTATGAATCTAAAACTGTTGTGGCACATCTTACTAAATTAAATGATATAGCCACCCTGTTCATTAATGATGAGAGAACTTGCTACTTTTATATCCTTAAAATATTTCCGTTCTCATTAAAGGGTGATGCTAAGATATGGTTTAATCACTTGATCCTGGTTGTGTGCGTAGTCCCCAAGATATGATTTATTACTTCTCTGCTAAATATTTCCCTGCTCATAAGAAACAAGCTGCCTTAAGGCATATATATAATTTTGTGCAAATT
>NC_041390.1:556236750-556286299 GCF_002162155.2 Triticum dicoccoides | reverse complement strand
GGGGGGGGGCTTCTCCAATTACTTAAGGCTTCCCCTGATCATCCTCTTAAGAAAAATGAAATACTTGATATCTTTTATAATGGACTAACCGATGCTTCCAGAGACCACCTAGATAGTTGTGCTGGTTCTATTTTCAGGGAAAGGACACCGGATGAAGCTGAAATTCTATTGAATAATATGTTGACAAATGAAAATAATTGGACACTTCCTGAGCCAGCTCCTGAGCCTATTCCTAAGCCAACTCCGAAGAAAAGGGGTATTCTATTTCTCAGTCCTGAAGATATGCAAGAGGCAAAGAAATCTATGAAGGAAAAAGGTATTAAAGCTGAAGATGTCAAAAATTTACCTCCTATTGAAGAAATACATGGTCTTAATTTACCGCCTGTTGAAGAAATACATGGTCTTGATAACCCGACACAGGTAGTAAAGGTAAATTCTCTCTATAGATATGATAAAGCTGAAATCCCATTTGCTAAGTTTGCTAGCCCATGCTTGCATGAGTTTGATGACTTTATGCTTAAACAAGAAAGCTTCTATGCTTATTTTGGTAGAGAATTAAAACGCGATGCTGATATGCTTGAACACTTGGGTGATTATATGGCTAATGTTAAAGGTGAACTTAAACTTATTAGTAAAAATGCTTCTATGGTTACCACTCAAGTCGAACAACTACTCAAAGCTCAAAATGATTTGCTCAATGAATTGAATAGTAAGAAAAATGATAATGCTATTAGAATTATGACTAGAGGTGGTAAAATGACTCGGGAACCTTTGTATCCTGAGGGCCATCCTAAGAGAATTGAGCAAGATTCTCAGAGAAATATTATTGATGCACCTAGTCCTTCTAAAAGGAAGAAAAAGAAAAATGATAGGACTTTGCATGCTTCCAGTGAACCTGTTGTAGACACACCTGAGAATCCCAATGATATTTCTATTTCTGATGCTGAAACACAATCTGGTAACGAACATGAAACTAGTGATAATGTTAATAATGATGTTCATATTGATGCTCAACCTAGTAATGACAATGATGTAGAGATTGAACCTGCTGTTGATCTTGATAACCCACAATCAAAGAATCAACATTATGATAAAAGAGACTTTGTTGCTAGGAAATACGGTAAGGAAAGAGAGCCTTGGGTTCAGAAACCCATGCCTTTTCCTCCTAAGCCATCCAAGAAAAAGGATGATGAGGATTTTGAGCGCTTTGCTGAAATGATTAGACCTATCTTTTTGCGTATGCATTTGACTGATATGCTTAAAATGAATCCTTATGCTAAGTACATGAAAGATATTGTTACTAATAAAAGAAAGATACCGAAAGCTGAAATTTCCACCATGCTTGCTAATTATACTTTTAAGGGTGGAATACCAAAGAAACTTGGAGATCCCGGAGTACCAACTATACCATGCTCCATTAAAAGAAACTATGTTAAAACTGCTTTATGTGATCTTGGAGCCAGTGTTAGTGTTATGCCCCTCTCTTTATATCGTAGACTTGATTTGAATAAGTTGATACCTACTGAAATATCTTTGCAAATGGCTGATAAATCAACTGCTATACCTGTCGGTATTTGTGAGGATGTGCCTGTTGTGGTTGCAAACGTTACTATTTTAACGGACTTTGTTATTCTTGATATACCCGAGGACGATAGTATGTCTATTATTCTTGGAAGACCCTTTTTGAATACTGCAGGGGACGTTATTGATTGCAACAAAGGCAATGTCACTTTTCATGTTAATGGTAATGAGCATACCGTACACTTTCCGAGGAAACAACCTCAAGTCCACAATATAAATTCTATTGGAAAAATTCCATCGATTATTTTTCGAGGTTTTGAATTTCCTCTTCCTACTGTCAAGAAGAAATATGATATTCATATTGTTTGGGATGTGCATATCCGCGTTGAGGTGACCTAGTGTTATTCGAAAATTCTCCGGTTCCATGTTATTCGGAATGAGTTTGTTAACAAGACTTGATCAACCTTGTTAGTGGATTCCTTTTGATGAGCATGAGATGGATGAATTTAGAAAACACAACTCTCTGTACCCTCTTTTTACTTTCTGTTATTTATATTAAATAAAGCAAAAAATAGCAATTTATGTTTGTTTTCTGAATTATCCATGCAATAAAAATACCCCGAAAATAAAAGTTCCCCAAATGCCCTGAAAATTAAATATGATTTTTTCTGCAATATTTGAGAATATCTGGCACTAAGAACACAGCAGGGGGAGCAAGCACCTGGCCATGAGGGTCCACGGTGCGCCCACCCAACCTGGGCACGCCCCCTGCCTCATGGGCCCATGGTGGCTCCCCTCCACTTATTCCTGCACCCACACACTTCTTCTTCCTCCCAAAAAATCACCATCTAGCTCAAGCACGAGTTCTAGCTCATTTTGCTGCGATTTTCGATCTCCTTGCTCAAAGCACCTCTCACAAAACTGCTTTGGGGGATTGTTCCTTGGTATGTGACTCCTCTATTGGTCCAATTAGTTTTTGTTCTAGTGCTTTATTCATTGCAAATTTGTGTTGCCTAGGTGACCATGTTCTTGAGCTTGCATGTCAAATTTATATGGTTCCAAGTAGTTCTAATGCATGATATAGGCTCTAGGAACTTGTAGGAGTAGTTGCTATCAATTTTCTTGAGTTTGGTTCACTTTTATTTCAAGTTACTAAAAATTTCAGAAACTTTTCAGAAGGAGAAATATGTTTAGGAAAATGTACCAAGGTGGTCCTTCAAGGAAGCAAGGACCCAGGCTTGCAATGCGTGATGTTGATGATGAACCACCAAGGGACGCCCCAGTGCGGCCTTGTGAATGGCCTTCAGAGGACTTCATGGATCGAGCAGGAATTAACGAAGAATTTAACGCATATTTGCGTAACGCAGATCTTGTGAGCTTCGAGGCAGAAAAGTGCCGTCAGTACCACTATCTCACTAGTTCCTTTGTGAGGAAGCTTTGAATTTTCATCACGCAATTCTCAAACTATCCTGTTTGATCTCTATGAAAATTCTTATACTATGGACTTAGAGGATTTTACCATTGCTTGCAAACTTCCACAATGGGGTAGTGCTAGTGAACCTCGCAAATCTGAATTTAGAGATTTTCTTGCTAATATAACTGTTGGGGAATCTAGAGATATAGCACAAGCTACCATAGGGAGCCTTCATTTTCCTGCTATACATTATTTTGCTCTCTTCATAGGTAGGTGCATAAATGGTAAGGATGAAGCATGTCACATGTGTGTCCCTGACCTCAGTATTCTTAGGAGTGCTGTGTTAGGAGATAAATCTTATAATTTGGGAGCCATTGTTGCACGTAGGTTGCATCATAATAGATTTAATGGAGATTTCTTTGGTGGAATTTATGCAACTCGTATAGCTAATTTTCTTGGTATAACCATATGTGAGGATGATATTGAGTTGCCTCCTGCTTATTTGGATTATGAGGCTATGGTTCGTCATCATTTTGTTGAGAGGAACGATCTGTTCCTCCAGTACCGACTAATCTTTGACAGACGATGCACCTATCACATGGCTCTCCCTGCTTCTACTTTCTTTGACTTTCAGGCAAAAGGAAGATTGTCGGTGTCAAAACCGGTGGATCTCTGGTAGGGGGTCCCGAACTGTGTGTCTAAGGCGGATGGTAACGGGAGGCAGGGGACATGATGTTTTACCCAGGTTCGGGCCCTCTTGATGGAGGTAAAACCCTACATCCTGCTTGATTTATTCTTGATGATATGAGTATTACAAGAGTTGATCTACCACGAGATCGGAGAGGCTAAACCCTAGAGGCTAGCTTATGGTATGATTGTATGTTGTCCTACAGACTAAAACCCTCTGGTTTATATAGACACCAGAGGGGGCTAGGGTTACACAAGGTCGGTTACAAAGGAGGAGATATCCATATCCGTACTGCCTAGCTTGCCTTCCACACCAAGTAGAGTCCCATCCGGACACGGGAAGAAGTCTTCAATCTTGTATCTTCATAGTCCAATAGTCCGGCCAAAGGATATAGTCCGGCTATCCGGAGACCCCTTAATTCAGGACTCCCTCAGTAGCTCCCGAACTAGGCTTCAATGACGATGAGTCCAGCGCGCAGTGTTGTCTTCAGCATTGCAAGGCGGGTTCCTCCTCCGGATACACCACAGAAGAGTTTGAATAAAAGCATAGCGTCCGATCCTGCAAAATAAGTTCCACATACCACCGTAGAGGGAATAATATTTCCACAAATCTAATCTGCTAACACGCTTTGGCAACATGACATCATGCCATGGCTCGGTGATTATTCGAACCATTTTTCTTTAACTAGCCCCGCACATAACGCGAGGCAGTTTCTTGACACGTCTTGTCAAAGCAGAGAGCGTGTCCCCCTTATTACGGGATTCTCATCAATACGAGCATGGGTAACCCAACCGCGCCTAGGACTCCTAGATTTTAGGCAAGTCCCAAACGGCCACGAGGAGGACGCTTGATATTCACCCTCTTTATAAAGGGACAAGGCTTTTACTTTTTTCCTCCGTGCTCAATCGAATCCTTCCCCCGCCTTGAGTTCTAACACCCAAAGCCCAGGTCAGGTGCTTCGGACCTTCAATCATGTCCGGATCTAGCCTCCAGGGCCGGTGGATGCCCTCCTCCGTCATGGAAGAGGATATCAAGAAGTTGAGGGAGGCAAGATACCTGACCGCCGAAGTTTCGCATCGGCTGCCTGCCCGAGGGCAGGTCGTCCCTACTCCTGAACCCAATGAAGACGTCGTGTTCATCTCCGACTTCCTCCGAGGACTAGGCCTCACTCTGGATCCTTTCGTTAGGGGTTTGATGTTCTATTACGGGCTAGATTTTTACGATCTGACCCCGGATTCCCTTCTTCACATCTCGTCATTCATTGTCGTATGTGAGGCCTTCCTCCGCATTACCCCTCACTTCGGCATGTGGCTTAAGACCTTTGATGTGAAGCCGAAGATGGTCGAGGGGCAGCATGCAGCATGCGGAGGCGCATTAATAAGCAAGATCGCTGGAGCTCCATGGCCAAAGGGTTCCTTTCCAGAGGCGTCCGGATTATGGCAACGGGAGTGGTTTTACGTCACAGCTCCCAGAAGTGCCCAGTGGGTGGCTTCCCCCGCCTTTCGCTCGGGCCCTCCACAACAACTGATGTCATGGATCAGCAGGGGGCTGAGCTGGGTCCAGCCAAGGATATGCCCATACTGCAGAACCGCATCCGAGATCTCTTCGAGGGAGATTTTAGTTTGATCATGGTAGTGCAAGCCATGCTGGTTCGTCGAGTCTAGCCTTGCAAACGCCGGCCCCTCCGCTTGTGGGAATTCAACCCAGAAGGACCGCGCGCTATTCAGAATTTCCTCGGCCTGGCGCACGAGGAGATGTACAAGTCATTCTTTGGACCCCAAATAGAGTGTCCGGACACGGACGTGGGCTTGAGCAGCAACCGCACTGCGGCCCAAGTAAGTAACCCTCTAGTCGAACACACTATCTTTCATTTATCATGACATCATTCTGAAGAATCGCTCTTTGACCAGGACTAGATAACAAAGGCGAAGATGATCCGGTGTTCGGCCCCCCTTCCCAAAGGCCTGGACAATTCGGTGCTGGAAAAGATGCTCGAGCCAGCACCTTGCTCGGTGCCCCCAAAGGAAGATGAAGGGGGGAATAAAGAGGGCGAAAGCAGGCCTCCACCGCTACCTATTCCAACCGAGGGAACGAGCGCCTCAGTGAGGGTGGATAACCAAGGGGAGGAATCTGACATCCCCTCTCCCCGGGGGGAGGAAGAGGACTACCTTTGAAGATCCGGAAACCAAGGTTTTCAAACGGGAGAAGAAAACTCCACCAGAGGGTCCTGCCTCGGAGGGTGCTCTTGCCGCACAAAGTCCGTGCGGGGATCAGCCCTCTAACAAGCTGTAAGTAATCAAAAAGTACTTAATAGTGAAGATATACTACCTTACTTCTGAGGAAAATAACCGAAGCATTTATCTTGTAGTTTGGATCTAAGCCCTTCTCAACAGAGCTCGTCTTCGGGGGACCTTCTTCTGGAGATGATGGAGAGCGAAACACCTTCCCCGGACTCCCTAGCTCAAGAAGCGGGCAACCTTGAAGTGTCATCACGGAGAATTTCTCCGGATCCGGCAAGGCCAGAAGGTAATCCCATGGTCACCCGAAGCCCTCCATATCCGGCTCTTGAAGAGAGCAATCAAAAGAGTCCGGCACCATCTGGTATGCGGTCGGACGTACTGAAGGATCTGCTAGAGCAAGCGACTATCTCAGAAGAGTACCGTACATTGATGTGTACGGTGATTGAAAGGATTTCGTCCGCAGAACGCGGGTTGCATGAAGCCTTTATGAGTCTGCTGGCGGGCTTTGAGGTACGTGAAATGATATACATTTGTGATGGTACCGCACATTTTTAGGTGTGCCCTGTGTAAATAGTAGCCCCTGAGACTCTGGTTGTCATCGAGAATGGCGGTGAACAAAGGATCATAGTCCTAGGTAATAACCAGACCGCCTTTATGTGCAGGTGTCTGAAGCTCCGGTGGCTATCCGGACTGATGGGGTTGCTAAACTAAAGCGGCGACTGGATGCGGCGGATGCCGACATCGAGCTTGTTAACAAGCGGCTTGATGAGGCACATGGTAGGTGATGTTTATAGTGAATGTCACATAGTAAGAGAAGCGTGATTCCAGTATCTTTAATATGTTGTGACTGCAGATGGAGCTGCCACCGTGGATGCCCTGCGGGCGGAGCTTGCCCGAGCCAAGGAGCAAGCAAGGAGTAGTAATGCGGACACTTTGAAGGCGGCCGAAGAGTTGAGAGCCGAGAAGGCCGCGCATAGTGAGAGCAAAGAGAAAATGGCCAAAATGGCTGTGAAGTTAAAAGACACTACCGACCGCTGCCAGTTTCTTAAAGAAGAAAATCGGGCGAAGGCTACGGACCTCGAAAAGGCCACAATGGCGACCAAAGACACCCACTCTACAATGAGAGAAAAGAAGGAGGAACTGCGTGAAGCCGGGGACATTGTGGCTGGGAAGCCCTTTATGCTGTGGAGGAAGTTCGGCGATCCGCGGTATGCCCCTCTGAATCGGCTGTGGAGTTCGGCCGACGCATATCTAGACTTGGCGGCGAGCGCTGTCGATGCGGCCGAATACTTCCGAGATCAAACAGATTGTGAAGTGGACAAGCTGTTCTGGTCGCAATTGAACGTTCCAGAGCGTTCGCTTCCATTGACTGATCAGCTTGCCAAATGGGCCGAACTCAATAGGTTGTCCGGACTCGCCATGAGGTCTGTCGTGGATCATCTGTGGCTGGAAAGGCCAAAGCCGAACAGCTATTTTAGCTTGGTGCAGCAGTTCCTTGGTGCGGTGCCACTCATTAATGCGATGAAGAGGTCGGCGTGCATAGAAGGCTCGCGGATGGCCCTTGCCCGTGTCAAAACATACTAGGCGGAGATGGATGCCACCACTGTCGCGGCGCAGGGTTCGGCCATAGGCCGAGTGGCTGCCGAGCACTATTTTGAAGAAGTTCTTGTGGGCGCTCGTTCGATAGAGGCCCAGTGCTTGAAGAATGTTATGTTTGAGTGACATGTATTCCCATTGTAAAAAAAACGTTTTATTGAATTTATCAAGGCTGTATTTATACTTTTGCCCGAAAGTATTGTGATGCCTCCTGTGCGGCTGTTTATGTATACATGTATATAACCTGAAAGATTGCAGTCGTCGGCTTCAGCCCCCACGCATATAATGCGGGGGTGTTCGCAGAAGACGCGTATTCACACTTAATCCAACGTCTTGGTCTTATTAAGGAGGTGATAGCGCCACGAACTAGGCAACCGGACTATAATGCTTTAACACTTTCACTTAGCCAGAGGAGTTTGACAGTGGGGCTACTATATAGCCCCTGGTGGCTCCGCACTCATCCGGATTCGGGGTGCGTACATGCCTAGCCAGGAAACGGCCCTTCGTTAATGCGGAGGAATCCCAAAGATTCCAATAGGTCATCGAGTGGTTGACCAGTCTCACGCTATATCATGACAGTCAGTTTTCGGCTTTCTCTACTGAGGTGCTCGTCCGGATGAACCAGGGCACAATCGCAGTAGTTCTCCTTGTGCCGCCTTAGCCGATAGAGCAGAACGTAAGGCAGCAAAACACAGGAGCTAGGCAAACCCAACATTTGACCAAAGACATGATTCGAAGCTGATGCATATAAGGCCAAACTCGCGACGCCGAACACTCCCTAAGGTATTCGGTCTTTATGGTGTAAACCGGGTCTAAACAGTACCCTTTGTAATAAGCCCCTGGTGTCCAGGTACGTGCATTATTCTGGCGTGGCCACATGCCAAGACGTCAGCATCCTTCTCGATTGTACTGAGAATCCGAGGGATGTAAATCAACAAGAGACAGTATAAAAGGTTTACGCAGGGTCTTAATCTACAAAGAATCCTTGGAACGGGTCCCTGCTGCACGTCTGCGCATGTGTCTCCGTTGTGCCGTATCCTGGACGGGTGTAGCACGATGGTCATCTAAAAAAGAGAGGAACTTAATTGAAAAGTTGACATGCAAAAGTTAAGTTATACTAAATAAACAATATATAGTTCAAAATGAGTAAAGGTGAGCCTTATTGCCACTTGTGCGCGCGCGTTGAGCCCCTTGTATTGTAATAGGGGTATAGCCATCAAACCTGTATCAATTATATATAGTTGTACCGGACTCGTCCAACAGTGTCTGTGGTCTTAACGACATGTCAGATACTTTAGTTGGTGAGACCGTTTACTGTGCGGCTGCCAAGGCAGCCGCACTGTCTTCGACGCGCAAGGAGCGCTCAATATTTCCATTTACTGTGATGATGCTGCGTGGACCGGGCATCTTAAGCGTGAGGGAAGCATAATGTGGTGGTATTGCGTTAAAGCGAGCGAAAGCTTTGTGTCCAAGCAGTACTTGATAGCCACTTTGGAACGGAGCGATGTGGAAGGTTAAATTTTCGCTGCGAAAGTTATCGGGGAAGCCGAATATAACCTCTAGTAGTAGGGAGCCCCTGCAATGGGCCTCTGGGCCTGGCGTTACTCCTTTAAAGGTAGCATTGCTGCGGCAAATTTTTGTTGGGTTTATGCCCATTTTGCGGACTATGTCCTGATATATCAGATTTAAACTGCTGCCGCCGTCCATCAGGACTCATGTGAAGTGGTATCCGTCAATTGTTGGATCTAATACCAAGGCAGCCCATCCTGCACGCCGGATACTTGCCGAGTAATCCCGATGGTCGAAGGTGATCGGTTGGGACGACCAGTGGCGGAGCTCTGTGGTGATAGGCCCTCGGGCATGTCTTTCTAGGGGTGCCGCTTTGTTTTTCCCCTTTAACACGTATAACACGTTGACTATTTTGACTTCTGGTGGGAATTTCTTCTGTTCCATTGTGCTTTGCTAGTGAGGCTCATCCTCGTCTTCGCTTGGTGTATCCTGCTATAACACCCTCGATGCGACTATAGCTCCCACGTGTCGAGGCACGGCTTAGAGACATAATCGCATTCAAGGCATATGTCGCAAGCCAGGCAATCATCACAAACATCCCATGTAATATAGATAATAAAAGAGATAACATAGTTGGCTTACACTCACCACGTCAATCAAGTACATAAATAACATTACATCATCCAAACACTCATGGCCCGACTACGGTGCCAAAATAAGAGATAACCCAACATGCGACACGGTCCCAATCACCCCCAACTAGGCACCACTACTGATCATCAGGAAAGGAAACATAGTAACATTGAGAGTCCTCGTCGAACTCCCACTTGAGCTCGAGCGCGTCACCTGGAGCGGAATCATCAGGCCCTGCATCTGGTGTAATAGTAATCTATGAGCCACAGGGACTCAGCAATCTCGCACCCTCACGATCAAGACTATTTAAGCTTATAGGTAAGGGAAGGTAAAATATGTGGAGTTGCAGCAAGCGACTAGCAAATATGGTGGCTAACTTATTCACAAAAGAGAGAGAGAAGAGGAGGCAAGGCGCGAGCGAGAAACTAGAGAGCAACCTGCACAAACATTACTCCAACACCGTGTCCACTTCCCGGATTCCGCCGAGAAGAGGCCATCACAGTAACACACTCAGTTGATTCATTTTTAATTAAGTTAAGGTTCAATTTATCTACAACCGGACATTAACAAATTCCCATCTGCCCGTAACCGCGGGAACAACTTTCGAAAGTTCAAATCCCTGCAGGGAGTCCCAACTTAGCACATGACAAGCTCTCACGGTCAACGAAGGAATAGACCTCCTCCCGAGACGTTCCGATCAGACTCGGTATCTTGGTTCTTCAAGACACTTCGACAGGTTAAAACAAGACCAGCAACACCGCCCCAATGTGCCGACAAATCCTGATAGGAGCTGCACATATCTCATTCTCAGGGCACACTCTGATAGGTCAAGCTACGAGTAAAACCAACCCTCGAGTTTCCCCGAGGTGGCCCCGCAGGCTGCCTGGTTCGGACCAACACTCAGAGGAGCACTGGCCCGGGGGGGTTTAAATAAGATGACCCTCGGGCTCCGGAAACCCAAGGGAAAAAGAGGCTAGGTGGCAAATGGTAAAACCAAGGTTGGGCATTGCTGGAAAAGCTTTAATCAAGGCGAACTATCAAGGGTTTCCCATTATAACCCAACCGCGTAAGGAACGCAAAATCCAGGAACATAACACCGATATGACGGAAACTAGAGCGGCAAGAGTGGAACAAAACACTAGGCGAGAGGCCGAGCCTTCCACCCTTTACCAAGTATATAGATGCATTAAGATAACAAGGTAATATAATGATATCCCAACAAGTAAATAAAATGTTTCAACAAGGAACAGCCTCCAATCTTCACCTGCAACTAGCAACGCTATAAGAGGGGCTGAGCAAAGCGGTAACATAGCCAATCAACGGCTTGCTAAGACAATGGTGGGTTAGAGGTTTGACATGGCAATTTGGGAGGCTGGAAAGCAAATGGTAGGCATCTTAGCATTGGCATAGCAAAAGAGCGAGCAAACTAGCATAGCAAAGATAGTAGTGATTTCGAGGGTATGATCATCTTGCCTGCAAAGTTGT
Source organism: Triticum dicoccoides (assembly GCF_002162155.2). NCBI lineage: Eukaryota > Viridiplantae > Streptophyta > Magnoliopsida > Poales > Poaceae > Triticum > Triticum dicoccoides. Next base: position 556,275,213 of record NC_041390.1, on the reverse strand, counting down.
CAGAGTTGACTGGATCCTCGAAAGCAAACTCAACGGGCTCCTCGTTAGCGAACTCGTTTTCCGGCTCTACCCAAACAAGACAAACAAGCAAGAAGGACACAATCAACCACGTGCAAAGATCAAACAAGATGATGCGAAGATGGGATGCTATGCGGGATGCGATGCGGGATGCATATGCAAGATATGACAGGAAATGCATGAACCTGGCCTCAACTTGGAAATCCAAGTGTGCCACTGGAAAGATGAGATGAAATCGCTTGAAAACGATATAAAGAACGCCGGAATCGGAGTTACGGTTTGGAAATGGCAAGCGATTCAAATATGACACCGGTCTGCGATTTACAGCAAGTAGCCATCTAAATGCAATGATATGAACATGCTACATCACCCAAACATCACAACAAAATACATGGCAGGGATGCACTCAAGATGCTTAACAAAAGTCTAGCACTGAGCTACGGCCAATTCATCCATTAACAGGTTCAAACAAGCATGGCAAAAATGCATATGGCAAACAGATTTCAGACTTAGTGAAATTAACACTTGTCTGGAATTTCAGATCAGGTAGCACTCTTCGGAGCAACAAAAATACATGCTACAGGACCTGAACATGGCAAAGTAAATCATGACATGGAGCTACTCAAATAGCTTAACAAAAGTCCCTTAGTGACCTTGAGCCAAAAGGGATCACAAAATACAATTGCAAGCATGTGAACATAGCAAAAACATAAACAATTTTTAGACTTAGTGAAAACTGGAACATGCTGAAACATATCTCAAGTAGGCATGTTTACAAGCTCGATGCACTCACTACGGAGCAAGTAATGATAAGATAAGCATACATCTATCAAGAATACACAAAATTCAAGCTAGACATGGCAAGAACAATAGCATAGCATGCACAGACCAACTACAACATCATCGGCAAAATTGCAAACAAGTTGACAATCTGCCCAGATTCACAAAGTAACAAAAGTAGAGCTCGATTGACTCAAGCTAGGGTGCTCCATAATTGCAAACAAAGACATGTATGGATAGAGCACTACAAGATTAACAAAACATCCTTACTGATCATCCTCAAAAGAGGCACGGATCACTAGGAATCAACATGGACATATGACAACATGAGATAAACAGATCAAGGACTTAGTGGAATTACTAAGTCCCTGAAATCAGAATTAACAAGTGCACCACTTTGCAAGCTTGCACTAGTCACCACACACATCACAAAAATACATGGGTTGCACCTCTGGAAAGATCACAAAACCATTAACAAAACATATGTAGAGCATCATGGCATATCATGCACACAATAATCATGGCAAAAATGACAAAAACCTAAATAGAGTAGCAGATCTGACAATTAACTCAAGTAGCCTCCTTCTAATAGCATTTCGGGCATCAAGATGAGCTCAAATGAAAATGATGCAATGGAATGAAATGATGTACTCTCTGAGACGAACATTTTGATATGCTATATGCATGAATCGGAGCTACGGATGCAAAGTTACAAGGCTATGACTATTGCAAAAAAATAACTAGGACGGGCAAAAGTCAACCGGCTAGGGTTTTCCAGATCTGGATTGGGCGACACGGAAAACGAGGATGGCCGGGGCACTGCTCACCGGCGCCGGAATCGGTGGAGCTTGCCAGCGCGTCTTGGGAGAAGGAGGAGGCCGGAGCCGGGGAGGTCGGCGGCGGGACAGGCGGCGGGGCGCCACGTGGCAGGCGGCGGTGGGATCCGGACGTTGTCCGGCTCCGTCCGGACACGTCCGGCGGTGGCGGAGACGGATTTTTAGGGTTTCGGGGAGGGGGGCCCGAGATTTTCGAGGAGGACCTATTTATAGGCCTAGAAGGAGCTAGGAGAGTCCAAATGAGGTGCGGTTTTCGGCCACGCGATCGTGATCGAACACTCTAGATGATGGAGAGGGTTATGGTGGGTTTTGGGCCAAATTGGAGGGGTGTTGGGCTGCAACACACCACGAGGCCTTTTCGGTCCCTCGGTTAACCGTTGGAGTATCAAACGAAGTCCAAATGATACGAAACTTGACAGGCGGTCTATCGGTAGTAAACCAAGGCCGCATGGCATGTCTCGGTCCAATCCGGAAATGTTTAATCCCCACACGCAAAAGAAAGGTAGAAATGACCACCGGAGGAGAACGAAGCGCCGGAAAGCAAAACGGACAACGGGGAAAATGCTCGAATGCATGAGACGAACACGTATGCAAATGCAATGCACATGATGACATGATATGAGATGCATGACAATGATAACAACACACGGAGACAAAAACCCGAACCCGAGAAAATAAATTAACTTAACGCCGGAAACGGCAAGAGTTGGAGTACAAATTGGGAAAGTTACATCCGAGGTGTTACACCTGCCCCTTGTGCTCGGCGTTGAGCTTGCCGGACTGTTTGAAGACCCAACATTCTCTGTGGGTATGATTTGCAGGTTTATCAGGGGTGCTATGGATCTGACATATTTGGTCCAGAATTTTGTTTAGGCTGGACAGTTCGTCTCTGTTGCCTTTATAGGTTGGCTTCTGCTGACCTGGTCGAGAGCTTCTAAATCCGGTGTTTACCACTGTGCTCTTCGGGATGTCTTCTTTATTCCGGCGCTTATTCTTGCTACATCGTGATTTCCCCTTTCCATCCCTGACTTCGGATGTACTTGGGTCGCTGGTGCTGCATCGGGCTAACCAGCTATACTCGCCCACGCAAAAACAGGTCATGAGGCTTGTTAATGTTGCCATTGTTCTCGGCTTTTCTTGACCGAGGTGTCTGGCAAGCCATTCGTCTCGAACGCTATGTTTGAAAGCTGCTAAGGCTTCAGCGTCCGGACAGTCGACTATTTGGTTCTTTTTAGTGAGGAACATGTTCCAAAGTTTTCGGGCTGACTCACCGGGCTGTTGAGTTATATGACTTAAATCGTCTGCATCCGGTGGTCAGACATATGTCCCTTGAAAATTTGCTCGAATGGCGTCTTCGAGCTCTTCCCAGCTTCGGATGGAGTTTTCGGGGAGGCTTTTAAGCCAGTGCCGAGCTGGCCCTTTGAGCTTGAGGGGTAAGTTCTAGATGGACTGGAGATCATCTCCTCGAGCCATATGGATATGGAGGATGTAGTCCTCAATCCAGACCCCAGGGTCTGTTGTTCCGTCATACGCCTCTATGTTTACGGGTTTGAATCCCTCTGGAAATTCATGGTCCAGCACCTCGTCGGTGGAACATAGGGGGTGTGTGGCACCCTTGTATTTGGGTGTACCATGGTGTTCGGATGTTTGTTGTGTTGCATTGTATGTTGGAGCGCGCTTGTGTGGTCCATAGATGGATCTGGTTGCGCCGTCCTTTTGATGCGAGCCCTTACGCGGATCGCGTACTGGTTTATGTGCAGCGTCGTTTGCCGCTTTATGTTGGCTATGAGGTCGTCTATCCGACCGGATGGCCGTTTTATTTTTTAATTGTGGAGGATCTAAGGCCTCCTCATCGAATTCAGGTAGCAACTTTCGCTTCGGATAGCTCTTGGTGTGGCGATTACTGTCGTACTTCGCTACAGTGTTGAGTACTTCACTCCATTTGATTTTGAGTGTGTCTTGTGCAGCCTTGAGCCTTTGCTTCTGTTTTTTCAGACTCCTCGCCGTGGCAACAAGCCTTTGGTGGGCATTATGTTGCTCCTGGCGCCTGTCCGGTGTGATGTCGTCCGGACTGTTATCGTCGACGGGGTTGGGTTGTTCGGTTTGATTCTCCGTGCTGGCATGGTTAGGTGATGGTTCACTCTGCTCTAACATCGGATCTATGTGATCGTTGCTTCTGCCGAGGCGGGATTTGGAGCGGCGCTTACGCCGCCGCTTTGACTGTTTCTCGAGGGAACAACCCTTTGCTGCGTCCTTCCATTCCTCGTCGTCGTTTTCTTTGGGTGTGTCCACCATGTATACGTCATGTGATGAAGTGGGCGCCCAGTGCCCTGTGGGCAGTGGTTCCTGTTCGTCTCCTGCATCGTCATCCATACCGTCGATGTCTTCGGAGTCGAAGTCGAGCATGTCGGTTAAGTCGTCGACAGTGGCTCTAAGTGGGTGGTGGGTGGGCGGTGAATTTATTCGTCATCCACATCCCAATCCTGTCGGACATAGTTCGGCCAGGATTCTCCTGACAAGTAGAAAGACCTTAATGAGTTCAGTATGTCGCCGAAGGGCGAGTGCTGAAAAATATCCGCGGAGGTAAACTCCATGATCGGCGCCCAATCGGATTCGATAGGAACGGGTGCAGGCGGTTTGGAGTCCGTGGCCGGAGAAGGGTCCGGTAGTTTGGAAACACGGCTCTCGTGAAGGGTAAGGTCGATATTCGGCTTGATCGCCGCTGAGGGTATGGCCTCCTTGGCGGGGTCTATCCACCCGTCCATGGATGGCGCAATTGGCTCCGAATCGAGGGTCGGAGCAGCTGCCGGTGCAATCTCCTGAACACTGTCCGATAGTAGAGCTAAATCGTACTCATCGTGGTCGCGTGGCGCACAAGGCAGGGGCCCAAATCCATCGAAGATCAAGTCTCCACGGATATCGACCGTGTAGTTTAAGCTTCCAAACCTAACCTGGTGGCCAGGGGCGTAACTTTCGATCTTCTCCAGATGGCCAAGCGAGTTGGCTCGTAGTGCGAATCTGCCGAATACAAAGATCTGTCCGGGGAGAAAAGCCTCACCCTGGACTGCATCGCTATCGATGGTTGAAGGATCCATCAAGCCTAATGGCGACGACACAGAGGAACTCTCAATGAAAGCACCAATGTAGGTGTCAAAACCGGCGGATCTCGGGTAGGGGGTCCCGAACTATGCGTCTAAGGCGGATGGTAACAGGAGGCAGGGGATACGATGTTTTACCCAGGTTCGGGCCCTCTTGATGGAGGTAAAACCCTACGTCATGCTTGATTTATTCTTGATGATATGAGTATTACAAGAGTTGATCTACCACGAGATCGGAGAGGCTAAACCCTAGAAGCTAGCCTATGGTATGATTGTATGCTGTCCTACGGACTAAAACCCTCCGGTTTATAAAGACAACGGACCGGCAAGTCACTTTACTCATACCATAATGCATGATCCCGTGATCAACCACTTGATCACATTGAGCTCATTATGATGATGCATTACCGAGTGGGCCCAGAGATACCTCTCCGTCATACAGAGTGACAAATCCCAGTCTCGATTCGTGCCAACCCAACAGACACTTTCGGAGATACCTGTAATGTACCTTTATAGTCACCCAGTTACGTTGTGACGTTTGGCACACCCAAGGTACTCCTACGGTATCCGGGAGTTGCACAATCTCATGGTCTAAGGAAATGATACTTGACATCCAGAAAAGCTACAGCAAACGAACTACACGATCTTTGTGCTATGCTTAGGTTTGGGTCTTGTCCATCACATCATTCTCCTAATGATGTGATCCCGTTATCAATGACATCCCCATGTCCATAGCCAGGAAACCATGACTATCTGTTGATCAACGAGCTAGTCAACTAGAGGCTCACTAGGGAAACATTGTGGTCTATGTATTCACACATGTATTACGATTTCCGGATAATACAATTATAGCATGAATAATAGACAATTATCATGAACAAGGAAATATAATAATCATTTTATTATTGCCTCTAGGGCATATTTCCAACAGTCTCCCACTTGCACTAGAGTCAATCATCTAGTTACATTGTGATGAATCGAACACCCATGGAATTCTGGTGTTGATCATGTTTTGCTCTAGGGAGAGGTTTAGTCAACGGATCTGCTACATTCAGGTCCGTATGTACTTTACAAATCTCTATGTCTCCATTTTGAACACTTTCACGAATGGAGTTGAAGCGACACTTGATATGCCTGGTCTTCCTGTGAAACCTGGGCTCCTTGGCAAGGGCAATAGCTCCAGTGTTATCACAGAAGAGAGTCATCGGGCCCGACGCATTCGGTATGACTCCTAGGTTGGTAATGAACTCCTTCACCTAGACTGCTTCATGTGCTGCCTCCGAGGCTGCCATGTACTTCGCTTCACATGTAGATCCCGCCACAACACTTTGCTTGCAACTGCACCAGCTTACTGCCCCACCATTCAAAATATACACGTATCCGGTTTGTGACTTAGAGTCATCCAGATCTGTGTCGAAGCTAGCATCGACGTAACCCTTTACGACGAGCTCTTCGTCACCTCCATAAACGAGAAACATTTCCTTAGTCCTTTTCAGGTACTTCAGGATATTTTTGACCGATGTCCAGTGTTCCATGCCGGGATTACTTTGGTACCTTCCAACCAAACTCACGGCAAGGTTTACATCAGGTCTAGTACACAGCATAGCATACATGATAGACCCTCTGGCCGAGGCATATGGGACGACACTCATCTTTTCTCTATCTTCTGCTGTGGTCGGGCATTGAGCCAAGCTCAATCTCATACCTTGCAATATAGGCAAGAACCCCTTCTTTGACAGATCCATTTTGAACTTCTTCAAAATCTTGTCAAGGTACATACTCTGTGAAAGACCAATGAGGCACTCGATCTATCTCTATAGATCTTGATGCCTAATATATAAGCAGCTTCTCCAGGGTCCTTCATTGAAAAACACTTGTTCAAATAGGCCTTTATGCTTTCCAAGAATTCTATATCATTTCCCATCAACAGTATGTCATCCACATACAATATGAGAAATGCTACAGAGCTCCCACTCACTTTCTTGTAAATGCAGGCTTCTCCATAAGTCTGCATAAACCAAAATGCTTTGATCATCTCATCAAAGCGAATGTTCCAACTCCGAGATGCTTGCACCAGCCCATAAATCGAGCGTTGGGGCTTGCACACCTTGTCAGCATTCTTAGGATCGACAAAACCTTCCGGCTGCATCATATACAATTCTTCCTTAAGGAAACCATTAAGGAATGTCGTTTTGACGTCCATTTGCCATATCTCATAATCATAGAATGCGGCAATTGCTAACATGATTCGGACGGACTTCAGCTTCGCTACGGGTGAGAAAGTCTCATCGTAGTCAACCCCTTGAACTTGTCGATAACCCTTAGCGACAAGTCGCGCCTTATAGATGGTCACATTACCATCCGCGTCTGTCTTCTTCTTAAAGATCCATTTATTTTCTATGGCTCGCCGATCAACGGGCAAGTCAGTCAAAGTCCATACTTCATTTTCATACATGGATCCTATCTCGGATTTCATGGCTTCCATCCATTTGTCGGAATCCGGGCCCGCCATCGCTTCTTCATAGTTCGAAGGTTCACCATTGTCTAACAACATGATTTCCAAGGCAGGGTTGCCGTACCACTCTGGTGCGGAACGTGTCCTTGTGGACCTACGAAGTTCAGTAGCAACTTGATCTGAAGTTTCATGATCACCATCATCAACTTCCTCTCTAGTCGGTGCAGGCACCTCAGGAACATTTTCTTGAGCTGCGCCACTTACCGGTTCAAGAGGTAATACTTCATAAAGTTCTACCTTCCTCCCACTTATTTCTTTCGAGAGAAACTCCTTCTCTAGAAAGGACCGATTCTTGGCAACAAAGATCTTGCCTTCGGATCTACAGGATCTGAGGTAGAAGGTATACCCAACAGTTTCTTTAGGGTATCCTATGAAGACGCATTTTTCCGACTTGGGTTCGAGCTTTTCAGGTTGAAGTTTCTTGACATAAGCATCACATCCCCAAACTTTTAGAAACGACAGCTTAGGTTTCTTCCCAAACCATAATTCATACGGTGTCGTCTCAATGGATTTCAATGGAGCCCTATTTAAAGTGAATGCGGCAGTCTCTAAAGCATAGCCCCAAAATGATAGCGGTAAATCGGTAAGAGACATCATAGATCGCACCATATCTAATAGAGTGCGATTACGACGTTCGGACACACCATTACGCTGAGGTGTTCCAGGCGGCGTGAGTTGTGAAACTATTCCACATTTTCTTAAGTGTGTGCCAAATTCGTGACTCAAGTATTCTCCCCCATGATCTGATCGCAAGAACTTGATTTTCCTGTCACGTTGATTCTCAACCTCACTCTGAAATTCCTTGAACTTTTCAAAGGTCTCAGACTTGTGTTTCATTAAGTAGACATACCCATATCTACTCAAGTCATCAGTGAGGGTGAGGACATAACGATAGCCACCGCGAACCTCAACACTCATTGGACCGCACACATCAGTATGTATGATTTCCAATAAGTTGGTTGCTCGCTCCATTGTTCCTGAGAACAGAGTCTTGGTCATTTTATCCATGAGGCATGGTTCGCACGTGTCAAATGATTCGTAATCAAGAGACTCTAAAAGTCCATCTGCATGGAGTTTCTTCATGCGTTTGACACCTATGTGACCAAGGCGGCAGTGCCACAAGTATGTGGGACTATCATTATCAACCTTACATCTTTTGGTATTCACACTATGAATATGTGTAGCATTACGCTCGAGATTCATTAAGAATAAACCATTCACCATCGGAGCATGACCATAAAACATATCTCTCATATAAATAGAACAACCATTATTCTCGGATTTAAATGAGTAGCCATCTCGTATTAAACGAGATCCTGATACAATGTTCATGCTCAAAGCCGGTACTAAATAACAATTGTTGAGGTTTAAAACTAATCCCGTAGGTAAATGTAGAGGTAGCGTGCCGACGGCGATCACATCGACCTTGGAACCATTCCCGACGCGCATCATCACCTCGTCCTTCGCCAGTCTCCCCTTATTCCGCAGCTCCTGCTTTGAGTTACAAATGTGAGCAACCGCACCGGTATCAAATACTCAGGAGCTACTACGAGTACTCGTAAGATACACATCAATTACATGTATATCACATATACCTTTTGTGATGCCGGCCTTCTTGTCCGCTAAGTATTTGGGGCAGTTCCGCTTCTAGTGACCACTTCCCATGCAATAAAAGCACTCAGTCTCGGGCTTGGGTCCATTCTTTGGCTTCTTCCCGGCAGCTTGCTTACCGGGCGCGGCAACTCCCTTGCCGTCCTTCTTGAATTTCTTCTTACCCTTGCCTTTCTTGAACTTAGTGGTTTTATTCACCATCAACACTTGATGTTCCTTTTTGACTTCTACCTCTGCTGATTTCAGCATTGCAAATACTTCAGGAATGGTCTTTTCCATCCCCTGCATATTGAAGTTCATCACAAAGCTCTTGTAGCTTGGTGGAAGCGACTGAAGGATTCTGTCAATGACCGCATCATCCGGGAGATTAACTCCCAGCTGAGTCAAGCGGTTATGCAACCCAAACATTTTGAGTATGTGCTCACTGACAGAACTATTTTCCTCCATCTTACAGCTGAAGAACTTGTCGGGGACTTCATATCTCTTGACCCGGGCATGAGCTTGGAAAACCATTTTCAGCTCTTCGAACATCTCATATGCTCCGTGTCACTCAAAACGCTTTTGGAGCCCCGGTTCTAAGCTGTAAAGCATGCCGCACTGAACGAGGGAGTAATCATCAGCACGTGTCTGCCAAGCGTTCATAACGTCTTGGTTCTGTGGGACGGGTGCATCACCTAGCGGTGCTTCTAGGACATAATCTTTCTTGGCAGCTATCAGGATGATCCTCAGGTTCCGGACCCAGTCTGTATAGTTGCTGCCATCGTCTTTCAGCTTGGTTTTCTCTAGGAACGCGTTGAAGTTGAGGACAACGTTGGCCATTTGATCTACAAGACATATTGTAAAGATTTTAGACTAAGTTCATGATAATTAAGTTCATCTAATCAAATTATTCAATGAACTCCCACTTAGATAGACATCCCTCCAGTCATCTAAGTATAACATGATCCGAGTTGACTAGGCCGTGCCCGATCATCACGTGAGACGGACTAGTCAACATCGGTGAACATCTTCATGTTGATCGTATCTTCTATATGACTCATGCTCGACCTTTCGGTCTTCTGTGTTCCGAGGCCATGTATGTACATGCTAGGCTCGTCAAGTCAACCTAAGTGTATTGCATGTGTAAATCTGTCTTACACCCGTTGTATGTGAACGTTGGAATCTATCACACCTGATCATCACGTGGTGCTTCGAAACAACGAACTGTCGCAACGGCGCACAATTAGGGGGAACACTTTCTTGAAATTATTATGAGGGATTAGCTTATTTACTATCGTCGTTCTAAGTAAACAAGATGCAAAAACATGATAAACATCACATGCAATCAAATAATAGTGACATGATATGGCCAATATCATATAGCTCCTTTGATCTCCATCTTGGGGCTCCATGATCATCTTGTCACCGGCATGACACCATGATATCCATCATCATGATCTCCATCATCGTGTCTTCTTGAAGTTGTCTCGTCATCTATTAATTCTACTACTATGGCTAACGCTTTAGCAATAAAGTAAAGTAATTACATGACGTTTATGTTGACGCGCAGGTCATAAATAAATAAAGACAACTCCTATGGCTCCTACCGGTTGTCATACTCATCGACATGCAAGTCGTGATTCCTATTACAAGAACATGATCAATCTCATACATCACATATATAATTCATCATTCATCACAACCTTTGGCCATATCACATCACAAAACACTTGCTGCAAAAACAAGTTAGACATCCTCTAATTGTTGTTGCAAGTTTTTACGTGGTTGCTATAGGTTTCTAGCAAGAACATTTCTTACCTACGCCAAAACCACAACGTGAATTGCCAATTTCTATTTACCCTTCATAAGGACCCTGTTCATCGAATCCGATCCGACTAAAGTGGGAGAGACAGGCACCCGCCAGCCACCTTATGCAACTAGTGAATGCCAGTCGGTGGAACCGGTCTCATGTAAGCGTACGTGTAAGGTTGGTCCGTGCCGCTTCATCCCACGATGCCGCCGAATCAAGATAAGACTATTAACGGCAAGCAAATTGACAATATCGACGCCCACAACTACTTTGTGTTCTACTCGTGCATAGTAACTACGCATAGACCTAGCTCATGATGCCACTGTTGGGGAACATTGCAGAAAACAAAAAAAATTCCTACGTTTCACCAAGATCAATCTATGGAGTCAACTAGCAACGAGAGGAGAGTGCATCTACATACCCTTGTAGATCGCGAGCGGAAGCATTCAAGAGAATGGGGATGATGGAGTCGTACTCGTCGTGATCCAAATCACCGATGACCAAGTGCCGAACGGACGGCACCTCCGCGTTCAACACACGTACGGAGTGGATGACGTCTCCTCCTTCTTGATCCATCAAGGGGGAAGGAGAGGTTGATGAAGATCCAGCAGCACGACGGCGTGGTGGTGGATGCAGCAGTGATCGCAGCAGGGCTTCGCCGAGCTTCTGTGAGAGGGAGAGGTGTAGCAGGGGAGAGGGAGGCGCCAAGACTTGAGGCGCGGCTGCCCTCCCTCCCCCCCCCCTTTATATAGGCCCCCTAGGGGGGTGCGCCGGCCCTAGGAGATGGGATCTCCTAGGGGGGGCGGCGGCCAAGGGGGTGGAGTACCCCCCAAGGCAAGTGGAGGCGCCCCCTCCCCTAGGGTTCCCAACCCTAGGCGCATGGGGGGCCCAAGGGGGGCGCACCAGCCCACTATGGGCTGGTTTCCCTCCCCACTTCAGCCCATGGGGCCCTCCGGAATGGGTGGCCCCACCCGGTGGACCCCCGGGACCCATCCGGTGGTCCCGGTACAATACCGGTGACCCCGAAACTTTCCCGATGGCCGAAACTACACTTCCTATATATAATTCTTCACCTCCGAACAATTCCGGAACTCCTCGTGATGTCCAGGATCTCATCCGGGACTCCGAACAACTTTCGGATTACTGCATACTCATATCTATACAACCCTAGCGTCACCGAACCTTAAGTGTGTAGACCCTACGGGTTCGGGGGACAAGCAGACATGACCGAGACGACTCTCTGGTCAATAACCAACAGCGGGATCTGGATACCCATGTTGGCTCCCACATGCTCCTCGATGATCTCATCGGATGAACCACGATGTCGAGGACCTAATCAATCCCGTACTCAATTCCCTTTGTCAATCGGTACGTTACTTGCCCGAGACTCGATCGTCGGTATCCCAATACCTTGTTCAGTCTCGTTACCAGCAAGTCACTTTACTCGTACCGTAATGCATGATCCCGTGATCAACCACTTGATCACATTGAGCTCATTATGATGATGCATTACCGAGTGGGCCTAGAGATACCTCTCCGTCATACAGAGTGACAAATCCCAGTCTCGATTCGTGCCAACCCAACAGACACTTTCGGAGATACCTGTAATGTACCTTTATAGTCACCTAGTTACATTGTGACGTTTGGCACACCCAAGGCACTCCTACGGTATCCGGGAGTTGCACAATCTCATGGTCTAAGGAAATGATACTTGACATCCAGAAAAGCTACAGCAAACGAACTACACGATCTTTGTGCTATGCTTAGGTTTGGGTCTTGTCCATCACATCATTCTCCTAATGATGTGATCCCGTTATCAATGACATCCCCATGTCCATAGCCAGGAAACCATGACCATCTGTTGATCAATGAGCTAGTCAACTAGAGGCTCACTAGGGACACATTGTGGTCTATGTATTCACACATGTATTACGATTTCCGGATAATACAATTATAGCATGAATAATAGACAATTATCATGAACAAGGAAATATAATAATCATTTTATTATTGCCTCTAGGGCATATTTCCAACACTTCAATCTTGTATCTTCATAGTCTAACAGTCCGGCCAAAGGATATAGTTCGGCTGTCCGGAGACCCCCTAATCCAGGACTCCCTCAGAGATATTTTATAACCAGAGAGGAGGCGGAAGTGTATAAGAGGAGGGTTGAGATAGCTCGCCTCCAAGCTGCAGCCCACGATGCAATGACTGTTGCATCTCAGTATGACCCCAACTACAACTTTGGATATCCGCCAGGCCAGTCGTGGCCATAGACCAACTTAGGCCAAAAGCCTAAGCTTGGGGGAGTACGTATTTCTCACCAACATTACATTCATGTTCACACACTCATTACTAGATGTCGGTGCTCATACTTTTTCATTGTAATATCCATGGTAGTTTATTTCTTTTTTATGCTTTCTTCTTGTGTGTTTGAAATAAACCTTAAGAAAAAACAAAAAAAATAGTTGTAGCTTTTAGCTAGTTTTAATTTCTATGCTTCTAGTAGTAATTAAAAAGAAACCCAAAAAGATTTAATGTTCTTCTTTTACTTGTTGGGAGCTTTCCCATGTAAATAGTTTTATTTCTTTTCTTTTCTTTGGGGGTCGATAGGAGAAGACCATAATTAAATTGTTGAAGTGACTCCTATATGCATTATTGTTGATTTAACCAAGAGTCCATATTGCCTTGTCTTCTCCTGTTTATTGAATGCTTGCAGATTCTAGCTTAGTCCAATGCACGTGCACTGTTATTATTATTCACATCATTCGGTCATGCAAGCGAAAGGCAATTATGACGATATATGATGGACTGATTGAGATGGGAGAAGCTGGTATGAACTCGACCTCTCTTGTTTTTGTAAATATGATTAGTTCATCGTTCCTGATTCAGCCTATTATGAATAAACATGTTTGCAATGACAATTAGAGATTATAGTTGTTTATGCCATGCTTAATTAGCTAGGAGCTTATAATGGTTTACCTTGCATGCCAACATGCTATTAAAATGGTTGTGATGTGGTATGATAGGGTGGTATACTCTCTTGAACGATTCGAGTGGCTTGACTTGGCACATGTTCACGCATGTAGTTGAAACAAAATCAACATAGCCTCTACGATATTTATGTTCATGGTGCATTATATCCTACTCATGCTTGCATTCGGTGTTGATTAATTTTAATGCATGTTCATGACTGTTGTCGCTCTCTAGCTGGTCGCTTCCTAGTCTTTTTCTAGCCTTCACTTCTACTAAGATGGAATACTTCTTGTGCATCCAATCCCATAAACCCCAATGTTGTTCCATATGAGTCCACCATACCTACCTATATGCGGTATCTACCTGCCGTTCCAAGTAAATTTGTATGTGCCAAACTCTAAACCTTCAAATAAACATTCTGTTTTGTATGCTCGAATAGCTCATGTATCAACTAGGGTTGTCCGTATCTTCCATGTTAGGCGGGTTATTCTCAAGAGGAGTGGACTCCGCTCCTCACTCACGAGAAAATGGCTGGTCACCGGGATGCCCAGTCCCATGCTTTATGCAAATCAAATCAAAATAATTGCAAACAAAACTCCCCGAGGACTGTTGTTAGTTGGAGGCACTCGTTGTTTCAAGCAAGCCGTGGACTGATGCTTGTTGGTGGAGGGTAGTATAAACTTTACCATTCTGTTTGGGAACCGCCTATAATGTGTGTAGCATGGAAGATATCGCCATCTCTTGGTTGTTATGTTGACAATGAAAGTATACCACTCAAAATATTATTCACCTCTATTTCAAAATCAAGCTCTGGCATCTCTACAAATCCCTGCTTCCCTCTGTGAAGGGCCTGTCTATTTACTTTTATGTTGAGTCATCATCCTCTTATTAAAAGGCACCAGTTGGAGAGCACCGCTGTCATTTGCATTCATTATTGTTAGTTTACATTGAGTATGACTTGACTAGATCTCTTTTACCATGAATTACAATGTCTAGTCAGTCCTTGATCTTTAAAGGTGCTCTGCATTTATGTTTTGCAGTCTCAGAAAGGGCTAGCGAGATACCATCTTGTTATATCATATTATGATTGTTTTGAGAAAGTGTTGTCATCCGAGATTTATTATTATTGCTCGCTAGGTGATTATGACATTGATATGAGTAAACATGAGACCTAAGAGTTATTGTGAATATGGTTAGTTCATAATCTTTGCTGAAAACTTGAATGCTGGCTTTACATATTTACAACAACAAGAGCAAACGGTGTTTGTAAAAGTTTTTCTTTATCACTATCAGTTTGTCAATTGAATTGCTTGAGGACAAGCAAAGGGTTAAGCTTGGGGGAGTTGATACATCTCCGTCGTATCTACTTTTCCAAACACTTTTGCCCTTGTTTTGGACTCTAACTTGCATGATTTGAACGAAACTAACCCGGACTGACGTTGTTTTTAGCAGAATTGCCATGGTGTTATTTATGTGCAGAAACAAAAGTTCTCGGAATGACCTGAAACTCCACGGAGATTATTTTTGGAAATAATAAAAAATACTGGCAAAGAATCAAGGCCAGGGGGCCCACACCCTAGCCACGAGGGTGGGGGCGCGCCTGCCCCCCTGGGCACGCCCCCTGCCTCATGGGCCCCCTGGAGCTCCACCGACCTAAACTCCAACTCCATATATTTGTGTTCGGGGGAAAAAATCAAGGAGAAGGATTCATCGCGTTTTACGATACGAATCTGCCGCCAAGCTCTAAACTCTCTCGGGAGGGCTGATCTGGAGTCCGTTCGGGGCTTCGGAGAGGAGAATCCGTCGCCATCGTCATCATCAACCATTGTTCATCACCAATTTCATGATGCTCACCGTCGTGTGTGAGTAATTCCATCATAGGCTTGCTGGACGGTGATGGGTTGGATGAGATTTATCATGTAATCGAGTTAGTTTTGTTAGGGTTTGATCCCTAGTATCCACTGTGTTCTGAGATTGATGTTGCTATGACTTTGCTTTGCTTAATGCTTGTCACTAGGGCCCGAGTGCCATGATTTCAGATCTGAACCTATTATGTTTTCATGAATATATGTGAGTTCTTGATCCTATCTTGCAAGTCTATAGTCACCTACTATGTGTTATGATCCGGCAACCCCGAAGTGACAATAGTCGGGACCACTCCCGGTGATGACCTTAGTTTGAGGAGTTCATGTATTCACTATGTGTTAATGCTTTGGTCCGGTACTCTATTAAAAGGAGGCCTTAATATCCCTTAGTTTCCGCTAGGACTCTGCTGCCACGGGAGGGTAGGACAAAAGATGTCATGCAAGTTCTTTTCCATAAGCACGTATGACTATATTCGGAATACATGCCTACATTACATTGATGAATTGGAGCTAGTTCTATGTCACCCTAGGTTATGACTGTTACATGATGAACCACATCCGGCATAATTCTCTATCACCGATCCAATGCCTACGAGCTTTTCACATATTGTTCTTCTCTTATTTACTTTTCTGTTGCTATTGTTATCATCACTACAAAATACCAAAAATATTACTTTTGCTACCGTTACCTTTTGCTACCGTTACCACTACTATCATATTACTTTGCTACTAAACACTTGCTGCAGATATTAAGTTTCCAGGTGTGGTTGAATTGACAACTCAACTGCTAATACTTGAGAATATTCTGTGGCTCCCCTTGTGTCGAATCAATAAATTGGGTTGAATACTCTACCCTCGAGAACTGTTGCGATCCCCTATATTTGTGGGTTATCACCCAACACCCTCTTTCCTAGGGTTCTGGTTCAGAATCTGTTTCTTGAGAACATCACAAAGAGTCTGATGCCCTTTGAGGCTTTTATACATTCCTGTTTCAAGCAATGTCTTCAACCTAGCATTCTCATCAACAATAGTAGTGGTATCCTCAGAAGAGGGGTTAGTTTCCACATCAGCAGTTGAAGACATAGCAACAGTAGCGGCAGTAGAACATTCAGCAACAGAGACGACATTATCACGCTCAAGACATTTCAAACATGGTGGCTCAAAGTCTTCCTGGGCGGTACTGATCTATTGAGCGCGAAGTGACTCATTCTATTTTTGAAGATCTTCATGAGACGCTCTCAGGTTCTCAAGTTCTTGCTTCCTTTGAAGATAATCATAGGAGAGCTTCTCATGAGTAGCTGAGAGTGTTTCATGAAGACTTTCAAGTTATTCGTACTTAACATGAAGATTTTTTATGTCTTCAATTAAGGACTGAGTTCGAGTCATTTCCGTGTCCAACAGATCATCGCTTTTGTCTAGCAACTTTTGAATGTTCTCCATAGCATTTTGTTGTTCTGTTGCAATTTTAGCAAGTATTTTGTAGCTAGGTTTAGATTCACATTCAGAGTCATCTTCACTGGATGTTTGAAAGTAAGCATCACGTGAGTTTACCTTGGCACCACGTGCCATGAAGCAGTAGGTTGGAGCAGAGTCATCCTCATCATCAGCATCGGTGTTGGCGACGATGTCATTGTCTTCTTTGTTGAAGATGGACTTGGCGACATATGCTGAAGCTAGAGTCAGGCTTGCCACACCTGAATCTGACTCCTCCTCCGACTCTACCTCTGCCTCCTTAGAAGCAGACTCCTCCTCTGAATCCATTTCCTTGCCAACAAACACACGAACCTTGCTTGATGAGCTCTTCTTATATGATGAAGGCTTCGATACTTTGAGGGTTTCTTCTTCTTCTTCTTGTCATCAGAATCATATTCTTTGCTCTACTTCTTGGTCTCATTGACCCATTGTGGACACTCAGAGATGTAGTGACCAGGTTTCTTGCATTTGTGGCATGTTCTCTTATTGTAGTCACGAGAGGAAGCTTCATCATTTCTTGAGTTGGATCTTGAAGACTTTCTGAAGCCTTTCTTCTTGGAGAACTTCTGGAACTTCTTCACGAGCATAGCTAGCTCCCTTACAATGTCTTCAGGATCCCCAGAACTGCAGTCAGATTCTTCTTCAGATGAGGACACAACCTTTGCCTTCAAAGCCCGGGTTCGGTCATAGTTGGCGCCATAGATGTCTCTCTTCTCGAATAACTAGAACTCATGTGTGTTGAGTCTCTCAAGTATGTCAGACGGATCGAGAGTTTTGAAGTCAGGATGTTATTGAATCATCAGGGCCAGGGTGTCGAATGAGCTGTCAAGCGATCTCAGAAGCTTCTTGATGATTTCGTGCTTGGTGATCTCAGTGGCGCCAAGCGCGCGAAGCTCGTTTTTGATATCAGTGAGGCGATCAAACATGAGCTGGACATTCTCATTGTTGTTTCTATTGAAGCGGTTGACGAGGTTGCGAAGAATCAATCCTTGAGTCTCTCTGAGTTGAGACACCTTCATTGACCTTGGAGAGTCAGTCCCAGACTAGCTTCGCAGTTTCCAGTGCACTCACACGACCGTACTGTCCTTTGGTCATATGACGACAGATGATGTTCTTGGCAGTCGAATCCAGTTGAATGAACCTCTTGACATCAGCAGCGGTGGCACCTTCACCGACCTTGGGAACGCCATTCTTGACGACATAACAGAGGTCGGCGTCAATGGCTTCGAGATGCATGTGCATCTTGTTCTTCCAGTAGGGGTAATCAGTGCCACCGAAGACAGGGCATGCAGCCAAGACCTTGATTATCCCTGCAGTCGACATAGCTAAAACTCCAGGTGGTTAAACTGAATCACACAGAACAAGGGAGCACCTTGCTCTAATACCAATTGAAAGTGCTAGTTATTGACTAGAGGGGGGTGAATAGGCGATTTTTATGGAAGTCTTCAAAACACGAGGTCTTTGAAGACAAACAATAGAAATGAACCTATTGATATGCAGCGGAAGGTAGACTAAACTAGACAATCCATAGTCAAGATTGCAATGAAGTGAAAGCAGAAAGACTATCAGCAGCTAGGTAGTAAGGATCATGATGGAAGATAGTATGAAGCCAAAAAGTAAACAGTCTTCACTCAGTGAAGTCAATTAGATCATACAGGCATGCAATGACTTCACGAAGGCAAGCTATAAAGTAAAGGAAAGCGAAGGATAGAACCAATTGCTTGGTCAAGACAAGGAGTTGGTAGACCAGTTCCAGTTGCTGTCACAACTATACGTCTAGTTAGGGAGGCTGAGATTCAACTCAGAAGACCACATCTTCACCTTATTCCCCTTAAGCTAAGGACACCCAGTCCTTGCCCAATCACTCTGGTAAGTCTTCAAGGTAGACTTACAAACCTTCACAGACTTCGTTCACCGGCGATCCACAATGACTCTTGGATGCTCAGAACTCGACGCCTAACCGGCTGGAGGATTCACAATCCTCAAGTGTAACAAGTCTTCAGGTCACGCAGGCAGAAAGACTTCAGTGATGCCTAACACACTTTGGCTCTGGGTGTTTAGGGCTTTGTCCTCGCAAGGATCTCTCTCTCAAATGCTTCGGAGGTGGGTTGCTCTCAAACGCAAAAGCCGTGCACGCACTCTGAGCAGCCACCAATTTATGGTGTAGGGTGTGCTATTTATAGCCAGGAGGCAACCCGACCTAATTTGTCCGAAATGACCCTGGGTCACTAAGGAACCGACACATGTCCAACGGTCGGATTTCAAACACACGTGATAGCTTGACTTGGGCTACAAGTAAAGCTGACTCATCCAGTTCTGGATAAGATTTGCTCTTATTGTCTTCGCTCGAAGACATAGGATTTGGTTGAGCATCACTTCAGTCACTCTGACTTTGTTCACTTGGACCCCACTTAACGGTACGGTGGTTCCTATGACTTAAAAAAGAAGAAAAGAAAACTACGAAACAACTATGTCTTCGCACTCCATAGTCTTCATATGAATGTCTTCTCATGTCATAATCTTCATCGTGAATGTCTTCACGAACCACCATTGTCTTCAATATCTTCACACATTTTTAAGGGTCATCTCTGGTAGGTAAACTGAATCAATAAGGGACTACTACCTGTGTTATCCTGCAATTCTCACAAACACATTAGTCCCTCAACCAAGTTTGTCATCAATACTCCAAAACCAACTAGGGGTGGCACTAGATGCACTTACATAAAGTACGGACCCTAGGCCTCCTTTTCAAGCATTGCAATACACTTGTGTCACCATCTCTTCGCCGAACTAGTGCACCTATAAAAGTTACCATTGTAGTTGGTGTGTTGGGGACACAAGAGACTCTTTGTTATTTGGTTGCAGGGTTGTTTGAGAGAGACCATCTTCATCCTATGCCTCCCACAGATTGATAAACCTTAGGTGATCCACTTGAGGGGAAATTGCTACTGTCCTACAAAACTCTATGCTTGGAGGCCCAACACGAGTCTACAAGAACAAGTTGTGTAATAGACATCAACGACCTACAACGACGATCCCTCAAGAAGGGAACGACGTCATAGACGCCGCCATCATCCGCCATGACCGAAGTCGGCGCGATTTTCATTGGAAGTCACGTCCTCCCAACCTTGTAACTGGCTGGAACCGAACGGAGCCTCGCCGTGGAGACGAGGGTCGCTGTCGGCATGCCGGCAGGGAGCCTCCAGCCGCCCCTCACCGGTCCTCCTCACACCACCAGCCGGCCAAGGCCGTACGGAGATGGATCTGGACACAATGCCAGATCCGTAACCATTGGAGCCACCCATGCACCGGCGGCCGCCACATCGCAGGCCATGTAGTTTCCCATCACTGTCGTGCAGCAGGGGCGTCGCCCTGACTGCCGTTCCCGGCCTCCCCATGTGAGATGCCGCCTACACCTCACAAGATCTGTCGTGGCGCCCGCTCGCCCTAGAGATGCAGGGCCTGCCGCCACTGCGGCTCTTGCCGGCGGCAGCGGCGGCTGGGGATGGAGGAGCGGGGAGGGGCTGGCGGCGCATGATCGGGGGGCCCTGGCACTGCCCAAGGGGAGGCGACGCGAGGGATAGGGGAGAGTGGAGGGGAGGGGAGAGCGACGGCTAAGTCCTCATCATGGTATTAGATAATACACTGAAATAAAGTTTAAGCAAGAATTTTGATGCCATTTATGTATGATTTTTATCAAAATGGGAAATTTCATGTTCTATTGATGACCCACAAGTATAGGGGATCAATCGTAGTCCTTTCTATAAGTAAGAGTGTCAAACCCAACGAGGAGCAGAAGGAATCAATGAGCGGTTTTCAGCAAGGTATTCTATGTAAGTGTTGTAAGATAGTTTTGATAGATAGTTTGATAGCAAGATAATTGGTAACAAGTGACAGGTAACAAAAGTAAGAAAGTAAAACAAGGTGGATCAATCCTTATTATTGCTAAGGACAACTCGTAAGTACTTCTAATAGTAATTAAAATGTTCTCAAGGACACACGGGAATTTCATCTAGTTACTTTCACCATGATTCATTGGCTCGCGTTCACTGCTTTGATAAATTTTCATGTGGGTGGACCAGATCTAAGGTGATTTTCTTACTTTAATAAATAACTTACTTATGATTACGCCCTCTCACAAGCATTCGGTACTACAGGAGAAGATAAATCTAATCATAGCATGAAACATATGGATCCAAAGCAACCCCTTACCGAACAACTCATAAACTGGGGTTTAGGTTTTTGTCACTCCCGCAATCCATCTTCCACAACTAATTCCACAATGCCTTCCCCTAGGCCCAAGCATGGTGAAGTGTCATGTAGTTAAACTTCACACGAGACCACTAGAGGAAGAACGACATAACACATCATCAAAACATTGAACAAAAACCAACTTCACATGATTACTTATAACAAGACTTATCCCATGTCATCAAGAACAAATGGAACTACTCACAAATCATATTCATGTTCATGATCAGAGGAGATAAATATATGATGACCAATTTGAACATATAATCTTCCACCAAGTAAACCAACTGGCATCAACTACAAGATGTAATCAACACCACTAGCACTCCCAGGTATCAATCTGAGGTTTGGTACAAAGATTGAATGCAAAGGAAGAACTAGGGTTTGGATATGAGATGGTGTTGATGAAGATGTTGATGTTGATGAGTCCTCCCATGATGAGGCTTCGATCCTCCCCTCCCCCTGAGGGAAGTATCCTCGGCAGAATCGCTCCGCCAAAGAGCAAAAGTGATCCGCCTCTGGTTCCACCTCAAGATGGTGATGGCTGGTCCGGAAAGTCTTATTTCTATTTTTTTCTAGGGTAAATGGCTTCATATAGCAAAAGATGGATGTTGGGGGACCTCCATGGGCCCCGCAAGCTCACTTGGCGTGCCTAATGGGGTGGGTGCGCCCTTGAGCTTGTGGGCCCATGGAGGTTCTCTCTGGTATCTTTTTCTTCTAGTATTTTTTATATATTTCAAAATAAATCTCCTTAAATTTTCAAAGTCATTTGGAGCTCCAGAGAATAGCTTTCTCTGTTGTAGCTTTTTGAGGCTTAGAATTTCAGCTACCGGCAATCTCCCTCTTGTGATATAACTTACAATTTAAGAGAGAAAAGGCATTAAAATTGAATCATAAAGTGAAATATAACTCCCAAAATATAAATAAGAGTAAGACAACATGATGCAAAGTGGACGTATCAACTCCCCCAAGTTTAGACTCTGTTTGCCCTCAAGCGAATGCCAAACTCAATAAACATGACCACAAGTTTAGAGAGAGGTGTCGATAAAAAGAAAATACGGACATGGTAGCATCATATTTATAATCATCATTATAACAATGATTATTCATTCATAATACTTCCAATGATCAAGTAACAATCTATTCACAAGCCAAGGTATCGACAATAAACTCTTTTGGGAACTAAAAAACTATGTTTTCAGTCATTCAAGCAATTAACATTCATCGTACTTTCCGGGAGAG
Organism: Triticum dicoccoides; assembly: GCF_002162155.2. Taxonomy (NCBI): domain Eukaryota; kingdom Viridiplantae; phylum Streptophyta; class Magnoliopsida; order Poales; family Poaceae; genus Triticum; species Triticum dicoccoides. Next base: position 556,252,759 of record NC_041390.1, on the reverse strand, counting down.
TCTATGTAAGAGCTTTTGATTTGGCAAACTTCACATACTCAACTATCATATAGTCTTCCAATGATTACTGGTACTTGAGGGAGTCCTGGATTAGGGGGTGTCCGGATAGCCGGACTATACCTTCGGCCGGACTCCTGGACTATGAAGATACAAGATTGAAGACTTCGTCCCGTGTCCGGAAGGGACTTTCCTTGGCATGGAAGGCAAGCTTGGCGATACGGATGTTCAGATCTCCTACCATTGTAACCGACTTTGTGTAACCCTAACCCTCTCCGGTGTCTATATAAACCGGAGGGTTTTAGTCCGTAGGACAACATAGACAACAACAATCATACCATAGGCTAGCTTCTAGGGTTTAGCCTCTCCGATCTCGTGGTAGATCTACTCTTGTACTACCCATATCATCAATATTAATCAAGCAGGACGTAGGGTTTTACCTCCATCAAGAGGGCCCGAACCTGGGTAAAACTTTGTGTCCCTTGCCTCTTGTTACCATCCGGTCTAGACGCACAGTTCGGGACCCCCTACCTGAGATCCACCGGTTTTGACACCGACATTGGTGCTTTCATTGAGAGTTCCTCTGTGTCGTCGCCATCAGGAAGGATGCCTCGCCCCGTCTTTAAAGACGGCACCGTTGCTAAGGGAGCTTTGGTTGTCGGCCAAACCCTCCGGCTAGGTGGTTTTCTTATGACCGCCCGTTCGTCTTCTGCACCGACGATGACCTCTCGGGCCATCGAAAACAATCTTCATGTTAGCTCGGAACTCGCCGAGCAGTTAGATCCAATTGAGCTCTCCTTCATAAACGAGCTCTTGGATCGCTTCGCCGCCCTGGGAGTCACTACGGATTACGACCAGATTGGGCCTAAACCCGATCTGAGAGAGATTAACTCCCCCCAAGTCACCCATCACGTTGCCGTGGTAGAGGGACAGTGCGGCAACCCTTCATCTATCTTAAGGACTCGTTATGTCCGGATTCCTGATCCCTCCAAGCCGGATACCCGCGGAGGAGAGGATATCACTCAAGACCTGAACTTAGAGTCAGGCGACGGACTGGATTCATTGGACAACATCCAGAAATCCAAATTTTCGAATTCGGAAATTCCTCGGCCTCTGAGCCTCAGATGGGGTGAGGTTTTAGATTTAATTCCACCCACCCACCCGAACATTAGCGATCTATCCCAAATTAGGCAAGAGCCCGAAGAAACAGTACATCATTACTGGGCCAGATTCCTCCTGGTTATGAACAGGATAAAGGACTGCCGCGAGGAAGACGTGATTTCATTCTTCTGCAATAATTGCACGGACAAGGGAATCCTCAATGCCATAAGTCGCCGTGATATTACACGCTTCGCTGACTTGGCGTCCATAGTACGAAAGTACTGTGCGATGGAAAGCGCCCGGAAAACCAAAATAAAATTTTGGGACAATCCGGCCCTGAATGCAAACCCAGTCCGAAATAAAAGGGTGCATCATCGCCAAACACCCGGGTCAAAAACCAAACAGCAAAAACCCTCTACAGGGCATGGAACCGTATTGGAAGGATGGCTTAATGGACCCTGTAAAAGTCACAGTACAGAGAACGCCACACCAACTCACAGCCTTAGAGCATGTTGGATACTCCGGCAGGTGGCCAAAATTGGCGAAAATCTCCTAATTCCGGAGGCCGCAGAAAGCCACCCCAGAGACACCAATACGGTATTAACAGTCTTCGAGACCTTCGCATCAAATAATATGCGAAAAAGGACACTCCGCAGCCTTGCCGAAGTCTACCAAGTAGCAACAATAAACCCATGGAGTGACACGGCTATTACCTTTAACGCCAGTGATGAACCTAAATTCCGAACAGACCGAGCACCAGCCGCATTGGTCCTCAGTCTAATAGTGGACGGCTTTCGTCTTACCAAGGTACTTATGGACGGCGGCAGCGGATTGAACCTCATTTATGAGGAAACTCTTCAAAAAATGGAAATAGACAGGAACCGCATCTAGCGAAGCAGCACAACCTTTAGAGGAATAATCCCCAGTCGGAAAGCGCGCTGTACAGGAAAAATCACACTAGATGTGGTGTTCGGCACACCGGATAATTACAGGTCCGAAGAGGTCACGTTCCATGTGGCCCCGTTCAGCAGCGGTTATCACGCTCTGCTAGGGCGGGAAGCGTTTACAATCTTCCAAGCAATACCCCATTACGGGTACATGAAGCTCAAGATGCCCGGGCCCAACGGGATCATCACTCTCGCTAGTGATCTGGACATAGCACTCCGCGCTGAAAACAAGACAGTCGCATTGGCCCTTGAGGCACTATCCGAAGCCCTAGCGGCTGAGGAACTGACTGCGCTGCGCTCTATGGTGAATAGGGATGACATGGTACTCGACAAAAGATCCAAGTCCACCTCTTTTAAACCAGCGGATGAAATAGTCAAATTCCAAGTCCATCCAACGGACCCCAATAAAACAGCTTCCATCGGGGCACAATTAAACCCTGACGTAGGTGCCGCACTGCGAGATTTCCTACAAGAGAACTGGGACATTTTCGCCTGGCACCCTTCAGACATGCCAGGAATCCCACGCAGGCTGGCCGAGCATAGCTTAAATATCCGAACAGGATTCAAACCTGTCAAACAGGCTCTTTGGCGTTTTTTCGAACCTAAGAGACGGGCCATAGGAGAGGAGCTAGCAAAGCTATTGGAGGCCGGATTCATCAGAGATATAAAACATCCGGACTGGCTAGCAAACCTGGTGATGGTACCAAAGAAGGACAAATCCTGGCGCATGTACGTTGACTTTAAAGACCTTAACAAGGCTTGCCCAAAGGATCCCTTCCCCCTCCCCCGCATCGATCAAATCATCGATGCTACCGCAGGACACGATTCGTTGTGTTTCCTCGACGCATATTCCGGCTACCATCAAATCAAGATGGCAGAATCAGACCAAGCCGCAACGGCATTCATCACACCATACGGCCCTTTCTGCTTCAACACAATGCCCTTCGGGCTTAAAAATGCTGGCGCAACATATCAGCGCATGATTTAGACATGTCTGGCAAACCAGATCGGCAAAACAGTTGAGGCATATGTAGATGATGTGGTCGTCAAAACAAGACATGTCGAATCTCTAGTAGACGACTTGAGGCTCACATTCGATAACCTCCGAACATTTTAAAACATTATAATTGGGCACCCTGGGAGCTCCCTCACGCTACCAGCCTTCGGAGCCGTTCGATTTCACGTAATGATCGTCTCTGGCCGTTGGATGTGCACTATATTTTTCTAAACGCTCCCCTTCCCGCAACTTCTCGAGGGCAGCTACTCCCGTAACATTTTTGGAGTAACATGGTTAATTGGGCCAAACAGCCCACCTAGCATAGCCGCCGGCCGAAGCGAGAGGGAGCGATTGGTGTGCTCGCTAACCCTAACCAAGGCGAGCAGCAGCGGCGGCGGCGAGCTGGCGGCTGGTGCCAGGTCCCGTTTAGCCCTTGTGGTCGCGATGTTAATGGGCTATTTATATCTTCCTCAGTTCTGGTCTACCCTAAAAGGGGATCCATCTACGAGGGTTACACAAAAGAGCGATCGAAGAGAAGGGACCCTAATGACGGCGGAAGGAAGACCAAGAGGGGGCGTCGAAGCTGGTCACCGCCGCGAGGATACCGGCGCCTGTCGGCGTGGTGATGGCATGGTGGCGGAAGAAGGTTCTCGGAATGCCATGCGCTGGCTGCTGTCTCCACCTGCGTCTATGCATGAAGATAGGTACGCCGTCGCGCGCTCGACGTACTCCCTACTCCCATGCACGCATCCTCCTAGTCTCGCCCTAGGTCAGAGTGAGAGTGAGAGTGAGGTAGATCGAGAGAGAGAGGAGCAGTGTTGATTCATGGCAGTGGCGGGTTTTACCCAAATCCTGAATGGCGAGCACGGGAGGTGGCGCTCGATCTGGGAGTAGAGTGCTCACATGCTCCCAGATTATTGCTCACATGAGGACTCAAGTAGACAAAGTACGAGTACATACCAATTCCTTTGAAGATTGTGGACAACCAAGGAGAGAAAAATAATAATCATGGATATGTTTCAATCGTGCTCTACCTTTTGCCTTCCTGGATTTTCTCCTGGTGTTACAGATTTTTGTGCCTGCTTCTCGGTTTCAATCTTTCATGTATGCAAGTTATTTCTATTTCAGTTGACAAGTCACTAGGCATCTGCCGGATGATTACTATGTTTTCATTCTTGGTAGTATCTCTACTCCTAATGTCTCATTACCTAAGTCGTTCGTTCCCACCGTCCCATCGATCTCCCCACCAGGCGATCCCTCCCCCCACCGATTTTTTTCTTCCCACCGAAAACCAAGATCGGTTTTCTTTCATGCATCACAAGAACCAAGCCAAACGTTCCATCCCCTTTCCATATAAAACAACAAACCTTCCGTCCTTCCCTTCAATTTACGACACCAATCAAATCAAATCATATGGAACCATATCAGAAAATTCCGTCACGAGAAGCTTCCATAAACAACAGTTTAATCTAATATTTTTGCTCTTTCCATATACAACAAACAATTTCCAAATCCTATCTTCCGAGCGGGGCGAGCAAGGCCTGATTCTCCATGCTTCCAGGTTTGCGTTCGGATCATGTGGATTTGAACTGTTTCTTCAAAGTTTGTCGTCGGATCAGGTGTGCGAGGCCTGTTTCTTCAAACTTTGCCCCCGGTGCCGGGCGCGGCTGCCAGCTAGACACGGGTGCCGGCCTGGCTTCCAGTGATCCACGGGTGCCGGCGCGGCTGCGAGTGAGACAAGGGTCCTGGCGCGGCTGCGAGCGAGACACAGGTTAGTAACCTGTACACAGTTCACTTCTGGTTAAACTAATGCGGGAAGAGACTGGGTTAACTATACAACTGTTCGATTGGTGGTGTGACATAGCCCCAACTGTTCGTCCGATTCATACATGGAGCTGACTGTTCTTGTGTGCTAGCGAGGCATATACCTGTTCAAAGTAAGTACTCAACTGCTTTAAGTATACAACCAATGCATAGCAAGGCTTGACATATGTATACATTCAACCCTTTCGAAAACTTACTGCTTCTCGAGAGGTATCCTAACCCCGGCTATAATTTATCTGACGTTCTACCGAAGTAATCTGTAGCAAGAACATGGCTCACAGAGGATAATTTGCTATATACTCCCTCCATTCCGAATTACTTGTCGCATGTATGGATGTATCTAGATGTATTTTAGTTCTAGATACATCAATTTCTGCGACGAGTAATTTGGAAAAGAGGGAGTACATGCTCCATAGTGTTCCTTTTTTTTTAATTATCAAGAGCTTGTTAAAATAACTGTGGTACATAATTGATATGGAATCCAGTATGCACTTATATGCACTTAGTTGACTATCTTCAGTTTTTATATATACTGATGGAACTATCTTCAGTTTGTATATATACTTGTGACAAATCAGTACTTGTCACAAATCACAAATTAGTACTTGGCACAAACCTATCTTCGTGGTCAAACATAGTGTTCCTCAAGCATGTACTGATGCAACTATCCCTGCCATTTATTTATATCTAGGTAAGAGTCCATGCATTTATTTGAATGGTCTGGTGGTTCAAAATCCAAATATTTGAGGAGCACATATGTACATATGAGTGTTACCAATGCATACAAAAACAAATGACATGGATAATAAGAACTAGCTTTTCATGTCAGGGTGAAACTGTATGGAGAGAAGTAGAGTGATGACACCAAAGCAAGAGCAAGGAGTAGACCGAAATAATTGGCAAGCACGCTTGTTACACTAACATGAAAGTCTACAGAAAAACTTCAGGATTTTGAAAATTTATTGTGTTTACAAAACAAGATCCATCTTCAGGATTTTGTTTTCTATTTACTGTTCACCAGGGAGTATATGCTCCCTGGAGCCAAAACTCCAAGCAAGTTTGTCTTGTCAATGGCGTATGAGAAATAAGATTTGTGTCCGAGAAAAATTACTACTAATGGAGGACGAGATGATGCTGCCCCCTGACTCTATGCTTTTCTGTGTGGTTTCTTCTACTCTCCTATGTTTTTTATTTTTTTTTGCTTTTCTTAATCTCGACCAGCCTAGGAAGAAGAAAACTTGAACCAAAGTAGTTAATCCATTGCACAACTCAATCTACCAAAATCATGCAGATATAAAGATAATACAAGAAGGTTAGTTAACATCCTTTGTGTAGAACAAGAACTCTACCCGCTGCCATTTTACGGAACCTGTAGCAAGCAATGCATTAGATGACAATGCTGGTTATTGGGCACAAAAACTGAAGAGAAGCATTATTGTACCTAACATGCCAAGAACTTACTTTACTTCTGTTCAATGTAGATTAAAGTGCGTTAAATATAGTATACGGTACTTATTGATCTGCTTTGCCAATGACAATTGTCTCTGATAGTGATGTCCTCAAACGACTTGACCCCATTTGGTTCTCGTTGGGAAAGGGTGAATATTGCTAAGCAACACCGACAGCGACAAATGGAGGCGACAACTGGGCTCCGACAACCTCTTGGTGATATCACCAATGTTGATAGACTCCCCAAAGAGGGTCCAGGTATATTGAATTGATAATTTATTGGTATTTGGTGATTGTTAAATTACTAATCTGAACAATCCCTTTCGCAAGCCATTGCAGCTGGCCCACAACCATCGAGCGGCTTGTTTATTCATGAAGCAGATGTCCTGTCTCCCTCGACCATAGAACTCCCGAAATGGAGTCCAGGTATAACTCATTAACAATATTTAAATGCCTTCGATATTGGTGATTACTAATTTGAACAATCCCTTTCGCAAGCCGTTGCATATGACCCACGACCATCGAGCAGCCTGATTATACATGAAGCACCAATCCCCTCTGTGTCAACCATAGAACACCACAAAGGTAGTCCAGGTATAGCTTCCGAACTCACACCTCCTTCAGATTTCTAAATATAATGAAGCGGTAAATTTAATCCATCAGAGGGGATTGTTGCGAGTAATCTGGTTTGGTATATAATTAATATATTGCAACCCTGGTGGTGCATGATTTTATCCAGAAATACTATTACTCTTCAAAATCGGATGCTAATGTGTGTATACCTACAACAACAGTTGGAGCTACGAGGGGCCGTGCTGGCCAACGTAAAGGGACCTTATCAAAGGAAGAAAGGGATGTCATTAACGCACGGAGAAGAGCAACTTATAAGAAGAAAAAAGAAGAGCAAGGGTACCAAGAACAAAAGGATAAGTTGAACACAAAGAGACGAGAATCTTATCAGAAGAAGAAACAGCAGGAAGACCGACAGCGACAGATGGATGCGACAAATGGCCTCCGACTCACTCTTGGTGAAGACACCAATGTTAATATACTCCCCAAAGAGGGTCCAGGTATATGGAATATGTGTATTGTTTTTAGTAATTCACCTTCAATTATGTTTCTTACTAATTAGCAAAGTCCCTTTCGCAAGACAACCGATCTGACCCACAACCATCAAGCGGACTGTTTATTCGCGAAGCACCAACCCCATCGCCCTCAACCATTGAACTACCCAAAGGGAGTCTAGGTATAACTCTGAGACAATCTTTAAATGCCTTTCATATTGAATTTTTACTAATTTGAACAACTCCTTTCGCAAGCCATTGCAGCTGACCCACAACCATTGAGCGGCCTAATTATACATGAAGCAACAATCCCCTCTATGTCAACCATAGAACTCCCCATAGGTAGTCCAGGTATTACTTCCGAACTCACACCTCCTTTGATTTTCTACAAACATCGAAACAGAAATAAGTACAAAGTTGATTCACTTATTTTGGGACGGAGGGAGTATTACTGTTGTACCTCCAGTCAACCATGAGAGCTTTGAACTTGATTGTTCTGGTTCGGATGCTAATGTGTATAGACCTACAACAACAGGTCCAGCTATAAGGGGCTGTGAGGGACAACGTAAAGGGACATTATCAATGGAAAAAAAATGATGTCATAAACGCACGGAGACGAGCAACTTATAAAAAGAAAATAGAAGAGGAAGGGTACCAAGAACTAAAGGATAAGTTGAACACACAAAGACGAGCAGCTTATGAGATGAAGACACCAAAGGACACAAACACATTAGATATTATAAACGCAAAGAGGCGAGCCGCTTACGAGATGAAGAAGGAACAAGTAAACACGCAAAGATGGGAAACGGATCAGAAACATCGAGATAGCTTAACACCAGAGCAGAAAGGGGAGATTAGTGCTCAGCGCCGACAGCGGGAGAAAGCTATCTGAAACACCCCGTGTGCTGAATCCATCGTGATGCCTCGTCCTGATTTAGCAACCTCAGCTACGGCGAGCACATGCAGTCACACCTTCAAATCTTACGGTATTCCTCGCCTGTGTACTCCACATCTTATGTTCGTATGCATTAAACAAATATTTACTTGCTCCATATCGGTGCAGCCGCCTACTGTACCAGTACGCTGACGATAATATCCTCATGTTGGATCCTGGGCAACAATCCCATGGTGAACAAATTGATCGTGCTCCTACTGTCACCAAGAGCCCCGCATACATTCGAAACACCGAAAACGATGGTACTTATCGCATCATGAACCAGGTTTTATTTTGTAAACATTCAATAGTTGTTTATGACAACTCAAAAATGTTGCAGGTGCCTACCTAAGTAGAACCTTCGGTGACGGGGCTGTAGATGACGACCCAGTCAAAATCGATGATCACCTAAAAAGTGTCGACCAGCTAACCAGTGATCCGATAACAATAGCGGATAATGGAGCGGACAAGCAGGGTCATGAGTCTAGAGCTCGGCGTAGGACAAGAGAGCGAGCTTGCAAGGGAAGTATGGCGGCGAAGAAGCGTCAGGAGAAAATTGGCAAGCAAAAAACATCACCGAAGGTACCACGTGGTGAGAGGAATGCTCTACTAGATCGGCGTAATGAAAGGTTTGCAGGTAGGGTGAAGACCCCAACCGTCAGGTCCATCTCCATACCGGAAATGAGCTCAAGTGGACAACCTACCGTATTGGAAGCACACGGTGCCTCGACCTCATCTAGCACACCGGAGTACACGATCAAAAGTGAAGGTAACACTCCCATCCTTACTCTCCTTGCGTCCCTTGAGACTGAACCCTCATTTATTGGTTTCGCACCTGAGCAGATGACATGGACGCTTACCTTAGTCGTCTCATGAATGATAATGTCAACCCTTACAGCCTCTTTAACGATGAGTATTACCTGTTTGCTGGTGAAGGTATGTACACCCACTTGAGCAACATCCACCCATTGGGAATATCAAACTAATTTTAAACATTGTTTGTAGGCTCAGATGCTGATGACATGGAGCACGACGAATTGGAAGACTCAAGTCACAATACCTATGTCGACCATGATCCATTGGACTATGTCTACTCAAACCTCCCAGACCACACACACATCCTGAAGCACGCCGCAAATTGCGATCACTGCAAGGCCAAGAAGTTTGTGTCCGAGGCCCCGGGATTCTGCTGTCGCAGTGGGCAGATCCAACTGAAGCAACCGGAGCCCATCCCAGAGCTAATGAGGCTTTGGTCTAGCATGCATGCGGACTCAAGGCATTTTCGGGAGAACATACGGTTCTTCAACAGCCACTTCTCCTTCACAACCCTCGGCGTCAGCCTTGATGAAAGCTACACAAACATGAAGTCTGGGGTGTACACGTTACGGGCGCACGGCACCATCTACCACAACGTTCATTCCTTCGGGCCAACGTCACGTCCAGATCATCTACAGTTGTACTTCTACGACGACGACCCAGGCCTAACCCATCGCAAGGCTGCCACCAAGCAATTAGACCAGGATGTCGTCAAAAAGTTAGTGGACATACTCAGGGAAAACCCGTACTCCCAGCAGTTTAGGAGTTTGGGTGCGCACAGAGACAACCTCGACGATTACAGGATAGACCTCAACACTAATCAGAGACTAGACCAACGGAAGTATAATAGACCTCTGTCATCTGAGGTCGCTGCAATTTGGGTGGAGGGCACTGACCTAGCGAAGAGGTTCGATCGTAGGATTACACTTTGCGGGAATGACAACCAGAGGCACAGTATACATGTGACGGCTGGCTCGTATGACCCACTCTCTTACCCACTCTTCTACCCAAGGGGGGAGCTCGGTTGGCACCCGAAACTTCCTAAACGTGATGTCCCTTGGCCGGTTGTGCAACAACCAAGAGGTAGACGTGATGATGATGATGAGGATGCAGGTAAGCCTTATGCGTATTCTGTCGTTTAGATGAATTGTATACTTCTCATATGAATCCTAATGTCCGCGTTACTCATCCATGTGCAGAGGGGAATAGCAGGTTATGCGTCTCGGTGAGAGACTACTACTGTTACATGCTCTAGACACGGCCTGGGATATTCAATCCCATACTCTGTGGAGCACGATTGCTCCAGCAATGGGGGGTGGACATGTACATCAAGATTGAGAGTTGTAGGTTGAAATGGTACAGGAAGAACCAGACAAAGATCCGTGCCGACCTGTATAAAGGAGTTGTTGATGCAATTACATCCGGGGAGACCCGGGCAAGCGCTGTTGGAGTAAGGATAGTGCTCCCTGGAACGTACCCAGGTGGCGACCGTGACATGAAGCGGAGGCATATGGATGCCATGGCAATTGTCCATACGTACGGGAAGCCTGACATCTTCTTGACCATGACCTGCAACCCTAACTGGGAAGAGATAACGAATGAGTTGTTTCCTGGTCAGACAGCGCAAGACCAACCTGATCTTGTGGCTCGTGTGTTCCATGGCAAGCTAGAGGCTATGAAAGAGATGTTGTTCAAGAAGAATATCTTGGGTGTTGTTATCGCACATGTATACGTAGTCGAGTTCCAGAAGAGGGGCCTCCCCCACGCACACTTTTTGTTGATCATGGATTCTGCCTATAAGCTTGTCGTTCCGGAGCAGTACGACCGACTCATTTCTGCCGAGCTCCCAGACAAGCAGAAGTATCCTGAACTCCACGCCTTGGTGGTGAAACATATGATGCACGGACCATGCGGTGCTCTCAACCCCAAAAATGTGTGCATGCAACAGAACGAGTGCAAGTGCAGATACCCGCGGCCGTTCAATGAAAACACGGCATAGGGCAAGGACTCATACCCAGTTTATCGTCGTCAAGATAATGGTCGGCAGGCTAAGGCCCGGGGTAAAATGTTGGACAACAGATGGGTTGTGCCGTATAACCCTTACCTTCTGCGGATGTTCAATTGCCACATCAACGTTGAGGTTTGCTCCAGCATAAAGGCCGTCAAATACCTTTACAAGTACATATACAAGGGCCATGATAGGGCTTCTTTCAGTATCGACCAGCCCGACGCCGATGGTAACATTGATGAGATCAAAAGATACATAGATGCGAGGTGGGTTACTCCTCCAGAGGCGATGTGGAGGATATTTGGCTTCCCCTTGTGTGTTAATGACCCGCCTGTCCTACAGTTGCCTCTTCATCTCCCGAATATGCACAAGGTGGCATTCAATGAGCAAGCTCACTTGAACGACGTAGTCGCCTCTCAGAATGCTTCCAAATCCATGTTGACAGAGTATTTCAAAGCTAACCAAAACCACTCGTGGGCTAGGAATATATTGTACAAGGATTTTCCTGGAAGGTTCACATGGCAGAAGGGTAAGAAGTATTGGAAAGAGCGGGTGGAGCGTTATCAGATAGGTCGAATTGTGTCTGCCAATCCTGCCGAGGGGGAGCGATACTATCTGCGTGTGCTGCTAAACCATGTTGCTGGCAAGACATCCTATGAGGACCTGCTCACCGTCGACGGTAGGCTATGCGGGAGCTTTAGAGAGGCTGCCGAAAGGTTGGGACTCATCGAGGCAGATAACACGCTCGACGACTGTCTTACCGAGTCAGAGCAGTGGGCGATGCCATGTTCGCTCAGGAGGCTCTTCGCAACAATTTTGGTGCACTCTGAGCCAGGCGACGTGCGTGGTTTATGGGATAGGCACTTCGAGCCTATGTCTGATGACTATCGGCGATCACACACGTGCCCGATTAGGGTGGAACAGATGGTGTTGCTTGACATTAGGGGTATGTTGCAATCTATGGGCAAAGACATAGCTGATTTCGCTCTTCCATGCATTGACGATGCTTTCGACCCAACCGAGGGCGAGGCCAGAGAAGTGATCGAGGAATCCAACATCGATTTTGACATCAACGACACTAAATTGGCTTCGTCGCTAAACTCGAAGCAGAGGGCTGCATACGACGAGATACTAGCTTCTGTTGAACGCGGTGATGGGGGTGTGTTCTTTGTTGATGGCCCGGGAGGTACAGGGAAGACCTTCCTGTATAGGGCACTGCTCGCCAAGGTTCGAAGCGAGGGAAACATCGCTATCGCTACCGCGACGTCAGGCGTCGCCGCTTCTATCATGCCTGGAGGCAGGACTGCCCACTCGAGGTTCAAGATCCCATTGAGCTGCGACGATGGCGCCTCATGCACCTTCACAAAGCAGAGTGGTACCGCCAAGCTACTGAGGATGGCCTCATTGATACTATGGGACGAGGCCACCATGACTAAGCGACAGGCGGTCGAGGCACTGGACAACAGCATGCGCGACATCATGGGAAGACGAGACCGACCCTTTGGAGGAAAAACTGTTGTGTTTGGCGGGGACTTCAGGCAGGTGCTTCCCGTCGTCAGGAGGGGGTCCCGGGGTCAGATAATCGATGCAACCCTCCGAAGTTCACACCTCTGGAAGGGTATGCGCCAGCTAAGGCTCGTCACCAACATGAGGGCTCATAATGACACCTGGTTTGCCGATTACTTGCTAAGGGTAGGCAATGGTACCGAGGAAGTTGACGATCAAGGAAACATACGACTCCCTGAAGATATTTGTGTGCCATCTACAGGCGAGGGTGACGACCTGGAGAAGCTGATTGACCATGTGTTTCCGAGACTAGATGACAACCAGTCCGATCCGAATTACATGACTTCACGCGCAATCCTCTCCACCACGAACGACAACGTCGACAAGATAAACATACGCATGGTAGAGCGTTTTCGGGGAGAAGAAGTAATCTACCATAGCTTTGACAGTGCAGAAGACGACTCGTATGGCTACTACGCTCCTGAGTTCCTAAATGGATTGACTCCTAACGGTCTGCCTCCGCATGCACTCAAACTAAAGCTCAACTGCCCTGTCATACTTCTGAGGAACATTGATCCGGCTAATGGTCTGTGTAACGGGACGAGGCTTGTGGTGCGAGGTTTCGAGAGGAACGCCATCGATGCAGAAATCGTGATCGGACAACACGTAGGTAGGAGGGTATTCCTTCCTCGAATACCCCTATGCCCATCTGACAACGACATGTTTCCATTCAAGTTCAAGAGGAAGCAATTTCCTGTAAGGCTTAGCTTTGCTATGACGATTAACAAGGCTCAAGGCCAGACGATTCCGATTGTTGGCGTGTACCTACCTAATCCGGTGTTCTCTCATGGTCAACTCTATGTCGCATTGTCTCGAGCCACCGCAAAGAGAAATATAAAGATCCTCATTGAGAAGGAGAAGGAGAAGGAGAATGCCAAGAAGCAAAGCGGTAAATCTAAGAAGCGAAAAAGACCCGCCTTGTCCTTACAGACCTCGATGAAGAACATCGTCTATAAGGAAGTCCTTACAGGCTGAAGTCCGCTCTTAAATATGTGAGAGGATTTACTCTTATGCTACATGTAATTTGGTGGAAGGGGAGCCTTGGCGCAGTGGTAAAGCTGCTGCCTTGTGACCATGAGGTCATGGGTTCAAGTCCTGGAAACAGCCTCTTACAGAAATGTAGGGAAAGGCTGCGTACTATAGACCCAAAGTGGTCGGACCCTTCCTTGGACCCTGCGCAAGCGGGAGCTACATGCACCAGGTTGCCCTACATGTAATTTGGCGCTTTTTGGTGTCTTTGTACATATCTCTATCTTTCGATGTTTGCAATTGAACTTTATTATGTTTATAGTACAAGGCAAGTATTAATAATATTGCCTCGGATTTGTGACTTTGCAAGTTGCCAAATTTTGTTGTATGTGACATTATTTTTCGTTTTGATGGTTTGCTTATGTATATTATTCTTTTGTTGTTTTGTAATCAATGATCTACTACATCTAAACCTCTTCGCTATGTTTTTCTGCACAAATATTGCACACTGCCTTGGTCACTTCGTTCTTGTAAAACTAGACTCCACTAAGTGTTCTACATTAGAGAAATATATTTATGATGCGGCCCAATGCAGACTGTATGTTTACTTATTGTCGTGATCTTTGTACGTCGATGCCTACACCCTACAGCCTGAGCCACTTGACGACCAATCTGTAATTCGATGTTAAAAATATACATGCAGATACGTTAATTATAATGTGGCATCGAATCCCATGATAATAAGTAAATGAATATAAAATTGTGATTTATTTGATATCTTACTATCGTATCCGCGTCGAGCACAACCGAGCGCCTCTATTTCCGGTGAGGCCAACTATCCAGAATCCTCCCGTATCTTAAATCCATTGACGCTTTTCTATTATAGGCTTTGTTCTATGTAGATACCGAAATTAGCACCGCTAAACTTTTAATCTGGAAATACCACTATAGAGTACTTTGCCCTGTAATTAGCAAGTCTTCCTTCGTTGCCGCGCAAGTACTTCTCTTGCATTCCCTGAGATATAAAGTATATACTATCTCTACTTCCTAATCAGTTTGAAAGATTAATTCAAACTATGCATGCTCCTAAGAAGGAGAAGTTCTTTATTATCTTGCATGTACTTTCACCAGAATGATTATTTTCGTTATACCTCACTGACCAATGATGTTAGGCTTTACTTCGTCCGAAATCAGCACATACCAGCTAGCGAATATTCAACATAAAAATATGATGGTTATAGGCACATACCTTTCATTGCCTTTAATCTTCAAGTTCTCCTCGATCTGCTCTCTACCATGTTCGAACATGATCCAAATTTCTCTTTCATGCTCATGAGTTTCTGATAACACGCTGAATTACTTTTATGTGTTCCTGAATAGAGTAACCAAATTAAGTGAAAATGGGTTTTCTTCTTAACTACATAAAGTAGAAGACGGTACCAGCATTTTCCGACAAAGAGGGAGGGGGAGGAAATAATTTATCATTAAGCTACTCTAAGGGAGTCACATCTTTTAGATTCATCTTTAAATGTAAGGAGAAAGCTGTGATAATGTAGCCATAGAGGAACAAATCCAAAATACACAAAACAAATACATTGTAGCTATCATGAGTTTTGTTGTTGGGGTCAGGCAATTGAAGATTGTGGTCATAAATGCAGTAAAGCATGCCTCTACTTATGAGAGAACAACTAAAATTACAATAAACTCCACACTGATTATAAGTATATTGTTCGTACAAAATGCTAAAAAGGAAAATAGGTCTTCATAAATTGAAGATAGTTCAGCCACATCAGATTCAGCACTACACATAACTCGCGTACATATATGCATTGTTAAATACACTTGCTAATCACATCAATACAAAAATTTCCTTTTGAGGTTTTGCAGCTCTTTGGAAATAAAACAAAAGCGACCAAAGGGCAGCTTCGAATACCTTGCCTGCGGAGACCATGCATGTCCAGCAATGAACCTCACCAGGACTCAATCATTTGGCATGAACAGATTGCTGGGCTGCAGCACACAACAAGAAGAACCAGTTCAACACGGAGTTAATTTGAAAAAACCAATGTCCAAGACAGTTTGTAGTTAACAAAAATTAACATTATTGTTTCAGCTAACAACAAAAATTAACATTATTGTTTCAGTTAACAACTGAAGGGGAGCCTTGGCGCAGTGGTAAAGCTGTTGCCTTGTGACCATGAGGTCACGGGTTCAAGTCCTGGAAACAGCCTCTTGCAGTAATGTAGGGAAAGGCTGCGTACAATAGACCCAAAGTGGTCGGACCCTTCCCCAGACCCTGCGCAAGCGGGAGCTACATGCACTGGGGCTGCCCCCCCC